>NC_088866.1:38626931-38945047 GCF_032884065.1 Artemia franciscana | reverse complement strand
TACGCATGGTTTCTCTCACTGTTTCAATCAAATACATTGACGGTTCTAAGCCTTGGCGGGCAGGGGGAGCGGTTGTATTATTCTAAACTATTGTGTTGTACCCCCCCCCCCCATTACAAAGCCTAAAACTGTTACTGGTCATATATTAAACCAAGCTATTAATCCGAACAATTGCTTATAAATAATGTACTTCCCGCATTTGTTTTCGATTAAGTCATCTTTTGTAAATCTTTTTTCTCCTGGTCATTTTGATGTGATTCTCTTAATAGTCAAACTCAGATTAAAGATGTCTTAACCTGTTCTAGCCTTTGGTAAGTTTTCAGCCTGGGGGTGTAAAGTGGGGTTACGTAAAACGGCAGAAATGAATTAAAAATTTAATTTGTTCCATAATAATTATATAATTAACAATTCAGATTAGAAAGCTGAAAAATTTGAAATACAGAACATAAAAGAAGAGCCACAATTTAAATTTAATTCTGACTTTGTCGCTTTTATTCACAACCTACAAAACACCAAAATGTAAAAACACAAAAATAATCGTAAAGGAATAAGTTTTAAAAATCTAGAATTCTCAATCTGGCCAATTGATTTTGAAGTATATTTTTTTAAATCATAGCACTTCCGATTTTTTCAAATTTTCCATTTTTTATGCTCCAGATCCTTTTCAAATAAAGCTACCACGTTTCACTTAAGATTTCTTGTCTATTTCCTTGGATTTAAATCGGAAAAAATAAACTGGCCGAATTTTAGATCTTTTTTTCAAAGATCCTTTGTGCAAAAATTCATTAATCTGACTTCTTTTAGAAAGATTTCTTTTCATAGCATAGGAATAACATTGCAATGAATTTAGAGACTTTCATCTTAAAACAGATTTGATGAGAAGGGGACCCTCTATGGGTGCGCTTGGAGTCATAGAGACGTAATAAGGAATTGAAGTGTCCATATGCCTAGAAATGCCTCAGGCTGGGTGTCGTCAGCCTGCCTGATAGGGATATAGTGGAATGGATATTGTATGGATAAAGCGAAATATATGGCCTCGGTAGGGGGCCCTGGCTGTGCTTATTTAGATAATTCTACTGTTATATGTGGTTAACCAGTACATCTTGCTTTTATGGCACTTGGTATTTACCAAGTGACATATAGCGATCGCAAATTCTGTCTGTCTGTCGGTCCCGGTTTTGCTAGTTTAGGCACTTCCAGATTAGCTAGGACGATGAAATTTAGCAGGCGCATCAGGGACCAGACCAGGTTAAATTAGAAATGGTTGCTCCCCGATTCGACTATATGGGGGGGGGGGAGAGTGGGGGTCAGTTAATTCGGAAAAATTAGAAAAAATGTGGTATTTTTAACTTACGAAAAGGTGATTGGATCTTAAGGAAATTTGATAATTAGAAAATTGAGGTACCTTTATCTTACGAATGCGTGATCTGATCTTAACGAAACTTTTTATATAGAAAGATCTCATGTCTTAGATACGCTATTTTCAATTTGAATCGGATCTGGGGACATAGGAGGGTGGAGAGGGAAACAGAAATGTTGGAAACTGGAAATCTTGGAAAACGTTTAAAGTGGAGAGATCGGGATGAATATTGATGGGAAAAATAAATACAAGTTGTAGATACGTGATTGCCATAATTGGAATGGATCCACGTTCTTTGGGAGAGTTGGGAGGGGGTGTCAATTTGTAAAAATTAGAAAAATTGAAGAACGGGTGAACAGATCTTAATGAAACTTGATACTTAGAAGAAACTCATGCGTCATGGCTCTTATCTTAATCCCGACCAGACCTTGTGACACTGGTGGGAGTTGGAGGGGAAAACCGGAAACTTTGGAAAACGCTTTGAGTGGAGAGACGAGGATGAAACTTGGTTGCTAGAATAAGGAAGTTTCGTAGATACGTGATTGATGTAACCGGACTGGATCCGCTGTCTTTGGGGTAGTTAGGGGGGTCCACTTCTTTGGCGAGTTTGGTGCTTCTGGACGTGCTAGGACGATGGAAATTGGTAGGCGTGTCAGAGACCTGCACAAATTGACTTGATAAAGTCGTTTTCCCTGATTTGACCATCTTGGGGGGCTGAAGGGAGAGGAAAAAAATTGGGGTATTTTAACTTACGAGTGGGTGATCGGATCTTAATGAATTTTGATATTTAGGAGGACCTCGTGTCTCAGAGTTCTTGTTTTAAATCCCAACCGGAATTAAGCCAATGATTTTCTTTTTAAATCAATCTTCTTGTAAAGCTCATGCCATACGAGCTCTTGACTCTTGTCCCTTCCGACCTCGTCGCAAGTGCAATATGAGCTCTAAGCTCTTGTTACTCTTTATTTTGTCTAAACGAAAAAAAATACTATAACATTTTTCGTGCAACCTATTAACTTCTAATTGCAATTGTTAAGCCTATTGTTGCAGGAAATATCTTCCGGTTTTAGACGGCTGATTTTTATGATGACTTCAACTGTGAAAAGATTGAAGAGGTCTTTTAATTACACAGTTTAGCTCATCTAATGAATAGGAACATATTAACGTCTAGTAGCCTTATGTTTGATTTCAATAGTTTTAACCGTGGCTAATATCCTGCTGACTCAATTCCTTGATTAGTTTTCCGAAAATGTCCTTGGTAGTGGGGTTGGGTTTAAGATAGCTGTTAGACGAACCTATTAATAAAAAAAAAGCGAAAAAAAAAACTTGAAAAAAAATTATTGAATCGGAGCAAAACTTTTAGAATTCATAAATATGAATTCTTTATTGTTATTATTATTATTATTATTATTATTATTATTATTATTATTATTATTATTATTATTATTATTATTATTTGATAAGATGACTAGATAAAGCGAAAAGGGGATTTTTGCTCGTCTAAGTAATTTTTCTATTGAAAGTAAAGAGTCAAGTTGAAACTTAAAAAAATGCTGCTTGGAGTGAACCTGTCCCATTTCTGTATAACTAGTGTAAATAAAATTATTGGTAAGATTTCCTTATATTGGAGAATTAGACAAAATCAGGGCTTTACTGAAATCACAAAACGCACACATAAGAAACAAGAATGACTTTTTTTCTTGCCTTGAAACAAATCCTAAAGTGATTTTGTTTTTACTCTACAAAAAAACACTTCATTGTTCCGCGTTTTTAGTAAATTACCGGTTTTGCATAATTGTTCAAACATAAGGATTTATCAGCGGTCGTTTTTTTTCGCACTAGTTTTATAGCTCAGATACGCTTTGCATGACATTAGTGAAGCATAATAGGCTGTGAAGCAATAATATTAGTTCATTTTAAGTTTCAACCACCAAAAACAAGAAGAACAATAGGGAATTTTTTAAGACAGTTGGAAACAAATTAGAATGAATATTTCGGCCCTATGTCCAAGGGCCGTCCTCAGCAATACAAAAAAGAAAAAACAACCTACGAGAGGATAAAATCAATAAAATTAAAATGAACAATTTTTCAAAACGGTCCCAGCATCCTTATCTCAGCGAAGTTCAACCAGGACTGAAAAATAAATTGTTATGAAACGAGGCAATTCAATGAAATGAAAGAAAATGATTTAAAAACAGGTTTTTAATGCCAGCCTAGCTTTTTTCGCTGCTGATCCTAAAGGTCTATTGGTGACAGGTTCTGTGTTAATATCTATTGGTTTTTTCATACAATTATCTATTAGCCAATATGTATTGGCTCACACATTACAATTAAAAACATTAATACACATTATTAAAGATAAAAAAAACAAAAAAGATACATTATTTGCTCTGAAAGGAAATCTCTAGAAAAGTTTTTATTCGAAAATTTTTCTTCTGCTGATTTTAACCAAGTTGTTGGATTGGAAAGAAATTTATTTAGTCATGATTTCCGCTTATCAAGGGAACGACTTATTAAAAAATTGGAAAAGCTACGAAAGGAATCATCGATAAATAACCCTATTTATGCTTCAAGATTCACTCCTGGACCTGCTATTGTTACTCTTTCCTAAAAAGCTTGAACCAAAAAAAAATTTAAACTCCTGAAAAAGGTCCAAAATTCTCTTTTCTTCCGAAACAAGTTCCAGTGGCGGATTTGATTTCCTCTCAAGAGTCGTCTTTGCACAAATTTAATTCATCTATTTCCAACCCAAACGAAGTTAGGGCGTGTCTTATTGATACACTTTACAATAATAAACAAGAGCTAAGAGCTCATATGGCACTTGTGACGAGGCGAGAAGAGCTAAGAGCCAAGAGATCATACGGTATGAGCTCTAACAAAATTCTATGAATCAATAGATTGATTTAAAACGGAAAATAAGAGGCTTAATCCCGGACAAGATTTAAAATAAGAGCTCTGAGTCACAAAGTCCTTCTAAATATCAAAATTCATTAAGATCCGATCACCCACTCGTAAGTTATAAATATCTAATTTTTTCTAATTTTTCCTCTCCCTTTTGCTCCCCAGATGGTCGAATCTGGGAAAACGACTTTATCAAGTCAAATTGTGCAGCTCCCTGACACGCCTACCAATTTTCATCGCCCTAGCACGTCCAGAAGCACCGAACTCGCCAAATCACTGAACCCCTCCCCCCAACTCCCCCAAAGAGAGCGAATCCAGTACGATTCTGTCAATCAAGTATCAAGGACATTTGTTTATTCTATCTACCAAGCTTCATCCCGATTCCTACACTCCAAGTGTTTTTCAAGATTTCCCCCTCCAAATCCCCACAATGTCAAAAGATCTGGTCGGGATTTGAAATAAGAGCTCTGAGACATGAATTCCTTCTAAAAATCAAATTTCATTACGATCCGATCATCTATTCGTAAGATATAAATACTCCAATTTTCATGTTTTCCAAGAATTCCGGTTCCCCCCTCCAACTCCCCCGAATGTCACAGGATCTGGTCGGAGTTTGAAATTAGAACTTCAAAGCACAAGATCCTTCTAAATATCAAATTTCATTAATATCTGGTCACCCTTTCGTAAGTTACAAATACCTCAATTTTCAAAATTACCCCCCCCCCCAATAACCAAAGAGAGCAAATCCGGTCCAGTTATGTCAGTCACGTATCTTAGACAGGTTTCTATTCTTCCCATCCAGTTTCATCCTGATCTTACCGCTTTAAGTATTTTCTAAGATTTCCGGTCCCCCCCCCAACTGCCCCCCCCCCCCCCAATTACGCTTGATCCGGTTGAGATTTAAAATAAGATATCAGAGTTACGAGATCCTTCTAAATATGAAGTTTCATGAAGATCCGATCACTCCTTCGTAAGTTAAAATACGTCATTTTTCTTATTTTTCAGAATTAGCCCCCCCCCCCCCCGCAATTGAGCAGATCCGTTCCAATTATGTAAATCACGTATGCAAGACTTCTGCTTATTTTTCCAACCAAGTTTCATCCCAATCCCTCCAATCTAAGCGTTTCCCATCATTGTAGGTCTCCTCACCCTAAACTTCCCCCAATGTCACCAGATCCGGTCAGGATTTAAAATAAGAGCTTTGAGACACGATATCCTTCTAAAAATCAAATTTCATGGAGATCCAATCACCCGTTCGTAAGTTAAAAATACCTCATTTTTTCTAATTTTTCAGAATTAACCCCCCCCCCCCACCTACCCCAAAGAGAGCGGATCTGTTCTGGTTATGTCAATCATGTATCTAGGACTCGTGTTTTTTTTTCTCACCATGTTTCATCCCGATCCCTCCACTCGTTGGAGGTGTTTTCCAATTTTTAGGTTTCTCCCTCCCAACTCCCCCCCAATGTCACTAGATCCGGTCGGGTTTAAAATAAGAGCTCTGAGCCACGATATCCTTCTAAATATCAAATTTCATTGAGATCCGATCACCCGTTCGTAAGTTAAAAATACCTCTTTTTTCAGAAATACCCCCCCCAACTACCCAAAAGAGAGCGGATCCGTTCCGTTTATGTCAATCATCTATCTAGGACTTGTGTTTATTTTTCTCACCATGTTTCATCCCGATCCCTCCACTCTAAGTGTTTTCCAAGTTTTAGGTTTCCCCCTCCCAACTCCCCGCCCCCATCACCAGATCCGGTCGGGATTTAAAATAAGAGCTCTAAGACACGATATCCTTCTAAACATCAAATTTCATTGAGATCCGATCACCCGTTCGTAAGTTGAAAATACCTCATTTTTCTAATTTTTAAGAATTACTCCCCTCCCCCAACTACCCCAAAGAGAGCAAATCAGTTCCGATTATGTCAATCATGTATCTGGGACTTGCGCTTATTTTTCCCATCAAGTTTCATCCCGATCCCTCTACTCTAAGTGTTTTCCAAGATTTTAGGTTTCCCCCCTCCAACTCCCCCCAATGTCATCAGACCCAGTCGGGATTTAAAATAAAAGCTCTGAGACACAATATCATTCCAAACATCAAATTTCATTAAGATCCCATCACCCGCTCATAAGTTAAAAATACTTCATTTTTTCTATTTTTTTCCGAATTAACCGGCCCCTACTCCCCCCCCCCAGATGGTCAAATCGGGAAAACGACTATTTCTAATTTAATCTGGTCCGGTCCCTGATACGCTTGCCAAATTTCATCGTCCCAGCTTACCTGGAAGTGCCTAAAGTAGCAAAACCGGGACTTTAGGTTTTCCCCCTCCAACTCCCCCCAATGTCATCGGATCCAGTCGGGATTTAAATTAAGAGCTCTGATACACAATATCATTCCAAACATCAAATTTCATTAAGATCCAATCACCCGCTGATAAGTTAAAAATACTTCATTTTTTCTATTTTTTGCGAATTAACCGGGCCCCCACTCCCCCCAGATGGTCAAATCGGGAAAACGACTATTTCTAATTTAATCTGGTCCGGTCCCTGAAACGCTTGCCAAATTTCATCGTCCTAGCTTACCTGAAAGTGCCTAAAGTAGCAAAACCGGGACCGACAGACCGACAGACCGACAGAATTGGCGACTGCTATATGTCACTTGGTTAATACCAAGTGCCATAAAAAAGGCTAATCCTCCCGCTAATATAAAACCAGACAATTTGCGTGACCTAAGAATTCTATCCAATCTCCGCAAAGATCCGTCGATTATTATAACTAAAGCAGATAAAAGCAATTCTTTGGTTGTCATGGATGCGGAAGATTACGACACAAAAATTTATGCACATCTAAATGACAAAGCTACATATAAAACTATAACCCACGACCATACTGATCAGTTTGTTAACAAAATTATAAGAGAATTAAAAGATCTAAAACAAAATGGTAATATTACTCCACAATTATATAATAAATTTTTCCCCCGAGGCAGCTTTTGTCCAAAATTTTATGGTCTACCAAAATAACCTAAGCAAGGTATTCCTTTAAGGCCAATTGTAGCTTGTACAAAACATTGGAAAATGGTTATGTACATCCTTCAACCCTTTGCTTTTTTCTCAAAATGGAATCCAGTCGATTTAGTTGAAAAACTCAAGAAACTAAATATTTCAGAAAACACAATTATTAGTAGCTTTGACGTTGTAGAATCCGAGAAATTATTAGAAAATAGAATAAATGAATTTTATTATGTAATAGAAGTTTCAGCAACAGGATTAGATTGCGACGTTTTAATGACCTTGGTTAAACTTTGTAACAAGTATTCAATGTATTTCCAATTCCGTAATTCTTTCTACCTACAAATAAATGGCTTACCCATGGGTGCGCCTCTTTCCGGGTTACTGGCGAATATTTATGTAGAGCATATTGAAAATTGGGCATTAAATCCATATTTTTTTAATCACATCTTTTGGGGACGTTACATGGATGACGTAATTTCACTTTGGAACTATGGGGAAAATCAACTTAGGTTTTTTTTTTAGATCACCTTAACACATATGATAGGAATTTACAGTTTACCTTAGAGATTGAAATTGCAAATAAAATCTCATTCCTAGATGTTCTAATTATTCGTAACTTAGATGAACTCAATTTTACTATTTACAGAAAACCAACACAAAACAATACATATTTACATTTTGAATTAAACCACCCCCCACAAGTTAAAAGAGGTGTCGTAATATCTCTCGTAGATCGTGCCCTGAATATTTGTTGTGATTCCTACATTACAGCTGAACTAGACTTTATCAGGGACATACTTTTTGGAAATGAGTATCCTCCTTTATTTATTAATAATACAATTAACCGTAGAGTGAAAAGAAACTCCCATAAAATCAACGACAATTTACCTTGTGAAAATCCCGATAAGCCCCAAAACACAATTTACCTCCCATACATCCCAAAAATCACTAGAAAACTTAAAAAAGTAAGCACACAAAATAATCTGTATTTTGTATTTACCAATAATTTGAAAATCATAAATCTCCTAAAATCTGGTAAAGATAAGACTCCAGTTACTTGCCAAAGAGGTGTCTGTCAAATACCATGCGACTGTGGCAAATTCTATGTAGGGAGAACCCACCAGAATTTCGAGAAACGCCTACAGCGACATAAAGATGATATCACCAAAACTCTGAATTCTAATAATTTTACTTCTGTTTCTTTTGATTCCGCTTTAAGTAGCCATGTTTTCGAAAATCCTAGCCACAAAATACCTTTTGAAGAATCCGCCATTATTAGCAATGATCTAGGCATAAAGCAAGTAGTTTGAGAAGCAATTGAAATCAAACTTACGATTAATAATATTATTTCCTTAAATAGGGATTTAGGAGAATATTCACTGAATGCTTGATACACAAATTTAATTAAAAATGACCTTACGAAATATTTTAAAAAACCAATAGATATTAACGCAGAACCTGTCACAAATAGACCTTTAAGATCAGCAGCGAAAAAATCTAGGCTGGCATTAAAAACCTATTTTTAAATCATTTTCTTTCATTTCATTGAATTGCCTCGTTTCATAACGATTTACTTTTCAGTCCTGGTTGAACTTTGCTGAGGTAAGGATGCTGGGACTGTTTTGAAAAATTGTTCATTTTAGTTTTATTGATTTTATCCTCTTGTAAGTTGTTTTTGTTATATATCTTTGTATTGCTGAGAACGGCCCTTGGACATAGGGCCGAAATATTCATTCTAATTTTTTTCACACTGTCTTAAAAAACTCCCTACTGTTCTTCTTGTTTTTGGTGTTTGTGATGGAAAGGCAGTGTGGTCTTCGTCATTATTTATATTTTAAGTTTCAACTATGCTCTTTACTTCCAGCAGAGACTGTCTAGTAAGAACCAGTTTGCGATAGTAATGATTCTGATTTATTTATAACCTACATCATATAAAAATACATTACAATCGTGGAGTAGTCTAAAAAAAAAGAAGAAAGGATACAGAACATCAACATAAATGCTAAAAAAAAAGATTAAATAATAAAACACTAGCAACTAAAAATACTGACAACAACCATTAAAAAATGAAAACAAAATCGTCAAAAATAGTGTAAGTGGAGCCTCCTCTAAGAGTGTCGCACATAATGATAATACTTTTTTTCTTCAACCCGCACAAAAATGATACTTTTGGAATATAACAATGACAAAAAATAGAGGATACACTACAATTATACAACAATGACATTAACTAAACAGACGGAGTAAGGAATGATGTGGTGAAAATCGGTAAAAAGCTGAATCTAATAGCCTTCCATGCAATCTGGCCACCTTTGCTTTTACATCAGGTACTCCAAAGCTACGAGTTATTTACCTATCGCTGTGCCAATGGGAGCCAACCCGGAAAATTTCCTCTAGAAAATTAGTCATGAGAATTCCCCACAAAAGTTCATCCCTCCCCGTGAAATAATTTCCCCCGAGAAATTCTCCTTCGTGAAAATTCTCCCCAGATCCCCCCTCATTGAAAACGCCCACACGCAAAATTGAGCAGCCGCCAAGAAAGTGCAAAATATATGCCTCAAAATGTCGATCAGATGTCCTAAGGGATAACAAAAGGACCAGATATCAAAACAGTTCTGGAAGAGGGGCTGGTCCGGTTTCCAATCACTTTTGACTTAAAAAAAGGACTAGGAATCTCAATTTTCGGTCGAAAGAGTAGCGTCCAAATTCTCTGTGATCATGAGAGAGGGTGGACGAGGAAGGTACAGCTTCCCTTCCATACGCAACAGATTCTGCTCATTTTGGGATTTAATGCTACTCTTTACTTTCATAAAAACAGCTCAGACCAGGAATATTCCCGGAATTCAAGAGGGATTATATATCATTTTCTGAAGGCTCAATAAGAGTCACGATGATGTGACACTAAAATTCACCCTTTGAAATACATTCTCCCTCCCCAAATCAAAAATAGAGAAACCTACTATCAAACAGCTCGTGGTAAGGAACTGTAGTAAGGAGCGACCCGGCTCAATAGTAATCAAAACTCAAAAAAATTTTGATACTAATAGCTACATTAAAAGAATCGCATTTTAATGCTGATTTTAGATATATAAATTTCATCAAGTTTAATATTACCCATCAAAAGTTACGAGCCTAAGAAAATTTGCCTTATTTTGGAAAATAAGGATAAACACCCCCTTAAAAGTCATAGAATCTTAACGAAAATCACACCATCGCATTCAGCGTATCAGAGAGTCCTATAGCAAAAATTTCAAGCTCCTATCTACAGAAATGAGAAATTTCGCATTTTTTGGCGGAAGACAGATCACGGGTGCGTGTTTATTATTTTTTTTTCCCAGGGGTCATCGCATCGACCAAGTGGTCCTAGAATGTTGCAACAGGGCTCATTCTAACGGAAATGAAAAGTGCTAGTGCCCTTTTTAAGTGACCAAAAAAATTGGAGGGCATCTAGGCCCCCTCCCACGCTCATTTTTTCCCAAAGTCAATGGATAAAAACTTTGAGATAGCCATGTTGTTCCACATAGTTGAAAACCATAATAACTATGTCTTTGGGGATGATTTACTAACCCACATCCGAGAGGCACCATTTGGACCAAATCTTGGGGTGGGCATGAACTCCATCTTGGCCCCCCGAATCACTTCGTGTCGCTTAATCATCTAGGAAATGGGCGTTTGACAGAACTCAAGAATTATATTATGTATCTAATATACTTTCAAAGTTTACAATGATTAATAACAAACAGCGTAATTATCCCAAGGGTCGTCAAGTAATTACACTCTTTGGTTAATAGGTGTGCAGTAATTTCAAATCAATTGGACAGAATGGATTATGTTGGACATAATTGATTCTTATGGCCGGCAAAGGGCCCTTTATGGTGAAAGTATGGGCCCCTGGAAAATCTGTGGTGGGCATTTACCCCCCCCCTGACCCCCCCCCAAATGGCGCCTCTGCCACAGCCCCCGGGGGAGGGTCTGTAAGTTACAAACTTTGACCAGTGTTTACATACAATAATGGTTATTGGGAAGTGTACAGACGTTTTCAGGGGGATTTTTTTGGTTTGGGGGGAGGTGTTGAGGGGGGGGGGCTATATGGGAGGATCTTTGCTTGGAGGAATATGTCATGGGGGAAGAGAAATCAAACAGTTCGTGGTAACGAAAAGTAGTAAGGAGCGACCCGGCTCAATAGTAACCGAAACTCTAAAAAATGGAATTTTGATACCAATAGTTACATCAAAAGAATTGTATTTTAATGCTGACTTTAAATATATAAGTTTCATCAAGATTAGTTTTACCCATTAAAATTTACGATCCTGAGAAAATTTGCCTCAGTAGGGAAAAAAAATATCAAAATAGGGGAAAACCCCCCTAAAAGTAATACAATCTCAACGAAAATCACACCATCAGATTCAGCGTATCAGAGAACCTTGTTGTAGAAGCTTCAAGCTCCTTTCTACAAAAATGTGGTATTTTGCATTTTTTGCCTGAAGACAGATCACGGATGCGTGTTTATTTGTTTTTTTCCCCAGGGGTGATCGTATCGACTGAGAGATCCTAGAATGTCGCGAGAGGGCTCATTCTAACGTAAATTAAAAGTTATAGTGCCCTTTTTAAGTGACCAAAAAAATCTGGGGTCCACCTAGGCCCCTCTCCCATGCTCATTTTCCCCAAAAGTCACTCAATCAAAATTCTGAGATAGCCATTTCATTCACCATAGTTGAAAAATCTAATAACTATGTCTTTGGGAACGACTTACTCCCCTGCAGTCCCCGTGGGAGGGGCTGCAAGTTACAAACTTTGACCTGTGTTTACATATAGTAATGGTTACTGGTAAGTGTACAGACGTTTTCAGTTTTTTTTTGGGGTTTATGGGGAGAGTTGAAGGGGGGGGGGGGTACATGGATGAGAGTTGAAGGGGGGAGAGTCCGTGGAGGAACTGATGGAGGAAGAGAATTTCAATGAAGGGGGCGCAGGATTTTCTAGTATTATTTGAAAAGACAATGAAAAAATAAATATGAAAAGTTTTTTCTACTGAAGGCAAGGAGCAGCATTAAAACTCAAAACGAACAAAAATTATTACACGGATACCTCACTCTTTACGCTAAAGTATTTTTAGTTATTTCAACTATTTATTCGACGGCCTTTGTAATTCAGGGGTCACTATTAAGGAATTGGGACAAAATTTAAGCTTTAGTGTAAAGAGCAAGGTATTGACGAGGGTTGAACCCCCTCATATACGCAATAAAAACATACGAATGTAGAAATTCGTTGCGTAATTTAATTCGTAAGTTACGTATATTTTTTTACCAATGAAAACGTTCGTAAAAAATTGAAAGTACCAGTTGCCTTTTTAAGTAATCAAAAAATTGGAGGGCAGCTGGGCCTCCTCCCTCGCTCCTTATCTATTCAAAATCTTCCGATTAATTGCAATTAATTAATATGCAAATTTCTTTTTAATTATTTATGTGCCGAGAGCTAAGATCAAAATATGAATTAATTTAAAAACGTCCAGAAATTAAATAAAAAAAACAATTTTTTTAAATGAAAGCAAGGAGCAACTTTAAAGCATAGAACGAACAGAAATTACTCCATATATGGAAGGGGCTTTTACTCCTCAACCCCCCGCTCTTTACGCTAAATTTTCTTACTGTTTCAAAAATTAGAGTTAAGAGAAAGAATCAAACTTTAGCGTAAAGAGCGAGGCATTGAGGAGGAATAGCCCCTTTCATATACGGAGTAATTTTTGTTCGTTTTAAGTTTTAATGTTGCTCCTTACTTTCATTTAAAAAAAACTTTTTTTTTCATTTAATTTCCTCTAGGGATCATATTGAGCCGAGGGTCTTAGAAGATCAGAAGAGGGCTTGTTCGAAAATAATTTAAAATTTAAGTACCCTTTCAAGTGACCAAACAGTATGGAGGGCAACTAGCCCTCTTCCCTTGCCTTGTTTCTTCCCCAAAGACATCTGTGTGACATTATGATATATCTATTTGGTTGACAGGTCCAATAAATGTGCCTCTGGGGATGACAAGACCCCCACATCCCCTATGAAAAAGATTGTAATTTTTGCAAAATGTCCAATGTTTACAAATAGATTTGTTATTGAGAAACATTCGCATATTTTTTTGCGGGGATTTTCGTACGGAGGGGGATTTCCTGGGGAGAATTTTCTGAGTGAAAAATTTTTCTGGAGATAATTACTCTCAATTTATCTACAGAGTTCTTTTTATCCGTCTTATCTACCTCATCGGATGCACAATCTTACATATGGTGAGAATTTCACGTTTGAATTGTCAGGGCGGAAGTTTTCAGGAGGGATCAAATTAACTCGCTGGATTCTTGGATGCCCCCAAAATCAAAACTTTTCCCTTTTCTTTATAATAAATCCTTTATGTAAACAATGGATAAATTGCATAATTTACAATCCAAGACTCGGGGCTGTGGGGGGCATGAGATTCCTGGAGTCATAGCTATTAGACCTTTTGACTGGTTAGAACAAAATAACAAATAAAAAATTTTGATCTTTAAGAACAGGGAAGGAAATAAAAACGGCAATTAGGGGGGGGGGTGCCCTCCGATCTTTCTTCAACTTTTCCTCAACATGCATTAAAAGTATAAACGTAATTCCATAAGTCGTTCCTTAGATATTGCTTATATTCCCCTTTCACAGCCCGATAGGACAAAGTGTGTTATGATTATGTTTTGTATCCCTCTCAACAGATCTGGTCACCTTAACAATATATGCTTTTTTGGATGTCCAGGATCAAACTTGCCCTCTTTTCTTAATAAAAATCCTTATATGTTAACAATAAGTAACTTGCTTAACTTACATCCCCTGACTCGGGGCTGGAGAAATCGATTGCACAATTAACTTGCTAGGATACTGTAACGCTTAACATCAGTTAGCTAGCATCCCACAAACAGTAGTGGAATTTATTCCTATATTCCATTACATTCCATCTTTGATTACCTGGAATTTATTTCTAAGAACATAATATCATCAATGGCTTGTTGGCTAAGTCGAGTAGGGTCTCATCCTTTTACAATGGGAAATTATGGGTCTCACGTTCGATTCATATTTCAGACATAAATTTCTTAAAAATAATCGAAAACTGCTTAGAAGCTAAAAATAGTGTTGGGTCAGTTGTTGCCTCAAAAAACCAGATGTGAGGGATGTCTCAGAACTTATTCTAATGTTTCACCGACAACATGAATGATTACTCACTACCAGATAATGCATCATTCTTGAAATTCTCGGAAACATACCAAGAAATTCTCGGAAATCAGGATATGGGCCCGCTTATTTTAGTTCACAGACAACACGAATGATTACGCACTATTAGATAAAGCATCATTCTTGAAATTTTCGATAGTTCACAGACAACACGAATGATTACGCACTATTAGATAAAGCATCATTCTTGAAATTTTCGAAGATCTCGGAAATCGGGATGCATATTCATGTAATGATGCCAAAAAATGGTGTTAGCAACTCGAATAGTACATCGGGGTATGTGTATATTAGGGTCCATCGTATTGTTTCACTGAGAAAATAAACTTAGCATCTAATGTTTCCAGAAAATATTAGTGTTGTTGTAGAAGTATTACTGGATACAATGGCCTAACATCTCCAATATTACATTGGAATATGGGTCTGCTCAGAGTTCCTAAAGGGATGCGAGGGGTTATCAACTCCAATTTTACACCGACATATGGGCCCGCTTGGAGTGCCTAAAAGGATACTACTAACATTATTTTTAATATATACAATATTTTCCCTTCTGATAGTACAGGGTCGCTGCTACAAAAAATCTTTTAAAATGGGCCACTGTTACTATCTCAAGAAGAAAAAAACACTAGTAGGCTAAAAACTATTAGCTGCCCAAAAGTCACTACATCCAAGAAAAATTCATTTTTTTCTGTTTACGTCTCAGTTTTCATTTTTTGTTAAAACTCAAAAGCTTAACTCTTAATTCTAGGCTTACGATACAAACTTTAGTTTGTTCTTTGTGATTAATTTCGAACCAATTTTTGTTTTTACTTCTGAGCTTAGAATGCATGCGTAAAAAGTAAAAGTTTCCATAAAAAGTCGAACCATGCGGTGAAAAAAAAGACCTACCTAATCACTTGGTTTTACTGTAAGGAATGGCACCTCTAAGGAGGTAGATAAACTACTAGAATTCATTACTAGAATCAATCAAAATTCAGCTTGGCTGAAAAGAGAGTGACCTCAATAGACTTGTTGACAACATCTTAGAAAAAATGCACTTAAAAACCACATCTTTCCTATGTTTCCTTTCGCTGGATCCCAAACACCTTACCGTGGGAAAATGTCTCACACCTCTTGTCAATTCTAATTTTAAACTGTTCAAATTTGTTGTTCTTCGTCAATTAAATGCATCAAAGAATAACAAACTGGTCCATATTATTAAGAAAAATGTTCAGCCTTACGAGAAACATGAAATATGGAAGACAGAATGTAAATATTATGCATTCCTTGATGATAATTAAAATCCTGTCTACGATTTTGAATACTTGAGGCTAATACATATTTACTTCTAATAAGTTATAAAATATAAGAAACATCAAGTCAAAACATAAGTTTTCATTGTCCCTCTCTTTCCTTCAAAATAATAGAATTTTGCCGGCACTTTTCTAAAAAGCACACATCTTTGCTTTGTAAACAAAGAGGAATCAATTTACTTTTGTTTTAATTGACGTAACGCTTGTAAACACAGATTTTGTATTTGCTTTATTAAAGTGTATTCTAAAGTGGAAGCAAAATTTCGAGTCCCCGAGTGACTGGGTTCAAGATACACGCAGTTCTCCTGCTCAAAGTAATGTCTACCTGTTTTAACTTTCACTGGTTTTAAATCTAATTGGAAAAAAAAAGTGTGTTTTATAGCAATTGATTTTGCTTATAGAAAAATATTTTCTTGTCATTTGTTTTTGTGTATAAGGGTCAGGAGACCTTGTTTCACAGATGAAAATTCGAAAAAATTTGCATGTCTCAAAAATCGGACCGATACATTTTTCCAATCAGCTATGGCTGGTAATACTACCACAAAACACTTTCAATAAATAAATGGAACAACAAATAGTCGATTCAAGCTCAAAACGAGCAAAAATTAATATTAGTACGGCTGATAACCCCCATGCCTTCTCAAGACCTGAACATAATTTCCGATCTATTGAAAAAAAAACACGTTTTAAATGGTTTTTCTTTCTTTACTTTCATACATAAAAATTTATCAATGCCTTCAGGAAATAAATATCAGTATTTGTCAATTAAACTGACAATCCACGGTCGTTCGTTGTTTTTTCTTTCAGTAAAACGCAAACTATGTTCTGGTCTTGAGAAGGGGTTATCAGCCGTACTAATGTTAATTTTTGCTCGTTTTGATTTTGACTCGGCTATTTATTGTAATTTTTATTCGTTTTGGGTTTCATAACACTTAATAGGAAGCTTATAGTCCATGATCGTGGTTGCAGTAGCACTAATCCAATAAAAGATGAAGATAAAGCCCATAGTGTCTCAGATTTTAAAAGAAACCTGCCTTTTAAAGAAACTTTTTTTCTTAAGAAAAATGGCCAACTTACAGTGATTGCAAGATTTTAGTTTTAATTCAAATTTAATACAACAGTAATTCGTAACTACGAAAACGAAGTCGTTATATCTACAGTCGTAACAGTAGTTGCACGTATAGGATTGGTATAATTTAACATTAGTATGGCGATGTTAGAGGCGATGTTGTAGAAAAGGCAGCCGAATGTCGCTATTTAAGTAAAGAGCGAAGTGGGCTCTATGCATCACTTATTTTTATATTTTTTTCACCCAGCCACTTCGAATTCAACGCATTGTCGTATGAACTTCAGAATGGGGTCTTTCAATTGAAAATTAGATGTTCTAGTGCTCTTTTTAAAAGTCAAAAGTGGTTGGAGGACAACCTAACCCTCCCATGATCATTTTGCTTCCCTTGTCCCAAAAGGGATCAAATTTATTTTCGTGAATATCATTTTGTTCAGCATAGTTGAAAAGTCCAATAATTATGCTTCTAGGGCAACATAACCCTCTAAATCTCCGGGGAAAGGGATGTAAGTTATGTAATCTCAAGAATGGCTTAGGGTACTGAGTTGAAACTTTCACGGCTTGTTGAGGGAGATATTGAACTAAGAACTAGGCAAGATATGCAACCTACTACCATTACTGCTATTACTATCACTTCTCCTACTACTACGTCCAAGGACAAGAGCATTAAAGTGCAGCCGTCAGAGAATGCTGAGGGCGATGTTGAACTAAATCAAATCACACAACATGCATTCAGGTAAATTTGTAGATCCATAATTTCAGGAGTGGCTTAGGGCATTGAGTCGAAAATTTCACGGCATATCGAGAAGGTGTCGAAAAAACCAATAAGGACTATCTGTATACAAGTACCGCTACTACTGCTATTCCTGCAGCTACTACTACTCCAATAACTACTACTATACTGTATTGCAGCTGCTACCTAGGTTGTCAAAAAGACTTATCAGCAATACCTCAGGAACGGCATAGAGTATGCTCAAATATCATAAGTGCACAAAATGAAAATACAAAATTAAATTAGTTGCAAAAAATAGATTTGAGACGAGAGGGTGTAAACTAAAGTCGCGTGAACGTGTCAGACAACATCTTTTTTTAACATCAAGAGTTTTATGTGCCAATGTTACAATTTTTTTTTATGAGGAGATATTTTTATTCATTTGACAATATCCTCGCTAATCATCCTACATAATTTTTTTGTAAAATGGGTTTGATTATTTTAGTCACTTGCTATTACGCATAAGACATAATGTGCTAGAGAAATATCAGATTTTTATGCCTCTAATCATTGTACAGTTATTAATATATACAATTTAACGACAGGCAGTTGAGAGTTTATGGAAGCGATAGCCTACATCACATTTTGATTAGGTCTGGGAATTATTTGGAAAACAATCAGAAATCATATAAAAAAGACAACTTTTTTTTTCAACTGAAAGTAAGGACTAGCATTAAAACTTAAAACAAACAAACATCATTCTGAGTATGCCTGCCTCGAACTCCTGCTCTTTACGGTAATGTTTTTCAGTAGTTTTTTTAAATACAGAATCGTATTTTTCACAAAAAATACACATAATAAAAATACGCTTGCACTTGTGTTTCAGCAGTTGCTTGTTAAGAATCGGGACAAAAATTCAAATTTTAGCATAAAGTGTGGGAGTTGCAGATGGGATAACGCCCGTCATATACAGAATAGTTTCTATTCATTTCAATTTTTAATATTGCTCGTTACTTTCAGCTGAAAAAACTTGTTTCTTTCTGCAATCAATGAAATATGCACAGACAAAATATAAACTTTTTTAAAGGAAAACTATTAGGCACTCGATTCATTTTTCCTTTTGTCAGTTGGGAAAACGTAAGAATAACAAAATGGTCCAAATTAGTTTGACAATCTTTTCAGCCTTTACAGAAATATGAGGTGTGTCGTACTTTTTGTAAATATTTATGCCTTCTTAATGAAGTTTAGATCCTGTTCTTTATAAAACAAAAGTTTCTGTATTTTGTAATTAAAGAGCTACTTGTCTTCGAAGCAAAACTAAACTCAATAAACAAGTAACGTTTTATACAATGAAAGAAAGTCAATTATAATTCTCTCTCTACGAATTGTTACTCCCTTTCAGTTACGATAGTCTTAGAATAACAAACTTGTCAGCAATATTGTAAAAATGTCCAGCTTTCAGAGAAGTATGAAAAAGTGAAAGATACTGGTTATGTATGCCTGCCTTTGTTGATGATGAGTTTTGTAATTAATGCTATTTTTCTTGCATAAAAATTAGTCTCCTTTGCATAGTGTTTTTCTACGAATCCGTGGAAAACATGGTTTTAAATTATTGGATAAAGTTATATATATATATATATATATATATATATATATATATATATATATATATATATATATATATATATATATATATATATATATATATATATATATATATTAGCTGTTGGGGTGGCACTTCGCGCCACCCCAACACCTAGTTGGTGGGGCGCTTCGCGCCCCCCAAGCCCCCCCGCGCGCGTAAGTCGTTACGCGCCATATCAGTTACGCGCCATTGTAGTTGTGTCCCTGTGTCCCACCTGTGAATATAGATAGATTTATATATGTGTTTCAAACTACGTAAAAATTGCGAATATACAACATTTTGGCTTTCCCACTACTGGGAGCTTTCCGTTTCCAATTGCCAGCAATTGATCTGAAAATGTTTGACCAGAGTCATCGTTTTGCAATCGGACACGCTTATTTGTAGTTAATTTTAATATTTTTACGTGTGCCCATAAATTAGAATTTTTCAGGCAAGCATTCATTTCGTCTGCAGGAGTTAAACTACGTAAAAATTGCGAATATACAACATTCTTGGCTTTCCCAGTATTATTGGTACGCCTATTTTTAGTTGTAGCACGTGTGGTGGAAACCCTGAAAGATCTATGGAATTTAAAAATTCAGATGGATAATTAACCGCTTCATTTTGTTCCAAAACTGTGTCGACTGACTTGTAAAGGACTGCCTGGTCTCGAATCTTGGTCAAAACAATATTGTTGATTACGTGGACGTCTATATTTTTGGGTGCGAGAATCGCTCTTTCACTTAGCCATTTATTATTTTTATAATTTTTTAGAATATTCGGAAATACTTTTGTAAAATCAAAAGTCATATCTGACGTCTCTAACTGTTTCCGATGGAGTATATCTTCGAACATTTTTGACTTATATTTTCCCCATAACTCTGTAGGAGCTGATGGAGAGCAAGTTGTTAAAATGATGCCAAACAATGCACGAATTTGACTTGGGGTTGACGTTTCGCACGCGTCATTAATGCAGTTATCCCAGTGTTGGTCATTTATAGTACCGTTTAGTTCTCAATTACTCAAAGGATGTCGGACCGGGTACATTCACCAAAAGCAGGCGTAGAAAGAAGCATTCATGTTGATTGGGGTGAACGGTGTAGAGTCTTCCTATCGTGGTATCTTTGAAGATGGTAGGTTGGCCGTCGACTGACTTACCCTGTTTTTGACGTTCAAATACTTTATTTTTAGTATTCCACGTGTAATACGAAGGCACTTTTGTATTGAGCAGTTTTTTTGCAAAAGAATCATTTTTGCAAAGCGAAAAAAAAGCTGTTAATTTTGTATCCGGTGGATTCAGGGCTCTTTGTTGCACGTTGGTTTCCGAGAAATAAACACGTTGACCATTCTGTAAATGTACCGCTAAGTGAACAACAGCTGGACTACGTTCATGTATCGGAAATGAAAGAATTCGCCAAACAGCTTCATTACTGCTTATGTATCTTCCAGCCTGATATTGTACGATTTCGTCGAAATCTTTGATTTCGGGCTGCAAGCCAAAAACTGCCATGTCACTGCCTTTGTTGACGTATTTACATATGTATTTGATTGCCTTTACGGAGTTACAGTATTCAACGTTTATTTGTGCATTAAATGTTACTTTGATGGTGGTACCGTTGCCATTGTAGGTTCTTCAGTCATTTTACAATTAGAAATTTCTCTTTCAACGGTCTTCTTACAATTACAAATTTGTCTTTGAACGATATTCTTAAATACCTGTGTCCTGGTCGTCATTTATATTCCCTGTGTCCCGGTCGTCATTTGTGTCCCGGTATCCCAGTCTGTAATTTCTCTTTGAGTGTTTTTTCTTTTTAGTATTTCTTAGTTTTTTACATTTTTTCTTTTTTCAGTTTTCTTTTTCTTCTTTATATTTCAGCTTCACTATGAAATACATATCGCCGAACCTTTGTTTTTTTAACTAAAATCTGGCAGGCATTGATGACCTTATCCAAGTCAAAATCCCAAACCCAATCATCATCACTATCATTTTCAGTTTTGATATGTTTTGACTCTCGCTGTCCAGGTGGATCTTCATCTAACTGCGCGGTTTTGCGTTCTTTAGCCTCAAGCCTGTTTCCTTGCTGTTCTTTTGATTCCTCGGCACGCTTTCTTTTCTGACTTTCTCTATCAGCAGCAAGTTTTTTGGCATAGACTCTTTGAGCATCTTCATCGGCTTTTGCCATTATAAGTTCATCAGTCATTTTAAACATATATGTCTTAAATATCTTTAATGACGTCACCGTCATAGCAAAAATGACGACAACTAACTTCATGACGTCAGTCGACACAGAAACCTGACGTCACCTGATCCACAGACAGACAACTTATTTTTATATAGATACTAGCTGTTGGGGTGGCGCTTCGCGTCACCCCAACACCTAGTTGGTGGGGCGCTTTGCGCCCCCCCAAGCCCCCCCGCGCGCGTAAGTCGTTACGCGCCATATTAGTTACGCACCATTGTAGCTGTGTCCCTGTGTCCCACCTGTGAATAGAGATAGATATAAATATATATTTTTAACTACGTAAAACATTCGAATATACAACATTCTTCGCTGTCCCATTGTCTGTGCATATAAATAGCATTTATATTCCCTGTGTCCCGGTCGTCATTTGTGTCCTGGTGTCCAAGTTTGTATTTTCTCTTTGAGTGTCCCGGTCGTCATTTATATTCCCTGTGTCCCAGTGTCCCGGTCGTCATTTGTGTCCCGGTCTGTAATTTCTATTCAAACAATCCCTGTGTCTCAGTCGTCAATTATATATCCCGCCTGTGCCCCCGGCGTCCCCGTTGTAGTTGTGTCCCTGCGTCCCGGTCGTCATTTATATTCCCGGTCGTGATTTGTGTCCGGGTGTCCCAGTTTGTAATTTTTCTTTGAGGTTCCTGGTCGTCATTTATATTCTCTCTGTGTCGGTCGTCATTTGTGTCCCGGTCTGTAATTTATCTTTGAGTGTTTTTTCTTTTTATTTTTTTTTAGTTTTTTACATTTTTTCAGTTTTTTTCTTCTTTATTTTTCAGCGTCACTATGAAGTACATATCGCCGAACCTTAGTTTTTTATCTTAAATCTGGTAGGCATTGATGACCTTATCCAAGTCAAAATCCCAAACCCAATCATCATCGCTATCATTTTCAGTTTTGATATGTTTTGACTCTCGCTTTCCAGGTGGATTTTCATCTAACTGCGCGGTTTTGCGTTCTTTAGCCGCAAGCCTGTTTTCTTGCTGTTCTTGTGATTCCTCGGCACGCTTTCTTTTCTTACTTTCTCTATCAGCTGCAAGCCTGTTTTCTTGCTGTTCTTGTGATTCCTCGGCACGCTTTCTTTTCTTACTTTCTTATGACGACAACTAATTTCATGACGTCAGCCGACACAGAAACATGACGTCACCTAATCCACAGACAAACAGACAACTTATTTTTATATATATACTAGCTGTTGGGGTGGCGCTTCGCGCCACCCCAACACCTAGTTGGTGGGGGCGCTTCGTGCCCCCCCCCCCAAGCCCCCCCGCGCCTGTAAGTCGTTACGCGCCATATTAGTTACGCGCCATTGTAGTTGTGTCCCTATGTCCCACCTGTGAATATAGATATATATATATATATATGTATATATATATATATATATATATATATATATATATATATATATATATATATATATATATATATATATATATATATATATATATATATATATATGTTTTTAACTACGTAAAACTTGCGAATATACAACATTCTTTGCTGTCCCATTGTCTGTGCATATAAATAGATTGTCAGGTTTACCGACTCTTGAACATGCAACATATAAAAATCAATGGGAAAACAATCCGTATTCAGATCTATACCTCATGATTCTAATGATTGCCCTTGAGCTTTGTTGATGGTGATTGCTAATCGACCATTCCCTGAGTCGCCATCGTCATTTATATATCCCCCTGTGCACCCCGGCGTCCCCTTTGTAGTTATGTCCCTGTGTCCCGGTCGTCATTTATATTCCCTGTGTCCCGGTCGTCATTTGTGTCCCGGTGTCCCAGTCTCTGATTTCTCTTTGAGTGTCCCGGGCGTCATTTATATTCCTTGTGTCCCGGTGTCCCGGTCGTCATTTATATCCCCCTGTACCCCCCGGCGTCCCCGTTGTAGTTGTGTCATTTATATTCCCGGTGTCCCGGTCGTCATCCCGGTATACATTCGTTTTTGAATTGGTATATGATGAAATAAATTTTTAATTTTTTCCCTTTTAGTTTTTTTTTATTGGTTTTGACCTTTTTTTAGGTTATTTAGTTTTTTTCTTTTTTCTTTTTAGTTTTTTTTTTGAAGTTTTTATCTTTTTAGTTTTTTTATTTTTATTTATATTTTTTTAGTTTTCTTTTTCTCCTTTATTTTTCAGTTTTTTTCCTTTTTTTAGTTTTTTTTTCTTTTTAGTTCTTTTAGTTTTTACCTTTTTTAGTTTTTTTTAGTTTTTTAGATGAAATTTTTTTTAGTTTTATTCCTTTTTTTCTTTTCAGTTTTTTATTGGTTTTTACCTTTTTTTTAGCTTTTTTAGTTTTTTTGCGTTTTTTCTTTTTACTTTTTTTTTTTAGTTTTTATCTTTTTTTTTTTATTTTTATTCTTAATTTTTTTTTATTAGTTTTTAGTTTTTTTTGTAGTTTTTACCTTTTTTAGTTTTTTCAGTTTTTTTTTTAGTTTTTAGATTTTTACCTTTTTTAGCCTCACCAGGTTTTGAACCTGGGACCTTCATTCTCCGTTCTGACACCCTCTCTCACCGAGTGACTACTCCAGCATGTTCATTTTGGTGTTTTAAATGGTATATTATTAACCAAATTAATGTGTTTTACAATATACTAAGCATCGTCATAACAAAAATGACGAAAACTAATTTCATGACGTCAGTCAACACAGAAATTAAGTTCTGAAATTAAGTCATGAAATTAGTTGCCGTCATTTTTGCTTTGACGATGACGTCATTCAAGTTATATAAGACATATGTTCACGTAGAAATCTATTAATGTTTAAGTTTACAATGACTGATGAAGATGCTCAAAGAGTCTATGCCAAAAAACTTGCTGCTGATAGAGAAAGTCAGGTCAGGTTTACAATGACTGATGAAGATGCTCAAAGAGTCTATGCCAAAAAACTTGCTGCTGATAGTTCCTCGGCACGCTTTCTTTTCTGACTTTCTCTATCAGCAGCAAGTTTTTTGGCATAGACTCTTTGAGCATCTTCATTAGTCATTATAAACTTAAACATTAATAGATTTCTACGTGAACATATGTCTTATATAACTTGAATGACGTCACCGTCAAAGCAAAAATGACGGCAACTAATTTCATGACTTAATTTCAGAACTTAATTTCTGTGTTGACTGACGTCATGAAATTAGTTGTCGTCATTTTTGTTATGACGATGCTTAGTATATTGTAAAACACATTAATTTGGTTAATAATATACCATTTAAAACACCAAAATGAACATGCTGGAGTAGTCACTCGGTGAGAGAGGGTGTCAGAACGGAGAATGAAGGTCCCAGGTTCAAATCCTGGTTAGGCTAAAAAAGGTAAAAATCTAAAAACTAAAAAAGGCAAAAACTACAAAAAAAACTAAAAACTAATAAAAAAAAAATTAAGAATAAAAATAAAAAAAAACAAAAAAGATAGAAACTAAAAATGACGATCGGGACACAGGGAATATAAATGACACAACTACAACGTGTCAGAACGGGTGTCAGAACGGAGAATGAAGGTCCCAGGTTCAAATCCTGGTTAGGCTAAAAAAGGTAAAAATCTAAAAACTAAAAAAGGCAAAAACTACAAAAAAAAACTAAAAACTAATAAAAAAAATTAAGAATAAAAATAAAAAAAAAATAAAAAAGATAAAAACTAAAAATGACGATCGGGACACAGGGAATATAAATGACACAACTACAACGGGGACGCCGGGGGGCACAGGGGGATAAATGACACATCATTAGAATAATGAGGTATAGATCTGAATACGGATTGTTTTTCCCATGGACAATTATATGTTGCATGTTCAAGAGTCAGTAAACCTGACAATCTATTTATATGCAGAGACAATGGGACAGCGAAGAATGTTGTATATTCGCATGTTTTATGTAGTTAAAAACATATATTTATATCTATCTCTATTCACAGGTGGGACACAGGGACACAACTACAATGGTGCGTAACTAATATGGCGCGTAACGACTTACGCGCGCGGGGGGGCTTAGGGGGGTGCGAAGCGCCCCACCAACTAGGTGTTGGGGTGGCGCGAAGCGCCACCCCAACAGCTAGTATATATATATATAAAAATAAGTTGTTTGTCTGTCTGTCGAATGACGTCATTATAAGGATTGAGCTGTATGTCGTCATGAAGTTAGTTGCCGTCATGTTTGTTATGACGATGCTTAGTATATGACGTCATTATAAGTATTTAAGAAAATCGTTCAAAGACAAATTTTTAATTGTAAGAAGATCTTGAAAGAGAAATTTTTAATATCTATCTATCTATATATATATAAATAAGTTGTATGTGTGTTATGTCTGTCAAGTGACGTCATGTCATCATGTCGTCATTTCGTTATGAAGTTAGTTGTCTTCATGTTTGTTATGACGATGACGTCATTAAAGGTATTTAAGAAATTCGTTCAAAGACAAATTTTTAATTGTAAGAAGATCGTGGACGGAAAAATGTTTAATTGTAAAATGACTGAAGAACCTACAATAGCAACAGCCGAGGAAGCTGCTCAAAGAGTCTACGCCAAAAAACTTGCTGCTGATAGAGAAAGTCAGAAAAGAAAGCATGCCGATGAATCACAAGAACAGCAAGAAAACAGGCTTGCGGCCGATAGAGAAAGTAAGAACAGAAAGCGTGCCGAGGAATCACAAGAGCAACGTGAAAACAGGCTTGCGGCTTCAAGAGATAATGCCGAAAGAAAGCGTGCCGAGGAATCACAAGAGCAACGTGAAAATTATCGCAGGGCATTCAGGTACAGCCCAGTCGATGATTATAGTAGATGTGTTCAAATCGGGACAATGTCTAAAATTTGTCCCTACTGCAAGGCCTTCAAATTTAATGGTGAAACGATGGGAATGTGTTGCGCCTCAGGAAAAGTTAAACTTCCTCAACTGGTTGCAACCCCAGAGCCATTGAAGACTTTGCTTACTGGAACTACGTCAGAATCTAAGCGTTTTTTTTTATCAAAAATCAGAAAATGTAGCTCATGTTTCCAAATGACGTCGTTTGGTGCCCAAATCGAAAATCCAGATCAATTTATGCCTACTTTCAAAGTAAAAGGGCAAATTTATCATAGAGCAGGGTCCCTTCTACCATTCTCAGGCGAGAATCATAAATGTTTATAATTGTACTTCATCAGTGATAGAAATTCTGAATTGAATGCACGTTGCGAAATTTCTCCCGACGTTGAAAGGACAGTCGTTTCCAAATTGCAACATCTTTTCCACGAAAATAATAATTTTGTGTGTCTGTTCAAAACAGCCATCGATTTGATGCCTACTGATACGCATAAAATTTTTATTTCCGCTGACAAAACGCCTCCTGGCCAACATGTGCGCAGATACAATGCTCCAACTATCGACGAAGTGGCAATCGTTATGGTCGGTGATCAGTTTTTACCTAGATATATTATTCTTCATAAGCGAAACGCTCAGTTGGTAAGAATTGCTGAAACTCATCGATGCTAAGATGCCCTACAATATCCTATCATTTTTTGGAATGGAGCCGACGGCTATCACTTTAATATTAAATTGATAAATCCAGCCACTAACAAAGAAATGAATAAGAAATGCAGTGCAATGCATTATTATTCCTATAGACTAATGATTCGGCAGGATGAAGACAATTATATTTTAAAATGCCGTCAATTGTTTCACCAATACATCGTTGATATGTTTGCAAAAATTGAATCAGAACGTTTGCTATTTATCCGTCTGAATCAGACCAAGCTCCGCTCTGAACAATACATTCATTTGCGAGATGCAGTTGTAAATGACGGTAATACCACAAACGTTGGAAGATGAACGATTTTACCATCGTCATATGCTGGCAGTCCCCGTCATATGCATGAATATGCTCAAGATGCTATTGCGTATGTTCGTCTCAATGGTCGTCCAGATTTATTTATTACATTTACATGTAATCAATCTTGGGACGAGATACAGCAGCTTTTACTTCAAGGACACTCGGTGGTTCATAGACATGACATTACGGCCCGTGTCTTCCGGCAAAAGTTGAAATCACTGATAAACTACATAGTAAAACTTGAAGTGTTTGGGTCAGTGCGATGCTGGATGTACTCAGTGGAATGGCAAAAACGGGGATTGCCACACGCACATATACTAATCTGGCTACATTATAAAATTACTTCTAATGAATTGATGATGTGATTTCCGCTGAAATACCTGATGAAAATGTCGATAAGGGGTTATATGATATTGTTGTAAAAAATATGATACATGGACCTTGCGGTGCACTGAACGAAAATTCACCATGCATGGCCAAAGGAAGGTGCACAAATCAATATCCTCGACTTTTAGTACCCAACAAAATTACTGGCAATGATGGTTACCCACAATATAGAAGAAGATCTACTGAAGATGGTGGTAAAACAGCAATAATAAAGAAGCGTAACGGTACCACCATCGAAGTAGATAACCAGTGGGTTGTTCCATATTCCCCATTATTATCAAAAACATCTAATGCACACATAAACGTTGAATACTGTAACTCCATAATCGTCAACTCCAAGTCAAATTCGTGCATTGTTTGAAATCATACTAACAACTTAATCTCCTTCAGCTCCTACAGAGTTATGGGAAAAATATAAATCGAAAATGTCCGAAGATATACTCCATCGAAAACGGTTAGAGACGTCAGACATGACTTTTGATTTTACATCAGAAACAAACCTCTTCAGGATTTGGGAACGCCTTCACCTAATCGTACCGCTGCTGTTTTGGCATGTGTAGAATTGGATCGTGAACAAAGTTATAGTACGAGTGATCTATTGTCATATGTACAAAATAACATTTCCAAGTTAACGTCGGAACAAAAAGACATTTATGATACGATAATGTATTGTGTCGATAACAACGTTGGAGAAATTTTCTTTTTGGATGCGCCAGGAGGTACTGGTAAAACGTTTGGTATAAAACTGATTCTGGCATCAGTTCGATCAAAAAATGATATAGCGTTGGCAATTGCGTCGTCCTGAATAGCCGCAACGTTGCTGCCTGGTGGAAGAACTGCTCATTCCGCTTTGAAATTGCCTCTGAATTTGCATTCTACAGAAACTCCCACGTGCAATATTTCCAAATCATCTGGGATGGGTAAAGTATTGAGCAATGCAAACTTATTATTTGGGACGAGTGCACAATGGCAC
Organism: Artemia franciscana; assembly: GCF_032884065.1. Taxonomy (NCBI): domain Eukaryota; kingdom Metazoa; phylum Arthropoda; class Branchiopoda; order Anostraca; family Artemiidae; genus Artemia; species Artemia franciscana. Next base: position 38,916,465 of record NC_088866.1, on the reverse strand, counting down.
ACAAAAAGTCGCTCGAGGCTCTGGATCAATGTTTGAAAGATTTGCGAGGGAATTCGAAATCCTTTGGCAGCACATTAATATTGCTTGCGGGATATTTCAGGCAAACATTACCTATAATACCTAGATCAACCCCTGCAGACGAAATGAATGCTTGCCTGAAAAGTTCTAATTTATGGGCACACGTAAAGCAATTAAAATTAACTACAAATATGCGTGTCCGATTGCAAACCGATGACTCTGGTCAAACATTTTCAGATCAATTGCTGGCAATTGGAAACGGAAAGCTCCCCGTAGACTCAATTTCAGGACGTATACAACTACCTGCTGAATTCTGTAATTTATTGACGTCCACAAATGAATTGATTGATAAAGTATTTCCGTATATTCTAAACAATTATAAAAATAATAAATGGCTAAGTGAAAGAGCGATTCTTGCACCCAAAAATAAAGACGTCCACGAAATCAACAATATTGTTTTGACCAAGATTCGAGACCAGGCAGTCCTTTACAAGTCAGTCGCCACAGTTTTGGAACCAAATGAAGCGGTTAATTATCCATCTGAATTTTTAAATTCCTTGGATCTTTCAGGGTTTCCACCACACGTGCTACAACTAAAAATAGGCGTGCCAATAATATTGTTACGTAACGCAGTTAATTTGTATTGTATCTATCTATCTATCAAACTATATAAAAACGAGTTGAGCGTATGCATGTTTGTTTGTTTGTAAAAAGAGCATTTGCATATGACTTCATTATAAGTACATAAGGCTATGTATATGCACTGACAATGGGAAAGCCAAGCATGTTGTGCATTCGCAAATTTTACGTAGTTCAAAACACATATATAAATCTTTCTATATTTATAGGTGGTACAAAGGGACACAATTACAATGGCGCGTAACTAATATGGCGCGTAACGACTTACGCGCGCGGGGAGGGCTTGGGGGGGGGGTGCTTTTATATATATATATAACGAAAAGAGAAATCACCAATGCAACAACACACACATTAAAAAAAAATCGTCAATAACTATAAGTCGTCGTTTACCAAACAATATAAACAGTAAAGACAAATAATTTAGAGGCAACAACCCAACACAAGGGCTCATCAGGAGAATACACTTGCCAATAGGGTTTCTGCACTTTAAATTCTCTACCCAGTCAAGTGTTGTGCCTACCACAGAATACCAATGGTATCCCCGTGTCAGGTATCATCCCCAAAATACATGCCTATGAAAAAAAAACAACCAGCAAATGTAGAACAACCAAGTAGCACCAAAACAAGCTTATCCTGTTAATAAATTCTTCTGTTTAGCAACAATAGGTAAACTAAATGTGATAAATTTTACCAAATCACAAATATTAACACACTACGAAAAACCCGAATGAACCAAATCAATTATAGAATTCATCATTACCAAGTGGCTATTTTTGAAAAATCCGCTCTATTATATACACAATTCACAAAATAGATGGCGCTGCATCAACTTTTCGCGAAACTCCAAAATTAACCGAAAACTTCCCCAAGTATTTCCAGATAATTCTTTTGGTAATTATTGAAAATTTCATTATAATGAAAACTAAATTTTTTAAATGGCCAAGTTAATTTACTTGCAGAAAAACCTCTTAATGTCAATTTTTGGCTTAAGATTTTACATATATTTTTAAAATCAATATAGTTACTACAAATCCTTGCATATCGAAGTAACTGTGACAAAAAGGCCGAATATTTGATATTTGATTGTATATTACTTTCAGGGAATGGGAAACTAATCACTTCAAAATCGAAATCATCCGTTTTATTATATATTTTAAAACTTAATTTATTATTATCAGAAATATTAATATTTAAATCTAAGAAATGATCTTCAAGACCAGCGCCATGACTAGATTCAAGAGTAAGGTCTGATGGATATATATTTTTAGAAATATCAATAAAATCATTACAATTTAAGACCAGAAGATCATCTAAATATCTTTTATTATTTGACAAAACATGTTTTAAATTATTTGGATTATTCTTATCCATCATATAATTATATTCTAGTTGACTTAAAAACAAGTCAGCTATAAGTGGGCTGGCACCCCCCCCCCCCATGGGAATTCCCACGATTCGCTTGTACAAATCACCACCAAATCTTATATAAGTATTGTATAAAACAAATTCTAATAATTCAAAAATCATATCCAAGCTGTAACATCTCAAGTTAAATGTAGTCTTAAAGCAATTTGTCCATATAGCTTTTTTATTATAAGTGTCTATTTTTAAAAACCTTTTACTAGATAAGAGGAAAGATTTCTTGATAACTGTTTTTCAATTATCTAACACTACATTAAGTGATAAATTAGTATGCATTGTCGCAAAATCGAAAGACTCAATTCTTTTAGCTGAAGCCATTGTTAAAGAATCTATTACCTGCAGTGAATTATTAACACTCCAATATGGATTAAAATTCGAAAATTTTTTAATACCAGAACAATAGATTTTAAGTTTATTTATAATTTCCTTTCAAATTAAAGAGAGGTCAGTAGCAGCAATGCGGGTTGGACATTTAGCTGCTCCAGCAATAAACCGTGGTTTTGGGGGATTCTTATGAAATTTTAGAGTCCAATATAGGAAAGGGAACTTTTCATCATTGTCATTTATTTTAATATTAAAATTTTTAAAAAGTATTTCTTCAGTCTTTTCATTTAAATTCTCATCCTCTAAATTTACTCTTTCGTAAACATTAGTTGTGCATAACTCCCTTTTTAAGATATCACAATACAGCTTCTGACAAATTATAGCAAAATTATTATTAGCTTTATCCAAGGGCACAATTACAAATTCATTCTGTAGATTAGCAATTGCTTGTTTTATCTTAGCATTATAAAATAATGATTTAGTGTTACTATTTTTTAAGTTAGAATATATTTTATTGCGTATTCTACTAATAATTAAATTCTTCCAACTTTGAAAACTCTCTTTATTTTTATTCTCTTTCTTACACCACTTATCAATGAATAAATCAAAATCATTTTCCAAGCTATCAAGAACACTCGATGGTTTCAGATGATGAGAAAGACGGAAATTAGCCCCTTTATTCATTATAATTTGAAAATCATCTTGTTTTATTATTGACAAGTCCCCTGTTATAACATGTTTGTAAGTGGGATTTACAAATATATATATATATATATATATATATATATATATATATATATATATATATATATATATATATATATATATATATATATATATATATATATATATATATACTAGCTGTTGGGGTGGCGCTTCGCGCCACCCCAACACCTAGTTGGTGGGGGCGCTTCGCGCCTTTTCCTTTTTTTAGTTTTTTTTTCTTTTTTAGTTCTTTTAGTTTTTACCTTTTTTAGTTTTTTTTAGTTTTTTAGATGAAAATTTTTTTTAGTTTTTTACCTTTTTTTCTTTTTAGTTTTTTATTGGTTTTTACCTTTTTTTTAGCTTTTTTAGTTTTTTTTCGTTTTTCTTTTTACTTTTTTTTTAGTTTTTATCTTTTTTATTTTTTTTTATTTTTATTCTTAATTTTATTAGTTTTCTTTTTCTCTTCTATTTTTCAGTTTTTTCCTTTTTTTTAGTTTTTTTTTAGTTTTTAGTTTTTTAAGTTTTTTTCCTTTTTTTAGTTTCTTTAGTTTTTTTAGTTTTTCGGCTTTTTTATTTTTTTATTAGTTTTTAGTTTTTTTTGTAGTTTTTGCCTTTTTTTAGTTTTTTCAGTTTTTTTTTTAGTTTTTAGTTTTTTACCTTTTTTAGCCTAACCAGGATTTGAACCTGGGACCTTCATTCTCCGTTCTGACACCCTCTCTCACCGAGTGACTACTCCAGCATGTTCATTTTGGTGTTTTATGGTATATTATTAACCAAATTAATGTGTTTTACAATATACTAAGCATCGTCATAACAAAAATGACGACAACTAATTTCATGACGTCAGCCGACACTTAAACATGACGTCACCTGATCCACAGATCCACAGACAGACAACTTATTTTTATATATATAGATATATATATATATATATATATATATATATATATATATATATATATATATATATATATATATATATATATATATATATATATATATATATATATATATACTAGCTGTTGGGGTGGCGCTTCGCGCCACCCCAACACCTAGTTGGTGGGGGCGCTTCGCGCCCCCCCCAAGCCCCCCCGCGCGCGTAAGTCGTTACGCGCCATAATAGTTACGCGCCATTGTAGTTGTGTCCCTATGTCCCACCTGTGAATATAGATAGATATATATATATGGTTTTAACTACGTAAAACTTGCGAATATACAACATTCTTTGCTGTCCCATTGTCTTTGCATATAAATAGATTGTCAGGTTTACCGACTCTTGAACATGCAACATATAATGGTCCATGGGAAAACAATCTGTATTCAGATCTATACCTCATGATTCTAATGATTGCCCTTGAGCTTTGTTGATGGTGATTGCTAATCGACCATTCCCTGTCCCGGTGTCCCGGTCGTCATTTACATCCCCCTGTTTCCCCCGGTGTCCCCGTTGTAGTTGTGTCCCTGTGTCCCGGTCGTCATTTATATTCCCTGTGTCCCGGGTCCCGGTCGTCATTTGTATCCCGGTGTCCCGGTCTGTATATACATTCGTTTTTTAGTTTTGTTTTTCTCCTTTATTTTTTTCCTTTTTTTTTCTTTTTTAGCTTATTTAGATTTTTAGATTTTTTAGTTTTTTTATTAGTTTTTAGTTTTTTTTTCTTTTTAGTTTTTTTGTCCCGGTCGTCATTTATATCCCCCTGTTTCCCCCGGTGTCCCCGTTGTAGTTGTGTCCCTGTGTCCCGGTCGTCATTTATATTCCCTGTGTCCCGGTCGTCATTTTAATCGAACATTCCTTTTGTCCTGGTCGCTTTCTCTTTGAGTGTCGTCATTTATTTTTTTCTTTTTTAGTTCTTTTAGTTTTTACCTTTTTTAGTTTTTTTTAGTTTTTAGTTTTTTTAGTTTTTTACCTTTTTTTAGTTTTTTTAGTTTTTTTAGTTTTTTAGCTTTTTTATTTTTTTTATTAGTTTTTAGTTTTTTTGTAGTTTTTGCCTTTTTTTTAGTTTTTTTAGTTTTTTAGCTTTTTTATTAGTTTTTAGTTTTTTTGCCTTTTTTTAGTTTTTTTAGTTTTTTAGCTTTTTTATTTTTTTTATTAGTTTTTAGTTTTTTTTGTAGTTTTTGCCTTTTTTTAGTTTTTTCAGTTTTGACGTCACCTGATCCAGTTTTTTCAGGTGACGTCACCTGATCCACGATCCACAGATCCACAGACAACTTATTTTTATATATATAGATAGTTTTTTTTTTTACTTATGTCCTGGTCGTCATTTATACTCCCTGTGTCCCGGTGCTTTGTTGATTGCTAATCGAACATTCCTTTTGTCCTGGTCGCTTTCTCTTTGAGTGTCGTCATTTATTAGTTTTTTCCTTTTTTTTTTTAGTTTTTTATTGGTTTTTACCTTTATTTTAGCTTATTTTTCAGTTTTTTCCTTTTTTTTAGTTTTTTTTTATTTTTTATTTTTTTTAGTTTTTTACCTTTTTTTAGTTTTTTTAGTTTTTTTAGTTTTTTAGCTTTTTTACTTTTTTTATTAGTTTTTAGTTTTTTTTTTGTAGTTTTTGCCTTTTTTTAGTTTTTTCAGTTTTTTTTTAGTTTTTTATTGGTTTTTACCTTTATAGTTTTTTTTAGTTTTTTAGCTTTTTTATTTTTTTTATTAGTTTTTAGTTTTTTTTGTAGTTTTTGCCTTTTTTTAGTTTTTTCAGTTTTGACGTCACCTGATCCAGTTTTTTCAGGTGACGTCACCTGATCCATCCATCCATCCATCCACAGACAGACAACTTATTTTTATATAGATAGATATATATATATATATTCTAATTTTTAATTTTATTTAAGGTAAAATTTTTTACAATATAATTTTTACTTTTTATTGCTTCTTGGACATTTGAGCCTTTCAAAAGCAATGTTCCTTTTAAATCGTTTTGGAAATTTTTATTTTTGTCATAGCAATCTATTTATGGAAAGCAATTACCTCCCATGAAAACCAACCGATTTGCTCACATTTCAGTGTATAAGTGATGGGATCCTTACTAAAATTAAAATGCCTTTTTAGTTTTTCTCTTAGAAATCGTCTATTAGTGTGCATGAGCAGCAGATTTTGCTAAATATTTATTATGCTGGAATTTTCCATGCCTTAAGTGTCGCTGAGTATGCGAGTGTCCCAGTCCAGAGGTTTCGAGTCAGAACCGAAAAACCTGGCTTGTCGGGTAATCCAGATCTCGTCGATTCCTGTGTAAAGTCAAAATTCTGCTTCCATATCTGGAGGGAGTGTGGCAGGCCGCGTAGTCGAGTGGTGAATGAAATCCGTCTCTACAAAAAGCGCTATTTTGCAAAAGTGTTAAAACGTCACCAGGCAAAGTCAATATCCAAAATGTCTAGCAAGGCAAAGAAGTGATCCCAATTTCGTTTGGAAAGTTCTGAGGCTTAGTCTAAATCTTAGTCTTACTCTGAGATAAGTCTAAATCTTACAGTGATGTTCAAATCAGTACTGAACAGTGGTGCAACTGCTTTAAAGGTGATTTCTCCAGTCCCGATCCATATCTCGAGAGTAAGTTTGAGAAAGAACTTGACGGGCTCCTGCTCGAGTCTGCCAATGACCTCGGTTTCGTCGTAACTCCATCAATGGTTACGAAATGCATCCTGAAACTACGTAAAAAATACTTCCTGTGGTGCGGATTTGATTTGTGCGAAGCACTTGGCATTCGATTCTTGTGTTATTAGTTGCATATTTATTATGGCTTTACCAAATGATTTTTGTAACTGGTATTGTCCCCAGTTTATTCTCTACTGGTTTGATTAGTCCTATTTTGAAAAAAGGAAAGTCAACTGACTGTTGTTCCTCCTTTAGGCCAACTACAGTTTCTCTCGTTTTATGCAAATTATTTGAGCTATTGGTTGTTGATGAAATTTCTAGTAAATGTTACACGCCAGAGAACACACTTGGTTTCAAGAAAGGTGTAGGTCGTGTATATGCTCATCATCTCACTGCAAATTTGTTACTTCATGCCGCTGAATATGATAAAGTACTGTTTTTTGCTGAGCTGGACGTTTCTAGAGCGTTTGACTCCGGCATATATGCACAGATACTGCTGATAGAATATGAACGCGGTACAGATCCTTCGGTAGTTAGGGCTATGCGCGACATGTATTGAAAGCTGAATGCTAGAGTAAATATCCCTGTTTTACCTGGTGCTGTAGATCTTACCCTGCCAATACCCGTTAAAAAAGGTATTAGACATAGAGCTCCGGCCTCCACGCCCCTATTCAATAACAGTGTAATCGAGCCTCAGCAAAAATCCCTCACGACATGTATTTTTAAAGGAATAGACGTTTCATTAGTAAATTACGCAGATGACGTATTGAATGTAAGTAGAACACAAGCAGGGTTTGAAGAAAATTTTGTATATTGTCAGATGAATATTATCGTATTGGTCTCAATTTTAACCATAGTAAGAGGGAGATTCTACTTTTTAATCGCTGTTACCAAGATCCCGTTGCTGTATCTCTTGGTGTGCACGTCACACAAGACCAAGAACGTCTTACGTGCCTCTGAGTCCCAATTGGAAAAAATCTCCGATCGACACGTGTCTTGCTTAAAGATTTTTTTTTGCGAATAAAACTAGGAAGGCATATGGCCTGTTTGTTGCACTGAAGTTCAAGTTTAACCGTCACATCCTTTCCATTTTATATAATGCTTTTGTAGTTCCCTATTTGCTTGCGCTTGCCCCATTTTGGTCTCTTTTCTCGCAGACAGATGTCAGTGACATAAAGAAGTGCTTTTACAAATATGTTAAATATCTGCTGAGATTGCCTCTGAGTCAACACGTTTCGGAGTAGCTAATCCAGTGCGTACAGTAGAAAAGCGAAATGAGCGTTATATAACATGCCTGGGCAGTATTAGCACTTTTCTAAGTGTTTCCGATAGCTTTTTCATGTTATAAATGCTGGGTTTTTATTTCATTTTTAGAAGTGTGTTCTCTTCTTCTTCTTTTTTATTCTAATATTACTCCGTCAGTTTTGTATTTTTTTGCAATATGATGGTAAATAAACATATACATACATGCATACATATATACATATAGTGAAGAGCCACAAGGCTTAAATGTTTTATTGTTTATTTATTCGGGTTTTTTTTTTCAGAGACGCTTCATGTGGAAGGGTGGTCGAATAAACTTCGAAAGGGGCTCATTCGATTGAAAATTAGAAGTTCTAATGTCCTTTTAAGAATCAAAAGTGATCGGTCGGTAACTATCCCCCCCTCCGACACCACGTTTTCCCCGAATGCATCTTAACAAAAGTTTGAGGTGGCCATGTTGTTCAATCTTGTCCAAAGGCCAAATAAACTCTGCCTCTGAGGTTAACAAAACCCATCAAACCCCCTGGGGCAAGGGCTGAAAGTTATACAATTTGCCCGTTCTTAACGTATAAGGTCTTTTAGCAAGAAAAGTGGGCAATTTTGATCCTGAATCTCCAAAAGAGCTTAGAGTATAATGATAAAACCTGAAAGAAATGTTAGGAGGGATGCCAAACATATTCAAATCACGCTTTGCCCTTGCTGGTGGTGAAAAGGGAACTTTTGCAATATATATGGAATTGATGAGGGTATTATGTTGGACCTTCCAAGGTACGTTGAAGGAATTTTGAAGAGAGATTTGAGGGTGACCAGCTCCCTCCTTGCCCTTTCCATGCATCCCCTCTTCTCAAAAGTGGCCGAAATTTTGAAAATATCATTTTGTTCAAACTAGTCAAAAGGGAAATAGCTATGCCACCAAGGATGCCATACCCTGAACATATTGAGAGGATGTTTTAAAGTGGTTGGCAGCCTGCCATTGCCCCTTCCACTTCCCCTTTAGTGGCTTTCTCTCGAAAACATTCAATCAAAATTTTTAAATAACAGTCTTGTTCAAAATGATCCAAAGGTGAAATAATTATGCCTATGGGAATGAATTGACCCTCCGCAGGCTGGGAGAGGAATGCTGAACACAATCAAAACATATTATGTGCATGTTGGTTATCAAAAGGCGTATTACCAATATCCAAGAAACAATATCTATCGACTGCGACAACTTGCGACTCTGACTACGACTGCTTGCAGCTGGTACTGCATTTACCCGTGACTACTTTTAGAGAACGCTAGGGGTGTTGAACAAAATCAAAACACAGTAGGCTAAGTGCATGCTGATTGTCAAAGGGGCAAATCAGAAATATCTAAAGAACAGATAATGGCATTATTTTTAAACTTTCAGAGCATTTCAACAGTGCTTGAACCTTCAGAAAATGCTTAGGGGAGTTTTAAATATAAATCAAAAGACACTATGTTTATCCAGGCTATCAACATAGATTATCTGCAATTTCTTTGGAGCGGGTAAGGGTCAAAATATTCAATAAAAAGTAGAATATGCATCTCGGATATCAGAACAGTGTATCTAGAATGCCCGAGGAGTGGCAAATGAGATTTAGTTGAAAATTTCAGGGAAATTGAAAGAAATTAAAAGTCATTAAATATAACTGTTAAATTATAATTATGTATTTTAATTCTTATGCTAAAGACATGGAAAACTTAAGAAATATTCAATTCATCAGCCAAAACCAAAGCTTTGGTAACAAGAAATGACCATAAATTAGCTAAAAACGAAACTGTCCAGAAAAGAAGTCTTTCAAATGAAAGTAAAAATCCATATTAAACTCAAGACTAGTATAAATAAATTCCTATTATAATTCAAAATCATAACGACTAAAAATTACTATTAAAAAGTAAATTGAACCCAAAGTGAACTAAACTAAGAAAAACGATCATAGAAACATAGCATGTAAAATATAGATGAATAAATAAATCTTAAAGCGAGTACAAATTAATTTGAATGTTTAAGTCAAACTTCAAACAAATGAAATTACTACAAACAGGAAGTTTACTGCAGCCCTCTTTCCGCTTCCAAAACCGTAAAATTTTAAAGCTTGTTGCATCATTTGCGGTTTACTGAAAACGAAAAATGCTTCAATTTTTTTTCTTGTATAATTACAACCCTAAAAATATAAATTGCACTGAAATAAAATTTGAATTGCTGAGTTTCCAAGAGCTAAACATTATTATATATCAAATATTCACTTTGTTTTCACTAGTTCTTTCCAGTCATCTTAATTATTATAATGGTTTTATATTTATTTTTCGTTGATGTTTCATAGAAAAACAAATGTATATTGCTCAATATACATATTGTTTTCAATAAAACAAAAATAACATAACAAGATTTAGACTTTTAAGGTTAGGGAAGGGGGAAAAGGTCAGTAGCCAAACGCCTGTTTCTAATAATTTTTGTTTGTTTTAAGCTTGATCTGAACGCTTAAGTTAAGTTTTGCTTTTTTTATGCATTTATTTATCTATGTTAGTAGAGTGGCGGATGTAGGTAGAGGGTGCAAGGGACACCTTCTGCACACTGTACACCACCTGTAGCGGCGGATTTGGGGTCGGGGTTTGGACCGCTTGTTCCAGTTGGGGTTGGGATGATGTAACGATTCAGTTGGTTTTTAATAGTTGAGTTGTTAATAAGTTATTAATTGTTGAAACTGCTTTTTTTTTCCAACAAGTTTGAAACAAAGTCTCAGTTACTGTGTGCGGTCTCTGCTAGATTTTCCTGACGATGTATACTGCGAATAAGTATTCAACGAAATTATATTCATCAAGGGAATCTGTCCGCGTTACCACAAAAGCCATTTGATAGACAAAAATCTTCATTTCGTACGAACAAGGAGAAGAAACTTAAAATCAAAACTTCTATAGACGGTCAAAATGATGTTTCACGACTGTGCTGTCACAACGGAGCTGAAAAGTTTAATATTAAAACTTCTTGTTACTGCAAAAAAAAAGTTATTTCTTAGTTTCGCTATGGCACACAGGTGGAGAAGTTGATATCATTACTCTTTTTGGCTGTTGCTTTTTTTTGTGAAGCGGGGTAGTTTTTGCAACATTGTTGTTTTTGGGAATTTGTATAATAGAAGGAAAATGTACGAGAGTACAACGATTTTCTTTATTTACGTTCTGAATTTTGGTTAGCAAACGGTGGCCAATTTACTGCTTATTTTCATTTAATTAAAGCTGTAGTTATATGACCCCCTGTGTTCATCCTAAAACGTTAAAATAAAGGCCAAACTCTGTACAGATGTCTGAACATTAATCAAGGTTTACATAAGTATACACTTAAAACTAAATATATGAGTCGAAGTAGTCCTTCAAAGGCCGGAGTAATCATTTAAGAAAAATGGATGTTCATAAAATTGTTTATAAATGAAGGCAAATAATTTTGTGTTTTCCTCTAGCTGGTATAGATGTGTCTCTGATTCTTCAGTTTGAATAAGAGGAATAGCATCGATTTTTTAGTTTACATTTACTAATGAAATGTTGAAAAAAAGTGGAAACTGACAACGTTTGATCAAACAGTTCGTGGTAACGAACTGTAGCAAGGAGCGACCAGGCTCAATAGTAACCGAAACTCAAAAAAATAAAATTTTGATACCAAAAGTTACATCAAAAGAATGGCATTTTAATGCCGATTTTAAATATATAAATTTCATCAAAATTAGTCTTACATATCAAAAGTTACGAGCCTGAGAAAATTTGCCTCATTTTAGAAAATATGGAGAAACACCCCCTAAAAGTCTTACAATCTTAATAAAAATCAAACCATCAGATTCAGCGTATTAGAGAACCTCATTATAGAAGTTTCAAGCCCCTATCTAGGAAAATGTAGAATTTCGCATTTTTTTTATTCAAGACAAATCATGGATGCGTGTTTTTTGTGTTGTTTTTTTTTCCCAGGGGTGATTGTATCGACTCAGTGGTCCTAGAATGTTGTGAAGGGCTCATTCTAACGTAAATTGAAAGTTCTAGTGCCCTATTTAAGTGACCAAAAAATTGGAGGGCTAATAGGCCCCCTCCCACGCTCATTTTTCCCCAAAGTCACCAGATCAAAATTGTGAGATAGCTATTTTATTCACCATAGTTGAAAAAACCAATAACTTTATCTTTGGGGACGACTTACTCCCCCGCAGTCCCTGTGGGAGGGGCTGCAAGTTACAAACTTTGACCTATGTTTACATATAGTAGCCTATTGGTTACTGGGAAGTATACAGACGTTTTCAGGGGGATTTTTTTGGCTTGGGGGGATATTTGAGGGGAGAGGGTTACCGAGGAGGATTTTTCCATGGAGGAACTTCTCATGGGGGAAAAGACTTTCAAGGGAGGGGGCGCAGGATTTTCTAGCATTATTTAAAAAAACAATAAAAAAATAAATATGAAAAGTTTTTTCTACTGAAAGTGAGAAGCAGCATTAAAACTTAAAACGAACAGAAATTATAACGCATATGAGGGATTTATCTCCTCGTAATACCTCGCTCTTTACGCTAAAGTAGTTTTAGTAATTTTAACTATTTATTCTACGGCTTTTGTAATTCAGGGGTCATTCTTAAGGAATTGGGACAAAATTTAAGCTTTAATGTAAAGAGCGAGGCATAGACGAGGGGTGAGTTCCTCATATACGCAATAAAAACATACGAACATAGAAATTTGCTACGTAATATATTTCGTAAGTTACGTATATTTTTTACTTATCAACACGTTCGTTATAGTTGCCTTTTTAAGTAATCAAAAAATTGGAGGGCAACTAGGCCTCCGCCCTCGCTCCTTTTTTCTCAAAATTTTTCAATTAAAACTATGAAAAAGCCATTTATCCCCAAAAAATTAATATGTAAATTCGTTTTAATAATTTATGTGCGGAGAGCCAAGATCAAACCATGCATTAATTCAAAAACGTCCAGCAATTAAGTAAAAAAAACAAGTTTTTTTAAATAAAAGTAAGGAGCGACATTAAAACTTAAAACGAACAGAAATTACTCCGTATTTGAAAGGGGCTTTTGTTTCTCAACGCCCCGCTTTTTACGCTAAAATTTTTACTGTTTTAAAATGTAGGATTAAGAAAAAGAGTCAAACTTTAGAGTAAAGAACGGTTGAGGAGGAAAAGCCCCTTTCAAATACGGAGTAATTTCTGTTCGTTTTAAGTTTTAATGTCGTTCCTTACTTTCATTTAAAAAAACTTGTTTTTTTGTGTGTTTAATTTATCACAGAAACGGAATGCAACTACAATATTGTTACATAATTGCTTCAGAATTTCTCACCTTGTCAACAACAATCAGTTGCGAAATAGAGATATGTTTATTTATAGTGGCTGCATATATTTGTTCATAAAATTCCGTATACTGCTATGCACCACTGAGGATTTATACTTATTTTGGTGCCGTCCATGACCTCCTATCGTATTTCCATGCTCAACTTTCAACTTTGTCTTTATTCAATTTAAAAAATACAAAAACAATATTATGTCCCAACAGAGAGCAGAGCTCGTAAAGCTGGGACAGTGCAAAAACATAGAAAAAACATCAACATCTCATCGTAATAATGATTCCAAAATTTAATACGGCAAAAGACAAACAAAATAGAAAAAAAAATCATAAAAGAGAAGTAACAAGGATAAGTAAATAAATAAATATCGGACAGGAGGAGCGTGGGAGGCGATCCCAGACACAGGGACACAAAAACAAAACACACAAATAAGAAGATCAAATAATTTAATTTTCCATCATCAATGGTGAATAATCAAAATTTTAGCAAACAGTCTTTAATATTTGTTTTTAAAATTGAAGTGAGATTTTTGGGATGGATCAAACAGAATTTTATCATTCAGCTTATAATTGTTAGCACTAAAGGGTATTTGGTACTTAGTTAAAAACCTTGACCTTTCAGAACTTACAAAAGGAATTCGGTACATCCCAGACCTCCGAAAATTCGAACGAGGAAGTAAAATTAACAGAGATTTGTCATAGAAATAATTTAAAGAATTTTGGATTTGAAAATGCCATATAGAAGTATTTAACACTCGTATATCATTTAAATCTAACAAATTTAAGAATGGGAATAATGTTTTTGTTTCCAAAGCATTTTCAAGTTTTGAAGGTCGATGTAAGAAATTTCCAAGTATTCTTATTGCCCTATTGTGTAGTACCTGTAAGGGTTTTATATGCTTCCAAAATGTACTAAGATATACAACTGAGCAGTAATTCAAATAAGAAGTAATTAGAGAGTGATAAATTATTTTAAAATGGTAAAGGGAAAAATATTCTTCACACTGTGCATCGACCCAATATTTTGAGCAAGTTTTAATCTTAAATACTCAATATGATTATGAAATGACAAAAGGGGATCAAGAAAAACTCCTAAATAATGATATGATTGGACCCTACAAATTTTTTGATCACCAGCCTGAAGCTCCTGAGAATAAATCTCTCGAGTAGCATGTTTTGAACGACCAAAAACCATAAAATTGGTTTTTGTAAAATTTGGTTCTAGATTATTGGAAACAAGCCATCAATTTACTGAGGTAACACTTATAGTCAGATTTTCGATCAATGTCGATGAATCCCTAGCTTTAACTGTTATTAAATAAAAAAAACAAGTTTTTTTAAATGAAAGTAAGGAGCGACATTAAAACTTAAAACGAACAGAAATTACTCCGTATATGAAAGGGGCTTTTCCTCCTCGACACCCCGCTCCTTACGCTAAAGTTTTTTATTGTTTTAAAAAGTAGAGTTACGAGAAAGAATCAAACTTTAGCGCAAGGAGCGGGGTGTCGAGGAGGAAAAGCCCCTTTCATATACGGAGTAATTTCTGTTCGTTTTAAGTTTTAATGTCGCTCCTTACTTTCATTTAAAAAAACTAGTTTTTTTTATTTAATTTCTGAAAGTTTTTGAATTAATACATGTCTGATTTTGGCTCTCCGTACATAAATTATTAAAATGAAATTTGCATAATAATTATTTTTTTGGCTAAATGGCTTTCTCTTAGTTTTGATCAGACGATTTTGAGAAATAAGGGGTGGGGAAGGAGGTCTAGTTGCCCTCCGATTTTTCGGTTACTTAAAAAGGCAACTAGATCTTTTATTTTTAACGAACGTTTTTATTAGTAAAAAAAAATACGTAACTTAAGAATTAACTTACGTAACAAACTTTTATATTCTTATATTTTTGATTATATATATGAGGGGGTTGGTCCCCTCGTTAATACCTCGCTCTTCACACTAAATCTTATTTTATCCTAATTCTCTAAGAATGACCCCTGAATCAGAAAGGCCGTAGAATAAATAGTTGAAATTATTAAAAAAAAATTTAGCATAAAGAGTGAAGTGTTTATCTCCTCCTAAATACCTCGCTCTTTATGCTAAAGTATTTTAGAACCCCTCATATGCGTAATAATCTCTGTTCCTTTTTAAGTTTTAATGCTTCTCCTTACTTTCAATTGAAAAAACTTTTTCATGTTTATATTTTCATTGTTTTTTTTTATAGTAATGCTAGAAAGTCCTGCGCCCTTTTCATTGAATTTCTCTTCCCCCATGAAATATTCCTCCAAGGAAAGATCCTCCCATATACCCCCCTCCCCTGAACCCCACGTTTTTAAATATACTATTAGGAAGCGTTTAATCATGTTTTGTCTCGTATTTATTTGTTTTTTATTGATCTTCTCACTAGTTTTGTTGCTCCATATATTTATTACTATTCTTTCTCTTTAATTATCCATGTTTTTTACTGTTTGTTTAAAAGCACATACGATAAGATTAATACGATTCGTATTGATACGTATTATTTAATACGATTCTTTTTCTTTAGTTTTCTATTTATTTTTTTTATGTTTTTTACTGCTTGTTCTGAAACACACAGAGGTCTTTATGAATAGCGGTGAGAATATTGAAAGAAATTGTCTTAGAGTGATGATATTTCTCTTTTCTTTTCTTAGTTGTTTCTGTGTGAGTTACCTTTTATTTTTGTTTGTTGGGCGCATGGGTCGTGGTGTGGTTATTCTTGACATTGTGGTAATATTTGATAATGGATAGAGATAGTGACGGAATTCCATCATCAAGGTTAAAAGAATTTGGGCGAGATTCTCTTTTGTTTCATTCAGTTTTCCAAAATATTGCAGCTATTGATAATGAAGATAATAGCAGCATATTAGATATACCAAATATCAATTTGGATTTAGGGCGAACCATTCGACAGAACACGCAGTTGCAGCTCTTTTTATTAGAAATAAATGATTGTTTAGATGAGGATTTCCATGTGGCTACTGTTTTCTATGATATAAGATGATACAAAATGATAAATTCCGGCATAAGAGGGAAAGGATTACAAATTATTAAATCATACCTGTTCGGACGTAAAATCACAGTAGATGTCAGAGGAAAAATGACTAATTTAAAAAGTCCTATTGATATTGGTGTCCCCCAAGGCTCAGTATTAGGTCAACTTTTATTTTGATTTATATTAATGATCTTCCACGAGGCTTGCATGAGAATATTAGCCATCCAATTCTATTTGTAGATGATACAGCTATCAAACAGTTCGTGGTAACGAACTGTAGTAAGGAGCGACCCGGCTCAATAGTAAACGAAACTCTAAAAAACGGAATTTCGATGCTAAAAGATATATCAAAAGAATCGGATTTTTATGCTGATTTCAAATATATAAGTTTCATCAAATTTAGTCTTTTTCATCAAAAGTTACGAGCCTGAGAAAATTTGCCTTGTTTTGGAAAATAGGGGGTAACACCCCCTAAAAGTCTTGGGATCTTAACGAAAATTACACCATCGCATTCAGCGTATCAGAGAACCCTATAGCAAAAATTTCAAGGTCCAATCTACAAAAATGTGGAATTTCGTATTTTTTGCCAGAAGACAAATCACGGGTGCGTGTTTATTTGTTTTTTTGTTGTTTTTTTTTTTTTTTCCCAGGGGTCATCGTATCGACCAAGTGGTCCTAGAGTGTTGCAAGAGGGCTCACTCTAACGGAAATGAAAAGTTCTAGTGCCCTTTTTAAGTGACCAAAAAAATTGGAGGGCACCTAGGCCCCCTCCCACGCTCATTTTTTTCCCAAAGTCAACTGATCAAAATTTTGAGATAGCCATTTTGTTCCGCATAGTCGAAAACCATAATAACTATGTCTTTGGGGATGACTTACCCCCCACAGTCCCTGGTGGAGGGGCTGCAAGTTACAAACTTTAACCAATGTTTACATACAGTAATGGTTACTGGGAAGTGTACCGACGTTATCAGGGGGATTTTTTTGGTTTGAGTTGGAAATATTATTCTCTCCGTGGAACATTATGTTCAAATATAACTGGTGATGTGCCCGTCCCTCTTAGTCCTAATAAGCATTATCTACCTGTTTTACAAAATTATCGACATTATATTGTTTTATTTTTTAATTGTTTGTGTTGTGTTTATTCTTCTTACATTCTGTGTTCATTGTAGTTTTTTTTTTCTTTTGTGTTCCAGTTTTTCGCCCTTTGTAAGTGGGTAAAGAATAAATTTTTATTATTATATCTCCCTACTCTGTTCCTCAAATATTTTTTGATGATAATTGAGTCGACAATCAAACTTCTCAAATAAAAACCCATGCTTAATTTTAGAGCGAGCAAGAAGAGAATGTTTACCGGATGGAACATGGTTTCGGCACCCAGAGTCGAACTTCACTTGGTCTAATTATACTACTTGTCTTGACACAGAGAGCTTTGAGGTTTGTCCTATTTGTGTTATTTTTTTTTTTTTTTTGAAACGCCAATTTGAAAGAAAGCTTAGTAAATAAATTTACAAAAGAATAGCAAAGAGCAATATTAAAATACAAAACTAGGAGAAATAAAATCATGTTGCAAGTCAAACTTTAAACGAACAGGAATTCAAGTGCTAATCAACTTAGACTTAAAACAAACGCTTGCTGTAAGATGAGCAGCTGAAATATAAGGAAAATCTGAATTAAAGTAAAAATAAAGCAAAAATACCACAAATAAGACTGTGTCTTCCATTCCCAAAAACCTTTATTGTCATTTTCACTTCATTGAAACAACAAAAAATTGAATACCTTTTCTTCGTTTTTTTTTTTTTTTTTTTAAAGACACTTTAACTGAGCCTTACTTAAGGCTCACTTTAAAATATATATAAAAAAAGCTGAGTAAATACATAAAATCTACTGTCTTTATATGTCTTTATTTGTAAGTACTTTTTCTTCAAAAGTAATCGGTTTAATTTGTCAAAAGTCAGAAGAGTATTAAGCATAGTACAATGAAATAGGCTATTTTAAATGTCTGCAGGATTTAGCCTTTTCAATGGGGAGTATTATCGTTGAGAGGCCTTTTTAAATAGCAGTTCTAAAATTGTAAGGTTTTAATATTACCGTTATGTAAGTTACTATTGACAAAGAAACACTGTCCAACAAGATACCCAACTTTTACTGTGAGATTTACCTGGATTAATATAATCTCATATTGTTGAGCGTTGAGTAGGTCGATTGAAAAATCGCAAAATTTTTCCGATAAATGTATGATTTTTTTCCCATACTGCTTCCAAAATAAGGTTGTATATTAGGATAGTACCTGTCGTCGTGTTTTAAAATATTTGTTCACTTTATATGGAGACTTGTTTCTACCTAGTTCAAAAAGTTTTGTTTGACTCTGAGGTTTATTTTTCTTCATAAGCTATAGCTACTTTCGGAATTGAGCTGTTTTTCAGACTTCATGTATTACCTGTTTGGTGTAACAGCAAATTTTGCCTTTTATAATAGGCAGCATAATAGCGTTACCTGAAAGGCTAAGGACATCCATCTGAAGCCTTCGGGGAATGTTAATGGAAGTGTTGAACTAAATCAAAACACACTATGTAAAACAAGGTTGTCAAAAGGGCATATCTCAAAATGGCTAAATGTATTAAGTTGGAACTGTCAGGGTTCTATGAAGGAATCGCTCAATGGGTCAATAGGCAGTGTATGCACGGTATCTACTCCTACTACTACCGTAACTGCTACTACTACTACTACAACTAATACTACTTATACTGCTATTGCTACTACTACTGGTACTACTACTACTACTACTGCTACTACAATTACTACTACTACTGAGATATGAGATATACACTTATTAAAAAAAGAAAACAAACACTATTCGCCATTCGCCTGTCAAGAAAGGCAATAATCGTGGAAGGGCAAGCGACTTTATCACCCTCAGCTAATTAAAACCACGCTCATATCACGCTACAAAAGAAACGCAACTGATGAAGAAAGAAAAGAAAAAAAGAAAAAGAGGAAAAGACAAGAAGAAGACAAAAAAAAATTAACAAAAGAAAATTAACAGCAAAATCAATCAGGGAAATGCTTTGAATAGAATGACAACTTGGAACGGGCATCATATCGAAATCACTCACGAGATAAAAGAAACTTCTTTACCCTTGACTTGAAATCCGGAAGACTAAGGACATTTTTCAAACCCACAGGCAAAATATTCCCAACATGGGGACCATAATGGAAAATATCAAAAGATGCTCGAGTGATACTCCTAAACTCAAGAGTTAAGTAATTAGCTTTTCGTGCATTATAATTCATTATGGTCTCTATTAAAAGTAAAAAGATTTTCAAAAGCAAGGGTAAGCAGGCAATTCAAATATTTATACGAAAAAATCGTGACTTGGTAATCTCGAATTTTGGAGACATCCTTAACTTATTCTTTTTAAAATGCTCAAGAGCAGGAACCTCATCAGAATCATAAAATTTAGATAATAATTTTGCAGCTCTATTCTGAAGTTTTTGTAGTCTTTTGAAACATGTTACAAAATTAGTTGCCCATATAGAGCATCCGTAGCTAATATATTGACAAAATATAGAAAATAAATCATCTTTAGAACCATTTTTGGGACTTGATTTTTAATTCTTCGTATCACCTCAAGAGCTCTGCTTGATTTTTCAGCTATTGCATTTGAATTGTTTTTCCACGAATATGTGCATAGGTTAGCCCGCGCTTGATAATCAGTAAGACAACCTTCTGTCGTCTCCATGGCTTTCCCCTCCTCCTTACTATGAAAATTACCAAAATATTTATTTGTTGTTTTCCATGTATTTTTCATATTCCCTTGGTTTTCATGAAGTTCATTTTTGAACTGAAGTTTCTAGGCTTTCTGTTTTACTGATATTGAAATATTCCGAAATTTTTGAATTTTATAAGATTATCATCTGAACGATCCCTTAAATATTTCACATAAAGTTGGTTTTTCTGCTTTATTGAAACTAGAATAGCTTTCGTTATCCATGGTTTCTGAGGAAAATTTCTATTAGGGTTTATTCTTCGTAAGGGACATATTTCATTTATTACATTAGTCACTATCTCACCAAAGAGGTAATATGCCGTATTTGAACACTTTTCCTCTATTACACACGAAAAACTTTTCCTACTATTCCTAATTACTGTTATTGCTACTAGGGATAATACTACTACTGCTACTACTTCTAGTACTACTACTGCTATTACTATAAATCAAAAGACACTGTATGCATCCAATTTTGTGTAAAGGGAATATTTGAGAAATCTCAGGAACGGCT
This sequence comes from Artemia franciscana, assembly GCF_032884065.1. NCBI lineage: Eukaryota > Metazoa > Arthropoda > Branchiopoda > Anostraca > Artemiidae > Artemia > Artemia franciscana. The sequence goes on along the minus strand of NC_088866.1, from coordinate 38,895,911 downwards.
AAAGGCAGTAACTTAAAACTATCTGGGAGTGTTGAATGGGAAATTAAACTAAATAATAATACATTGTGGGCATACAAGGTTTTAGAAAGGATGTACCTGGGATACTAAACAGTTCGTGGTAACGAACTGTAGTAAAGAGCAACCAGGCTCAATAGTAACCGAAACTCTAAAAAATGGAATTTTGATACAAATAGTTACATCAAAAGAATCGCATTTTAATATTGATTTTAAATATATAAGTTTAATCATGTTTAGTCTTACTCATCAACAGTTACGAGCCTGAAAAAATTTGCCATATTTTAGAAAATCTAAAAATTCTTAAAAAATTTCTAATTCTATGAAATTCTAAAAAATTTCTAATTCTAAAAAATGGAATTTCGATACCAATAGCTACATTAAAGGAATCGCATTTTAATGCTGATCTCAAATATATAAGTTTCATCAAGATCAGTTATAACCATCAAAAGTTATGAGTCTTTGCCTCATTTTAGAAAATAGGGGGAAATACCCTCTAAAAGTTATACAATCTTAACGAAAATCAGACCATCAGATTCAGCGTATCAGGAAACTCTACTGTAGAAGTTTGAAGCTCCTATCTACAAAAATGTGGAATTTTATATTTTTTGCCAAAGGGCAGATCAAGGATGCGTGTTTATTTATTTATTATTTTTTTTTTTCAGGGCTGATCGTATCGACCCAGTGGTCCTAGAATCTTTCTAGAGGGCTCATTTTAAAGGAAATGAAAAGTTCTAGTTCCTTTCAAAAGTGATCAAAAAAATTGAAGGGCACTTAGGCCCCCTCCCACGTTAATTATTTTCCCAAAGTCGCCAAATCAAAATTCTGAGATAGCCATTTTATTCAGCGTAGTTAAAAAACCTTATAACTATGCCATTGGAGATGACTTACTCCCCCACAGTCCCCGTGAGAGGGGCCACAAGTTACAAACTTTGACCAGTGCTTACATATAGTAATCGTTATTTGGAAATGTACAGACGTTTTCAGTTTTTTTTTTAGATTTGGGGGGGTGTTGATAAGAGGGGGATATGTTAGGGGAACTTCGTTTGGAGGAATTTTTCATGGGAAAGAAAATTTGTATGAAGGGAGCGCAGGAGTTTCTAGCATTATTAAAAAAAAAAAACGATGAAAAAATAAATCTGAAAAAGTTTTTTCAACTGAAAGTAAGGAGAAGCATTAAAACTTTAAACGAACAGAAATTGACACACATATTATGGGCTCACCTCCTCCTAATATCTTGCTCTTTACGCTAAATTTATTCTACGGCTTTTGTGATTCAGGGGTCATTCTTTAGAAATTGGGAAAAATTTAAGCTTTAGTGTAAAGAGCGAGGTACTGAAGAGGGGGTGAACCCCTTCATATACGTAATAAAAATATGAGGATACAGAAGTTTGTTACGTAAGCTAATTTGTAAGTTACATATATCTTTTACTAATAAAAATATTCGTAAAGAATAAGTTCTAGTTGTCTTTTTAAGTAACCAAAAAATCGGAGTGCAACTAGGCCCCCCCCCACTCTTTTTTTCTCAAAATCATTCAATTAAAATTATGAGAAAGCCCTGTAGTCAAAATTAAATATGCAAATTTCGTTTCAATTATTCATTTGCGGAGAGCCAAAATCAGAACATGCATTGTTTCAAAAACGGTCAGAAATTAAATAAAAAAAGTAAGGAGCGACATTAAAACTTAAAACGAACAGAAATTACTACGTATATGAAAGGGACTGCTTCTTCATCAACGCCCCACTCTTTACGCTAAAGGTTTTTACTGTTTTAAAAAATTAAAGTTAAGAGAAAGAGTCAAACTTTTTTTTTTTTTTTTATAGACAGAGCAATGGTGTTGCCTAAGTAAAGAGCGAAGAAGAGCGAAGCGGATAGAATTTTTTTTTCTGTCCAATGCACTATGTATAGAAGGAGTTGTTATGCAAAATTTGGAAAGAGCTTATTTAATTGGAAATTGAAAGTTATACCATCTTTCAATAGTCAAAAGTAATTGGAAGGCAGCCAGCTCTTCATTAATATTTCCCCAAACACGTGTAATCAAAATTTTAGAAAGTCATTTTGCTCAACATAGTTAAGAGGTCCAGTACTTATGTTTTTAGAGATATAAACCCCCACAGCCTTGAGGGCTAGTGCTATAAAGTATACTAGTTGTCCTTTATTAACTAATAAGGTTTTTTATGGAAGGGTTGTCCTACAGACTTTAGAGGGGGTCATTCGATTAGGAATCGAAAGCTTCCTTGCCCCTTTTAACAGTCAAAATTGATTGGAGGACACCCCCACCCACCCACACCTTATATTCTCCAAATATGTCCAATAGATATTTTAAATAGCCAGTTCATTCAAAATAGTCCAAAGATCTTATAAAAATGCCTCCAGGCCTGACACAACCCCCAGAGCCCAGGAAAATTGGTTGTAAGTCATGTCCGGGGGGCATAGAATGTTTCTATGGATTGGGTATTCGTGTCGACTTCGAAGGGGGGGGGTTATTAAAGTGGAAATTGGAATTTCTAGTTCTCTTTTTAAGAGTCAAAACTGATTGGAGGGCAGCTTGTCCCCCCATGCCCTTTTTTCCCAATGTGCATCCAATGAAAATTTTGAGATGGTTATTTTGTTCAAAATAGTCTAAAGATCAAACAACTTTGCCTCTTGGGTTGGCAAAACACTCCAAAGCCCTCAGGGTAAGTGCTGGAAGTTATACAATCTGTCCATTTGTAACAACTAAGGTTTTTATGGAAGAGATTTATAAACTTCTCTAACCCGAATTCTTCATACCTCTATTCTATTAAGCTCAACGTTTTCTCTGAAAATCATTAATGGGAAAAAATTGTTTTTCCATGCCATTGAATAAATCACTCATAAAGTGAAAATTAAGTTACATTTCTCTGTTCATGATTTGCGACCCCAATATTTGTTTTCTTGATAACTTCTGATTTTGGCACCTCACTAGAAGCAGACTTTTGATCTCTGAGGAATTGTAAACGATTACGGAATATGAATTAGGGAGAAGGATATCTAATTTTTTTCAGGAGGGTTTGGGTTGTAATTGAAAAGAGCATTTTAGATCCAACAATTCTTATTTTATCTAGGGTATTCATTGAAATGATCTTTGGGGAGAGGGGGAGGGTGTATTCCCTGCCTTTACCTCTGCGTTTGGGTATGCTATTGACATTATAAAAAGATGAAATTAACAGTCAAAATTGATCCCCCCACGCCCTATATTCCTCAAATGCATCTGATATTTTTTTTAAAAAAAAGCTTGTTCATTCAAAATAGTTCAAAAATCTTACAGAAATGCCTCCAGGGCTGACACAACCTTCCAGATCCCAGGAGTACGGGTCGCAAGTTGTGTTACGGGGGCATAGAATTTTTTTTGGAATGGATGCCCCAATTAACTTCGAAGGGGGCTCATTTGATTGGAAATTGAAAGTCAAAAGTGATTGGAGGGTAACTAGGCCCCCCTTGCCGTTTTCTCTATGTGTATCCAATTAAAATTATGTGATGGGAATTTGTCCAAAATAGTCCAAAGACCAAACAACTATGCTCCCTGGATTGAAAAAAAAACCCACTGCCCCCAGGGCAAGTGCTGTAAGTTATTCAAGGTATCCATTTGTAACAACTAAGGTTCTTATGGAACGGACGGTTTTATAAACTTCGAAGGGGGCTCATTCAATTTGAAATCGAAAGTTAGATATCTCTTTTTAAAAGTCAAAAGTGATTGGAGGGTTGCCATCCCGCTCTCCCGTCTCATTTTGCATCGAATACCTTGAATGCAATCGATCAAACTTTTGAGATAACCATTTCGTTATCTAAAATAGTCCATGGTCAATAACTATGATTCAGGGTTTCATAATCCCCTCTCCTAAGCTCTCGGGGCAAGGACTATAAGTTATGCTAGTGTTTCATTCCTGACATATAATTTTTTTATGGTAAGGGTGGTCATGTAAACTTTGGAACGGGTTCATTTAATTAAAAGCAGAAAGTTCTAGTAGCCATTTTAAGATTCAAAAATGATCGAAATGTGACCCACCCCCTCACACTGTTTTTCCTAAAATGCATCCGATCAGAACGTTGAGATAGCCATTTTTTCAAAATAGTTCGAAACTCAAATAGGTGCAACTCAGGCGCTAATAAATCTCCCAGCCCCTGGGGCAAGGGCTGCAAAATATAAAAGTTACCAATTGTCAACATATTGGGGAGCTTCGGTGAATGGGATGGTCATTTAAAGTCTGGAAAGGGCTCATTCGATTGGAGTTTGAAAGTTGTAGTGCCTTTTTTAAGTGCTTCTTTTATATTTCGTTACATCAGTCTACTTCCATCAGTTTGATATACACTAAAGCTCCATTAGTTCTTTCTTCACTCTAAACATATTCCTTTCAAATGCCAAAAAAAATGAATGAATTTGTCATTGAAAAACTTCACTTCAAAGAATAAAATGGATTTCTTCGAAATTAAAAATATTCATTTAAAAGTAGAGTTTAGACATCATTGTTCTCCATGTCTTTTTGAAATAGACCGAAAAAGAAGAATTTGGACATAAAAATGTTTTGAAAACATGTATACTTTATTTTTGTGTGATCTTGATTGTTATTCGAATTTTAGTTTTCAATTATTATGGTTTTACTTAAAAATTAATTTAAAAGCTTAATTTGTCTTTTATTTTTTATTATATCAACAACAAATCAATGAAGAAAAATCATGTTTCTGGACCAATCAATGTTTACAGAAAAAAATGGTACTTTCTTTCACTCCTCTATTTCATTGAAAATAATGCGTATTTTAAACATTTTAGTTTTTATATAGTCATATCTAGGACTTTTCGGAGGAAGGGGGCATGATTTGCTGGAGATGGTGTTTAAAAAAAAATACAAAATGCGTCAAAATTTGCTTATATGCATTGTTGTAGCTTTTGTATGAGTAGAATGAAACCTTTGGGTGAAAGGGGAGGGGCTGACGCCCGGTAGCACCCTTACTTCTGTATGCTTTGTTTTGCATTTTTTTTTTTTTTTTGCGAGGGGTTACAAAAAAATTTTACAGAACGCTAAGTTTTTTATTGAAAAAATCAATTTTTTAAAATATTGCTTTCGGTTTGAAATCGCTTAAACTACATATTGCTTTCAGTAAAGCTCGAATGACCCTAGCGCTATATATGAGGTGCAAGGGAGAAGACTTCCCAGTTCATATATCTAATAATTTTTGTTTGTTTTGAGATTGAGTTGAACATCAGTTTTGTTTTTTGTGGATCACAAATTAATTATTGGTTTCGCTTTTTATTAAGTCTAATACCTGCATCTTTTAAATTTAATATCACTCTTTTCATATCTGTTTTTCAACTATAAATGGAGTATAAGGAGGTCAACTTCCCAGTTCATACGTCTTGTAATTTATATTCCTTTTAAGTTTGAATTGAATATCAGCTTTATTTTTTTGCACATTATAAGTTCATTATTGGCTTCATTTTTTATTAAGTCGAATACAGTATCTATGTCTTTTAACTTTAGTTCCTTGTTCATTATGATGCCTGGTAGTTTGTTTTGCTCTGCTCAAGACACAGCTCCGCTCTTTACCTTTGTTGAAAAGAAAATTATTTTTTTCATTATTTTTTAATCTCAAGAAAGGCTAAGGGAACTAAGTTGAAACTATCGGGGCAGTTAAAGGAGGGGAGGGGGTTACTGGCTAACATTTGTCTATACTTAAGACTTTAAATGATAGCGTTTAGAATTCCGTCAGCCTTATAGAATTATGCGGATTTTTAATCCAATATTTGTATGTTTTTCCCCACCAATCCAAAGCTTTATAGTACAACTATGCTTAAATTTGTTGTAAAATTTTGTCTGACACATTCATAGTAAGCCAAAATCTGGATTCTTATAGAGAAAATGTGAAAAGATTTAAAATATTCATTTCTTTACTAATGAAAAAGACTAGGTCAATTAAATACGAACAGAAATCAATTTTTGTAGAAATTTTCCACAAAAGTGATTTTCCAATGAAAAGTACAGAGCTTTATTGAACCAAAAATGAGTAGAAGTAAAGTAAAATTGTTTTCAAATGAAAAACTACCATAAATTACTAAACAAAATCAAAAATTCAACGCAGTTACAATACATTACAACACAATTACTTGTCGTAAGAAGAAATTTAAGGGAAATAGAAACTTCCTGACAGAGTGTAAGGAGGGAGGCTTTGAATAAATTGGGATGGAATGCGTAGCGTGCGTAGCTGTGTTGGCCTCAGGTGGCTTGGTGTCCCACTAAGTTGTTAGTAACAGTAGTGTTTTTTTGTATCTCTATCCAGTGGTAATACATTATAGAAAATGTTTTTTCAAATGGGACGGCCAAGCGGACTAAGTTTAAACAGTCTTCTCAAGAGTGTGTTCTATAACGTCAGTGATGGCACCTGCCTGTTATCACCTTAGATAAAAAGCATGCAATTTTTCGTTTGTTTTTATTTTATATTAATTATGCTTCTTTTGAAGGTTTGGCAGAAAGTCAATGGTGTATATGTCATTGGTTATTCTGTCTCCTTGGCAGCTTCGATTGTGGCACTAATCATCTATTGTACGTTCAGGTAAAACTATTTTCAAGTTGGTTTTTGTCTTTGAACTATATATAGTCTTGGAATGAATGAGCAAGGAAAGTAGGCAGTACGTCCTTTAGCACTATTTCTGAGCATCTAATCTTTGTCATTTTTTACTACCCTTTTTCGGTGTCTTAAGTAATGCCCCCTAACACATTAGTAGGTATGATAAAGGTCGACTGTGCGAAACAACTCATCATTAACTTCAATGGAGTTTCAGAGTAGATGAGACTAAACTTTGATTTAAAAGGAAATATTTTGTAAATTTGAATTACTGATTGAATATCTATTTAAGCATTAATTTTTTTATTAAACTACAATTAAACATTTCAAAAAATAGTTTTGACTTTTAACACCAAAAGATATATTTATGATATAGTGGCATAAATTCACTGAAATAGAGGGGGTAGAATGTAATTTTTTCAGAACCAAAGGGAGGGGTACAAATTCGGTGATTTTTTCTTCAGCAGAAATACTAAAAAGTAGCATAATTCAAAAAAAAAGAAAAACAACAAAGGATGCATTTATTTTTAATGTCAAACTCCTTCGATTTAATGTAAGTCGATTGAACGACTTTGCTCATTAATCATTGAAAGCTTTGGAACATTTTTTGGTCTTGGTCAAGAAGCCCATTGTGGATCTAATAAAAAAGATAAAAAGTCCAGTTGTTCTTTTTGGTCTGGGCTTACTGAAAATATCCCATGTCTGGTAATTAATTTTGGTCAACCCGGAATAAAGTCTCGATCTAGCTTCTTTGGTGAATGATTGCTAAAAAATGCTCCAAATCTATCAAATGCCTTTAGTCTGTGCAAATCAAATATGTATCCAGCCTTGTAACTCCTTTTGGTACAAGTTGATGTAAAACCCTCCAGATCCAATATCTCTTTCTGTACTGGCTGAATGAAAACAATTTCCGTCTATAAATACCTTTCGTCAAGGTCGATGGAAAATCCTTAAACTCAAGTAACTTTCCTGCTATTCGGGGCTAAACAAAAGCATCCCAATTCCAGCATCCTTTTCGTCTTGGGATGAACCAAGATGTTCCAGGTCTAGTAACTACTTTGGATCTGGGCTTATTGACATATTCAAAGGTAAGTAGCTCGTTTTAGTCTGGGCTGACCAAAAATGTTCCAACTCCAGCAAGTAATTTTGGTGTGGCTAATCCAGCATATTCTCGGCTCAATAACTGCTTTTGGTCTTGGTTGATTTAAAATGCTCTATTTATAGGCCTGAGTCGATCCAATATAACTTCAGGTCTAGTGAATTCTTTTTTGTCTTGGTTAATCAAAAGTATAATGTTAATCATTTAATTCTCCCACATGCATATATATATATATATATATATATATATATATATATATATATATATATATATATATATATATATATATATATATATATATATATATATATATATATATATATATATATATTTATAATATAATGACGAAGACCACACTGCCTTTCCCTAGTACAACTACAGAAGAGAGAATAATGAGGACTTTTTTTTTTCCCAAGACAGTGAGCCAACAAAACCTATTTGAATATTTCGGCCCTATATCTAAGGGCCTTCTTGAGCAAAGAGAATAATAAATAATAAACAATTCTATCATATATATATATATATATATATATATATATATATATATATATATATATATATATATATATATATATATATATATATATATATATATGATTGTGTGTGGCTATGCTGTTTGACCTATGTGATTGTATGGATGAGTAGGGTTAAGGCCTCATTCAAGTGCTGGTCTATATTAATCACTAATTTAGGAAAACAGTCTTCCTTTTCTCCTTCTGTCTCCTTTTTTTTTTTTTTTTTTTTTTTTTTTTTTTTTTTTTTTTTTTTTTTTTTTTTTTTTTTGTGTTTGTGCTGTAGCATTGGTGATTTCTCTTTTCATGATATATAATGACGAAGACCACACTGCCTTTCTATAATACAACTACAGAAGAGAGAATAATGAGGACTTTTTTTCCCAAGACAGTGAACCAACAAAACCTATTTGAAAACTTCGGCCCTATATCAGGGCCGTCCTGAGCAAAGAAAATAATAAACAATAAAACACTTACAATAAAAGTTTTCGGTTAAAAATCCATTCTTTTTTTAAAATAGCCTTGGCATCATTACTTTTTAACGAAAAGTTCAGCCAAGACTGTGTGATAAAAACTAACATTTTACAAGCTAAAAAGGTTCATACTGTATTTATTAAAAATTGGAATAATTTCTTATTGCGATATTTGCCTTTTCTGAAGCTAATCCTGTAGTCCTTTTGGGATTGGGCTTTTTTTTTATTTGTTCCTATTTTTGTTTTATTTTGAATTAGATTATTTTCTGTAGTTAATTTTGTGTACATAGGGTTGAGTGTGTATTCACCCAAGTCTCTATTTAGGGATGTATTATTATTTAAGTTTCGTTTGATTTCGATTGCCTTGCAGACTGTTTGTTTGATTCCTAGGTCATTGCTAATTAGAATTGTTTCGTCAAATAGAACATAATGTTTTGGATTCTTAAAAATATGATTGCTTAAAGCTGAATCGAAAGATATGGAGTTATTTCTAGATTTTAATGCCTTTTTAATACTTTCTTTGTGTTGCTGTAATCTTGTTCCTAAATTTTGGTGGGTTCGCCCAATGTAATAATTTCCACAACTACATGGTATTTGATACACCCCTCTTAGACGAGTAACTGGGGTTTTATCCTTACGAGAATTGAGAAGATTCATTATACTTAAATTACTTGTGAATACAACATGTAAATTGTTTTCTAAACAAACGTTTTTCAGTTTTTTTTTCGAAATTTGAGGTATGTAAATCGTGCCTGTGGGATTATTCGAATCGTTTTCTGGTGTGGGATTTAAGGCATTAGAAGAATGCATCTTTAATCTTTGAGCAATAACAGTATTTATGAGAGAAATTGGGTACCCGTTGCCAAAAAGTATGTCTGTAATAAAATTTAATTCTTTTTTGATATATGGTTCTGAACAGTTATCAAGTACTCTATCCACAAGAGGTATTACCACACCTCTTTTAACCTGTGGAGGATGGTTAGATTTGAAGTGAAGGTATCTATTATTATGCGTAGATTTCGTGTAAACCGTAAAATGAAGTTCATTCACACTGCGTATTATCAATACATCTAAAAAAGTCAATTCTATTTGACAAAACAATTCTAATTAGCAATGACCTAGGAATCAAACAAACAGTCCGCGAGGCAATCGAAATCAAAAGAAACTTAAATAATAATACATCCCTAAATAGAGACTTGGGTGAACACACACTCAACCCTATGTACACAAAATTAACTACAGAAAATAATTTAATTCAAAATAAAACAAAAATAGGAACGAATAAAAACAAGCCCAATCCCAAAAGAACTACAAGATTAGCTGCAGAGAAGGCAAATATCAAACAGTTCGTGGTAACGAACTGTAGAAAGGAGCGATCAGGCTCAATAGTAAACGAAACTCTAAAAAACGGAATTTCGATGCTAAAAGATATATCAAAAGAATCGGCTTTTTATTCTGATTTTAAATATGTAAGTTTCATTGAAGTTAGTCTTTGTCATCAAAAGTTACAAGCCTGAGAAAACTTGCCTTGTTTTGGAAAATAGGGGGTAACACCCCCAAAAAGTCATAGGAACCCCGCTCCTTGCGCTAAAGTTTGATTCTTTCTCGCAACTCTACTTTTTAAAACAATAAAATACTTTAGCGTAAAGAGTGGTGTGTCGAGGAGGAAAAGCCCCTTTCATATACGAGGTAATTTCTGTTCGTTTTAAGTTTTAATGTTGCTCCTTACTTTCATTTCAAAAAACTTGTTCTTTTATTTAATCACAATAAGAAATTATTCCAACTTTTAATAAATACAGTTAGTTCAATGAATGAACCTTTTTAGCTTGTAAAATGTTTGCTTTTATCACACAGTCTTTGCTGAACTTTTCGTTAAGAAGTAATGATGCCAAGGCTATTAAAAAAAAAAAAAAAAAAAAAGAATGGATTTCTAACCGAAAATTGTTATTGTAAGTGTTTTATTGTTTATTATTTCTTTGCTGAAGACGGCCCTTAGATTTAGGGCCGAAATATTCAAATAGGTTGTGTTGGTTCAAGGTCTTGGGAAAAAAGTTCTCTTTATTCTCTCTTCTGTAGTTGTATATATATATATATATATATATATATATATATATATATATATATATATATATATATATATATATATATATATATATATATACTAGCTGTTGGGGTGGCACTTCGCGCCACCCCAACACCTAGTTGGTTTTGGCGCTTCGCGCCCCCCATGCCCCCCCGCGCGCGTAAGTCGTTACGCGCCATATTAGTTACGCGCCATTGTAGTTGTGTCCCTGTGTCCCACCTGTGAATATAGATAGATTTATATATGTGTTTCAAACTACGTAAAAATTGCGAATGTACAACATTTTTGGCTTTTCCACTACTGGGAGCTTTCCGTTTCCAATTGCCTGCAATTGATCTGAAAATGTTTGACCAGAGTCATCGTTTTGCAATCGGACACGCATATTTGTAGTTAATTTTAATATTTTTACGTGTGCCCATAAATTAGAATTTTTCAGGCAAGCATTCATTTCGTCTGCAGGAGTTAAACTACGTAAAAATTGCGAATATATAACATTCTTGGCTTTCCCATTGTCTGTGCATATACAAAGCCGTATGTACTAATAATGACGTCATATGCAAACGCTCTTCTTACAAACAAACAAACATGCATACACACAACTCGTTTTTATATAGATAGATAGATAGATAGATAAAATACAAATTAACTGCGTAAAACTTGCGAATATACAACATTCTTCGCTGTCCAATTGTCGCTGCATATAAATAGATTGTCAGGTTTACCGACCCTCGAACATGCAACGTACAATTTTCCATGGGAAAAACAATCAGTATTAAGATCTATACCACCTTTTTCTAATGATTGACCTTGAGCTTTGTTAATGGTGATTGCAAATGCTAATCGAATTGGGAATTGCAATCTTTTAAATTGAAAAGGCAGATCCGTTGGAATCATGGGAATGCGAGGAATAAGAACAGCCTCACCCTCAAAAGGCCCTGTCAAGATTGTGGCCTCTATAATTTTTTAGAATATTCGGAAATACTTTTTCAATCAATTCATTTTTGGACGTCACTAAATAACAGAAATCAGCAGGTAGTTGTATACGTCCTGAAATTGAGTCTATCGTATCATAAATGTCTTTTTGTTCCGACGTTAACTTGGAAATGTCATTTTGTACATACGACAAAAGATCACTCGTACTGTAACTTTGTTCACGATCCAATTCTACACATGTCGAAACAGCAGCGATACGGTTAGGTGAAGGCAGTCCCAAATCCTGAAGAGGTTTGTTTGCCATACGTACGCACAAATCTTCTATAATAACTAAAGTGTAGTTATAAATTTCTGATGTAAAATCAAAAGTCATATCTGACGTCTGTAACTGTTTTCGATGGAGTATATCTTCGGACATTTTTGACTTATATTTTTCCCATAACTCTGTAGGAGCTGATGGAGAGCAAGTTGTTAAAATGATGCCAAACAATGCACGAATTTGACTTGGGGTTGACGTTTCGCACGCGTCATTGATGCAGTTATCCCAGTGTTGGTCATTCTCCAATAAATTCAGAGCTTGGCATGCACTACGGTAAGTGTCATGTATAGTACCGTATAGTCAGTATACAGTAGTTTTTTTGCAAAAGAATCATTTTTGCAAAGCGAAAAAAAAGCTGTTAATTTTGTATCCGGTGGATTCAGGGCTCTTTGTTGCACGTTGGTTTCCGAGAAATAAACACGTTGACCATTCTGTAAATGTACCGCTAAGTGAACAACAGCTGGACTACGTTCATGTATCGGAAATGAAAGAATTTGCCAAACAGCTTCATTACTGCTTATGTATCTTCCAGCCTGATATTGTACGATTTCGTCGAAATCTTTGATTTCGGGCTGCAAGCCAAAAACTGCCATGTCACTGCCTTTGTTGACGTATTTACATATGTATTTGATTGCCTTTACGGAGTTACAGTATTCAATGTTTATGTGTGCATTAAATGTTTTTGATAATAATGAGGAAAATGGAACAACCCACTGGTTATCTACTTCGATGATGGTACCGTTGCCATTGTAGGTTCTTCAGTCATTTTACAATTAGAAATTTCTCTTTCAACGGTCTTCTTACAATTAAAAATTTGACTTTGAACGATATTCTTAAATACCTGTGTCCCGGTCGTTATTTATATTCCCTCTGTCCCGGTCGTCATTTGTGTCCCGGTCTGTAATTTCTCTTTGAGTGTTTTTTCTTTTTAGTATTTTTTAGTTTTTTACATTTTTTCTTTTTTCAGTTTTATTTTTCTTCTTTATTTTTCAGCTTCACTATGAAATACATATCGCCGAACCTTTGTTTTTTTAACTAAAATCTGGTAGGCATTGATGACCTTATCCAAGTCAAAATCCCAAACCCAATCATCATCGCTATCATTTTCAGTTTTGATATGTTTTGACTCTCGCTGTCCAGGTGGATCTTCATCTAACTGCGCGGTTTTGCGTTCTTTAGCCTCAAGCCTGTTTCCTTGCTGTTCTTTTGATTCCTCGGCACGCTTTCCTTTCTGACTTTCTCTATCAGCAGCAAGTTTTTTGGCATAGACTCTTTGAGCATCTTCATCGGCTTTTGCCATGGTAAGTTCATCAGTCATTGTAAACTTAAACATTAATAGATTTCTACGTGAACATATGTCTTAAATATCTTGAATGACGTCACCGTCAAAGCAAAAGTGACGACAACTAATGACCTTGCTTTTGCCCTATATATGGATGTGTAAAAGAAAACTTATTTCATTTTATATCCGAGTGTGAATGTTTTGGACGAAAGTTTGGGAGTAAATGTTGGCTAATTCAGTGGAGTAAATGTTGGCTAATTTCAGTAAACATAGGGAATCATGTTTGAGTGGATAGTTTGTTAGGTGTACTGTTTATCAGTGAAAACGAGGTTGTATAGTTGTATTTTGTTCCTGAATTATGTTTGTTGACTGTATTCTGTGCCTTTTGTGGCTCTTTTGTTGTTCTTTTTTATTGTTTTGATTTATATTATCCGAAGTTGTATCTTGTTACTCTGTTGATTTTTGAATAAATAAAAAGGGAATAGTTGTGGCAAAAATCAAAGTCATGGCCAATTGTAAAAAATCCAAGACAGATTGTCCAATGAAATGATCATCAAGTGCAAGGTTAATTTTACCCCTTTGATTGCCGTTGTTACTGTCTTCCACTTATGCTACACCTCTAATGAATGTCACTCCAGAATGCCGAACTAGAGTCAACTTGTTGAGGTTCTACCTTGCCTTCTTGTAATTATAATTGCCAAAATGACAATTGTCGATTATAACTAACTGACGAAAGCAAATTGTTTATATGTAGTCCAATTTGCCTATATTTAGCCAAATTTGCCTATATATATAGTCAGATATTGTCATGATATCATAATGCATATATACTGTATTATGTGTTGCTATGGCCCATACTCTTTTTGCAATAAATCATATAAATATATATATATATATATATATATATATATATATATATATATATATATATATATATATACTATCAAATATTTGAATATATTTCTGCTCATCTTTGGTTTGATGCAGCTTTTTGCTTTTCTTTGAAAGGGTTGTCTTACGGAAAAAGTTTTTTGTTCTTCAAATTAAGTGATCAAAACAAGGCTGAGTACTGAGGATGTGTTACATCCTCGCTGAACGGTGACAATGTTACTTGGTAAGTTTCTAGCTTGATCTGTAAAGTCGCAGTACCGTAGGCCTAGTCATTCTAGACCAGTGGACAATAGAAAGGATTGGTTCCACTTCTTACCAGAGAACGAATAGCTTTCAGGTGTAAGACAAACTCTTGCGCTTTTATAATATCAATCGTGCGCACATAGGTTTTTATATGCTTCCGACGATGATTCAAAGAGTGGCGACTGCGTTCTAGCCACCTAAGTTTTCACGAAACCCAAATTGTTTGTCTCCATAGTCGCACTTTGCCTTTAATATTTAATAAACCACAATTGACGATAAATAGCAGTTCGAATAGGAATATTTTTTTTCACCATCTAATAAAAGGATTTATCCCTATTCAAATCGTTATCTACTGTCATGGAAAGGCAGCGTGCCCTTCGATATTACCCAAACCGCATTTGGTATGGTTCATTGAGTTTGGTGTGCTTAACTCAACAAGAAATAAAAGCAAGGGCTTCGGAGAGGACTATCATAACACATTGCCGAGTATCAAACACATTTGCTGGTTAATATAGTAGTTATCGACATAAAATGACGGAAACTGGCACTTTACTGTAGTATAATGGTTTTTATTTCTACTTAAAAAGGCTCATATTATTTTCAATTTACATTCGAATGAGCTCTGTCTCGATATCTTAACGTTGGTTCAATGAACAAAACGAAGAAAAAAGAACAATAGAGACGAATCCATGACCATCCTTATCGTGAAGATGGAGAGTTTCAACCCCTACCTAATAGAGTTGTTGGGGACATTGTATTTGGGGGCATAAATGAACCAATATTACACCCACATTTTTGGCATTTTACCTCTTTTCTAGAATACTTGTTTTGGCATTTTACCTCTTTTCTAGAATACTTGTTTGTTACAATTTTGGTTAATTTTGAAAAGAGATACCTTTTTACTTACCGTTCACCACTGTGACTGGAAAAAAAAATCAGGTACTAATTTAAAAGTAAAATTTGTATTGTATTTGATGCTGAGCCTAGTCACTACTTTATTTTGTGTATAACTTGGGAGGGGGGGTCGCAATTCAATTTTTAGGCAACTTCTCTTATTTTTTTATGTGGAACTTCAATTGCACCAAGTGCGCCGAAAGTTGCGTAAAGTGTGCATAAATAAAACTTAAAAGAGCAAAGCGGTTTAAAGTCCATTTTTACTTCGTAATCCAAATAAAATGGGAAGTAAAACAATATGGCTTGTAAGTTATAAACCTGATGAAGGAATCTTTCAAAAGCCTAATTCTGGTAGAGATGCGAAATTAGCCTAGCCTATTATCAAAATGTAAGTTGTTCTAATTTAATCTCATATTCTAACCAAACAGACCAAGATTCATATATCACTCCTACTCTTCCCTTTGACCAATAACTCGCTATTGGTCAAATTTGTATCATGTTTGTTTGTTATTGTCTTACTTAGTCATCTCTAATAGCCTTGATATTCTAAGTTTAAACTCCATTGGTCGATTAAGGGAAACTAGTGCTTTAAATCTTTATAACAAGATAAACCACCCTTGTTCTTTTATACATTAGAAATCTATGTCACTTAAAAGAATTATCTCATTTGGGGTTAATTTTATTTCAGAACCAGTAGTATCATACATTAGTCGAAGTAAAAATTAAAAATTGTTAAATTAGCAAATTGAAGGGGAGTTTTCTGAAATTTGTTAAATTGTTTCATGCTACTAACTCATGTGAGTAGCTTTAAGCATAAGAAATATATAATTTAGGAATGGAGATAAATAAAGATTTTTTAATTTGCAAATGTATTAATGAGTATAATTTATGTGTTACTTATCCTGAAACGGTTTTCACAGTTTCTTGCCACTTAGTCAGAAAATTGGACGGCATTGAGAGATCTGTCTCCCAATTTTCTAATTACCGACATCATTAACCGTCTCTTAATCAATTACAAATCCGAAGCTATCCACTACAAAAACCGATATTCCCTTTTCCTTCCGACTTCTGATTAGATCACGTCTATCTAATTATGTCATTTGAGATCCAGGTTTTGTTTAAATTAACAAAAAAAAAAACAAGTTTCTTTAAATGAAAGTAAGGAGCGATAATAAAACTTAAAACGAACAGAAATTATTTCGTATATGATAGGGCTGTCCCTCCTCAATGCCTCTCTCTTTACGCTAAAGTTTGACTCTTTTTCACAACTGTACCTTTTAAAATAATAAAAACTTTAGCATAAATATCGAGGCTTTGAGGAGGGGACAGCCCCTTTAATATACGGAACAATTTCTGTTAGTTTTAAATTTTAATGTCTCTCCTTACTTTCAGTTAAAAAAAAAATGTTTTTTATTTTAATTTCTGAACGTTTTTCAAGTAATGCAGATTCGAATTTCACTCACCGTACATGAAAAACTGGAACAAAAATTACATTTTGGCAGATTTATTTCGTATATGAAGGGTTGCCCCTTCCTCAATACCTTGTTCTTTATGCTAAAACTGTTAGCACTACTAAAAAAGCCTCCTATTCTAATTAAGCAGCCTTCGTGTTTCCCAACCCGCTCTTAAAAAATTGAAACAAACAGATAGACTTTAGCGTGAGGAGCAAGGTATTGAGGAGGGGGAAACCCTTCAAATATGGAATAATTTTTGTTCGTTTTTTTCAAATAATGCCAGTGAATCTGGCTCACTACTACTACTACTGCTACTACTACTAATAACTCACTGCAGCACCAAGCCGCCTGAGGCCAACACAGCTACAAACGCTCTTCTTCCAACCTAATCTATTCAAGGCCTCTCTCTTTAAAACCTCCCAGGAAGTTCCCATTTCCTTTAAATCTTTATTTATGACATCTTCCCAACCCAGACAAGGACGACCTGCTTTCCGTGTAGCCCCAGACGGTTAGCCAAAAAGGACAAACTTTGGAAATCTATCATCCTTCATCTGCAGAATATGGCCTAGCCATCTTGACCTTTCTTTCATTATAGCCCTAGAAAGCGGGATTGAACCACATTTTTCGTATAAACTACTGTTTGAAATACGATCAGTCAGCCGGGTACCCAGAACAATCCGTAGGCAATTTCCCTGGAAAACATCTATTAAATTTTCATCTGCTTTTCGGAGCGTCCATGCTTCAGAGCCGTATTTGACCACTGTCATCACTGTAGCTTCCAATATTCTAATCTTGGTTTTCAGACTTATCTTTCTATTCTTCCAAACTTTTTTTTTTAACTGTGAAAAATACCCTGAGCCTTAGCTATTCTACTTTTAACATCTTCACTGCTCCCACTATCTTTAATAATAATACTACCAAGGTAAGTGAAGCTGCCAACCTGATCAATCTTTTCGTTACCCCACGTCACCTTTTCATCTTCTCTTATTCCTAGCCTTAGTGACTTAGTCTTCTCCACATTAATTTTCAAGCCTATTCTAGCACCCTGAAATAGCAAAACCTCTAAAACTTCATTCATTTTTATCACACTCTCATCTAATATGCTTAAATCATCAGCATAATCTAAGTCCAGGAGCGTTTTTCCTTCCCATTTGATTCCGTGGTCTCCAATTGCCTTTCCTGTTCTCCTTAAGACAAGTCCATCAAAATGATCCATATAAAGGGGGATAGAGCACAACCGTACTTGGCTCCTGATTTAATACAAAACCAATTGATAACCTCATTTCCTACCGTAACCGCAGCAGTATTATTCTCATATATAGCACAAATCACTTTAATGTATTTTTCTAGTATACCATAACAAAATAAGACCTTTTCTAACGCTCTTCTATCAACAGAATCGAAAGCTTGCTCATAATCGATGAAACTGAGGACCAAAGGTGTTTGACAATGAAGTTACTTCTCAATTATTAACCTAAGAATGAAAACGTGGTCGACACATCCTCTACCTTTTCTAAAACCGCACTGTTCTTCCCTTAAAACTTTGTCTACAGCATCTCTCAGTCTAAAAAGTATCATATTACTCAGTAATTTGCTACCTACAGAGACCAGATTAATGCCTCGATAATTACGACACTCACTCGTGTCACCTTTCTTATACAGTGGTTTAAATAAGGTTTTCCTAAAATCATTAGGTACTTCCCCTTTTTCAAAAATCATGTTCATATTTTTCAGTAGCTTATTCCTAACCTCAGAGCCACCATATTTAAGAAACTCATTTATCACACTATCAGCATCTGGAGCCCTATTATTTTTTAATCCTTTTAGTACTGTCGCTAATTCTTCCTCACTAAACAAATCTTCCTTCACATCCAAGGTTTCACAAACTTTTTCATTTTCATCAATATCTTTTCCTGCAACTGTATCTCGGTTTAGCACATTCTCAAAATGTTCCACCCATCTTTCTTTAAATTTTTCCTTATCACTAATTATGGTCCAATTTCTATTTTTAACTGGGACTAGTCCGGATTGACTACTCCCTTTCAATTTATTAACATGCCAGTATAATATTTTACTATTATGCCGTCTAGCCGCATCTTCCAGATCCTCAGCAATTTTATCCATGGCCTCCACTTCACATCTCCTTAGTTCATATTTTAATGCTTTCTCCACTTTCTTTACATTCCTTTTGTTTTCATACGACCTATCACTCAGATAATTCTTGTATAAAAACCCCTCTACTCTCTATTAAACCTAAAGCTTTTTCACTAATATTCCTAGTTGCAGTCTTAGCACTCTTCCCTAAGACACCATCAGCAACTTCACAAATTTGTTTTTTTTAAATTATTCCATCCATCTTCCACATTGTCAAATTTTAAACTCTTAAGTTTAGTATTCAACTGTTCCTGGAAGTTTTTTCTCAAATTTTCATCCTGGAGTCTATCTTAACTTTCCGGGAGGTAGTTACCCCTTTGAAATTCCAGCTTTAAATTAACCTTACACGCTACTAGATGGTGATTTTTACTTTTACCATCAATAACAGCACTTCTATACACCCTAGTATCTTGTATTGATCCTGCTAGTCTTCGGTTTACAATAACCTAATCAATAAGGTTTGCTGTCCTACCATCATGTGAATACCATGTCAACTTATGGGCCATTTTGGGACTAAACTCCGTATTGGTTATAACTAGGTTGTTATACCTACAAAATTGCAAAAGTCTGTAGCCATTACTGTTTTCTTTTCCTACACCAAATTTACCTAGGCTAGGATACCAATTATCCCTATTTCTAACAACCTAGGCATTAAAATCTCCTAGCAAAAACACCATATTTCTACCTGGTACCCTGTCTATTTGCTCCTGCAACTGTAATTAAAATTCATCTGAGTCACTAGTATCTCCATCAGTTGGTTCAGCAGAGGCATATACTACTATAACTGATACCCTGTACTTTTTAGTCATAAAATGAGCAATTAGTATTCTATTACTATTACCTTCCCAGCCTAAGCAAGACTTAACAGCAGCTTCCTTATTCATCATGAGCCCTACTCCCTGTCTATGTACCCCATCTTTCCTGCCTGAGTAAACAAATTCTATGCCACCTAATTTCATGCTTCCTACCCCTGGGATATGAGTTTCTGAAGCTCCTAATAAATCCAGCTCAAACCGTCTGAATTCGTCAGTAAAAATGTCGATGCGATAGTTGTTTTTTAACATCGTAACATTCCAAGTTCCAATTTTCATGTTCTTTAAATCTTTGATATTATTCTGGCCTCAGGAAAAGCACTGATCCCGGATACCAGTTCAGGACGGGGATCAGCATATCTTCTCAAGTCTACACCAAAGCGCTTACGTCGGCTTAGAATCGGAGAGCAAGAAGTACCTGGGACCTCCAGTAAGTTGGAGGCTTTGCACAATCCTGGGCCCATCTTGGTCACAACATGGTTTTCAGCATTTGGCGATGCTCTTCTACCAACAAGAGTCGAAATCCTGCACAGATAGTCCCAAGTCTATTACCTCCGACTCATTATACATTCATGCCTACACATGTTATGCTACTACGGGGAGGCGACCCATAGTAGAGAAATTAGCTGGGAAGAGGTTTATCAGCCCGAAAACGCCCATCGTAACAAACCAAGCCCAGAAGAATATCCAATAATCAGGATCTTGTGCGAGTGCTGTGTTGTTTACTAGGCTATAATTTCCTCAAGGGCCACCACTCCTCAAGTGGAAAAAGTTGGACGAAAGTTTCCCAGTCTTACAGGTACTCCGAAAGGGTCGAGGCAGCCCTTTGCAGAGGCCGTTTTCCATAAATCTGGATCTTACGCCCTGCTGCAGTCGTCCTGCTATAGAGGATACTCCCACAATGGTGTTCTGCATCACCATGAAATTTAACCCATTACTGGGAGAAGGTTTGTAACTCAAGTAACGTGTGGACTCGCCAGTGGGCCCTGTTGAGTGTACATTTGAGTGGCCTTCTTCCTCCTCCACCTGTATTTTTGACCCCAGGAGAGGCTGCCCTAATTTCTATTATGGACCGCCAGGGACAAGGTCCTTCTTGGTCTGTGCCTCCTATGGAGGTACTCTACATATCTGTAGGGCATTCACTATCTGTTGTCCACACCAAAGCCTAGCACGATTATCTAATAATTAACTAACTAATACTACTAATAAATAGTTACAGTAAATTACAAATTTACTTTCAATTTAGACTACAAAGTAAAGGATGAAGATAACATATACAAGCTCTGTTGTCCTCTGCTAAAACCTAGCATGCAAACTAATCATTAACTAACTAATGCAACTAATTAATAGTTGTAATAAATTGCAACTTTCCTTTTAATTTATACCCTAAAATAAAGAAAAAAGAAAACACAAAAAAGCTCTATTGTCCTCTACCGAAACCGAGCATATTAACTAATAATTAACTAATAAATAGCCAATTTGGCCTGATCGAAACACCTCACATGCCACATCTTATAAAAAACACCTTTGAGAATTTAAATTGAGAAGAATACAAATTAGAAATAATGCTATTAATACAGAAGAAGACCTAAATAGCCAATTTGGCCTATTTGAAATATCTCACAAGCCACTGCTTATAGAAAACACCTTAGAGAATTTAAATTAAGAATAATACTGGCTCACCCTCTATGAAATATACCCCTCTCCTCACGAAAAACTGCAACGTGGAAATTTCATCCAACGTAAAGTGCACCCAACCCCCGTCGAATTCTCTCCAAACCGTTCCATCATCGCTGAGAATCCCCCTCCCTGTAAAATTGCCTTCGGATGATTCAGCCTGAAAAATTCTCCTTAGTATTATTTAAGTTTGAATAAGACTTTAATCTCTAATCGGTTTCTAGATCACTCCAGAAGTGTCCCCTTCCATGGAATTTATTTCCCAGAAATCAACTGTTCATGAAAAATAAAAACAAAATCTCTAT
This sequence comes from Artemia franciscana, assembly GCF_032884065.1. Classification (NCBI taxonomy): domain Eukaryota; kingdom Metazoa; phylum Arthropoda; class Branchiopoda; order Anostraca; family Artemiidae; genus Artemia; species Artemia franciscana. Next base: position 38,874,185 of record NC_088866.1, on the reverse strand, counting down.
GTTAATTTTGGCAGATTTTTTCGTATATGAAGGTTTACCCCCTCACCAATACCTTGCTCTTTACATTAAAGCTTTTAGCACTTTTGAAAAAGCTTCCTATTCTCATTAAACGGCCTCTGTGTTTCAGTAGACGCTCCAAAAAAAAATTGGGAAAAATAGTCAAACTTTAGCGTAAAGAGCAAGGTATTGAGGATAGGCAACCCTTAATATATGGAATAATTTCTGCTATTTTTTCTGAAAATGTCGGTAAACCTGTCTCTATCTCTATGCTGATTCTAGCTCTATCTCTGGAACCCTCTATGAAATTTACCCCTTCCCCTCAACAAAAGCTCCTCCGTGGAAATATCAACATAAACATAAAGTGCATCCTCTGGTCAAATTCCCTCCAGACAGTTCCATCCTTGTTGAGAATCCCCCTCCATATAAAAATGCTTGTGGACGATTCAGCCAGAAAAATTTTCCATAGCATTCTTTCATTTCAATAAGACTATTTAATCTCTAATCGATTTCTCGACCACTACAGAAATACCTCCTTCCGTAAAAATTATTTGCTGGAAATCAAAATACGCAGAAGAAAGCCCTTGAATAATTCCCTCGCAACACCTCCACATGAAAAATTTGGAAAAATGAATGAAATACAACTAGAAAGAAGTTCTTATAGTAATTCTGTCAAATCACCCTAGTGTAACATTTCCCCCGAAATATTCACCCCCCCCCCCCAAAAAAAAAATCCCTCCCCAAGAAAGATTATCTCTATAGAAATTCACCCTAAGCACACACCCCTACCCCCAAAAAATCTGTATACTTCCCAATAACAAATACTATACGTAAACAGTGGACAAATTTCATAACTTACAGGCCTCTCCCCATGGACTGTGTGGGGTTATTTTACATATAAAAACATAATTATTTGATCTTTCAACTATACTGAACAAAAGGGCAATCTCAAAATTTTGATCAAATGATTTTGGGGAAAATAGGGGTGGGTGGGGGCTAAGTTGCCCTCCAGTCGTTTTGTTCACTTACTAAGGGCTCTAGAACTTTTATTTCTGTTAGAATGCAGCCTATCTCGATCTTGTTTCGATACAATCATTCCTAGAAAAAAAATATGCATCCGTGATGTGTCCTTCTGGCAAAAATAGCAAAATTCCACATATTTGCAGAGAGGAGCTTGAAACTTTCACACTCCCTCCTTACTTACAGTTCGTTACCACGAACTGTTTGATGTTAGAAGAATGAGTAGTTACACGCTTGTGATGACGAAGTTAAGTTTAAGTCATAGTTTGTCGTTCTTCAGTATCTCCCAAACCGTAAAAGGCTTGTCTAACGAGATTTTGGTAATGAGTATTTTAATATTACTCCTTATCTTCTTCAAAAAGTCGATTTGTTCTTTTTTTTTATATATGGTTTCTCATTGTCGCTTGTCTCCAAACCACAGACAATTTGAGCCTTTCCTTGATGTCATGACGGTTCACCACAGGTTCGATACAGATACCCTGGGAAGAGTATGACTTAGATCGTAATTGTGGCCAGACGTGTCAATTCACCAGTTTTAAGCGAAAAAAAACTATGTAGCCTATTTTGAAAACAGGCCCCGGCATGCCTCCGCGAAATATGCAAATATGTGAAATTTTGCTACATTGATTTTTATTGTCACTTGCAACCACAGACAATGTAAGCCTCTTCTTGATGTCATGGCATCTCCATAGATTCGATACAGCCACTATGGGAAAAATATAATTTTTCCTAGTCATTCCTTAAAGCTGTGACCTTTTTAGAGTGTTTTAGTGGCCAGGAATGTTTATATGCCTGTTAAGAAAAAAAAATCTATGCAGCCAATTTTGAAGCCAGGACCCGGTACTCGGCATGCGGTTGGCTTGTATACATTGATTCTCGTTGTAATTAAAAACCTCCAAATAAGTCAGCTTTGTTTTTTACTCTTTCCTCGGGAAATGGGAGGGCTCCCCAGGGAATACATAGAACATTGAAGGATTTTGGCTTCTAACTACACAATTCTTTATTTTTCATCCCATTTTTGGCACGTTCTGATACTCGCTTTCTATTGACAGCTTGTAATTCTCACTGTCACTCACCTTTTAACCATATATTTCCTTGTTCTCGCTGTGGCATATCTCTTAGCCGCATATTTCCTTGTTCTTTACTTTTGTTTTTGTGTAGTTTTAATTCTTGATGCCGCTTATCTTCAAGCCATTTGTTTCTTTATTCTTCACTTTTGGCTCATTATTGTTTTTTATAATATTTGTAAATTTCTGCTTTTTGGGTCTGCCTCTACATAAGTTTTTCATACTGATATGTCTTTTTATATGGCTGTCTTTTTGAATATATTTGATCATTGAAAAAAGTTCGATTTTTGAAACTGATTGTCTACCAAGCTTAAAACTTTTGGGTTTCTTTTCTAAGGTTTTTGAAATATTTTAATTCCTTGTTAAAATATATATGAGCATTTTTACAATTACTAGTTTTTAGCTCTTTAAGTAATTTAATGTATTATCATACAAAGGTCTTTTAAAAGACACCTGATTATTCAAGCAGGTCCGATTTCTGATACTGATTGTCTGCTAAGCTTTAAACTTTTGGTTTTCTTTTTTTTTGGTTTTTGAATTTTTGTAATCCCTTGTTGAAATATATACAAATATTTTTAGAATTACTAGTTTTTGGCTTTTTAAGCAATTTAATGTCTTTTCATACTAAGATCTTTTCAAAGATATTTGATTATTCAAGCAGGTCCGATTTCTAACAACGATTTCTACTAAACTTCAAACTTTTGATTTTCTTTTTTAAGGTTTTTGAAGTAAAGCAATCCCTTTGTACAGCCTACTATTTGAAATACGGTCAGTCAGTCAGGTACCTATAAGAATCCGTAAGCAATTTCTCTGGAAAACATCTCGTAAATCTTCATCCACTTTTCGAAGCGTCCATGCTTTAGAGCCATATTTGGCCAGTGTCATCACTGTACCTTCCAATATTCTAATGTTGGTTTGCAGACTTATCTTCCTGTTATTCCAATTTTTTTTAACTGTGAAAAAAACCCTGAGCCTTGGCTATTCTTCTTTTAACATCTTCACTGCTCCCACCGTCTTTACTAATAATACTACCAAGATAAATGAAGCTGTAAACCTGATAAGTCTTTTCGTTACCCAACGTCACCTTTTCATCTTCGCTTATTCCTAGCCTTAGTGACTTAGTCTTCTTTACATTAATTTTCAAGCCTATTCTAGCACACTGAAATCGCAAAACCTCTGAAAGATCATTCATTTTGCTCACACTTTCATCTTGGATGATGAAATCATCAGCATAATCTAAGACAAGGAGAGTTTTTCCTCCCCATTTGATTCCGTGGTCTCCCATTGCTTTTCCTGTGCTCCTTAAGACGAAGTCTATCAAAATGATACTAATTAAGGGTGATAGAGCACAACCCTGCTCAACTCCTGATTAACCTTAAGGAGTTCCTATCTTAACAGTATCAATATTATTCTCGTAAATACCACTAGTCGTTTTAATGTATTTGTCTGGTATACCATATAAGGATAATATCTTTGCTAAGGCTTAAAAGATCATTTATTTTGCTCAAACTTTCATCTAGTATGATGAAAATATCAGCATAATCCTTTCGTTACCCAACGTCACCTTTCCATCTTCACTTATCGCCTTAGTGACTTAGTCTTCTTAACATTAATTTCGAAACCTATTCTAGCATCCTGAACTCACAAAACCTCTGAAAGATCATTCATTTTGCTCACACTTTCATCTAGGATGATGAAATCATCAGCATAATCTAAGACAAAATAATCTAAATAGCACTAATCGTTTTAATGTATTTGTCTGGTATACCATATAAGGATAATATCTTTGCTAAGGCTCTTCTATCGACAGAATCGAACGCTTGCTCATAATCTATAAGACTGAGAACGAAAGGTGTTACAACTAAGGTACTTCTCAATTATTAATCTAAGAATGGGAATTCAGTCGACACATCCTCTACCTAAAACCACACAAATTAATTTTGGAAACAAATTGAAAAGCTTTCCTAGAAAGCCTTTTTATTTGCTGAGAGCTTGAATCCCCGTTTCCATTCTACGTTGTTCATTTTCGATTACTTTGCATATGATGATTGTGATGTTTTCAAAAAAGATTATGATTGTCTCAAGTATTTTTACGTCAGCCCAGATATAAAGGACTTGCTTAAGTTTAAAAAGTTATACTTAATGTAATGAAACTCAACCATTTCTCATAGAAAATGACATACAAAGGGTGAATGTCGTTTAGCCGATCAAACAACACAAACATTACGCAATGACTGAGTACAACAAAGAAAAAAAACATTACAACGTCAATCATACCAAAAAGTATAGATGGAATGTTTACACACTGAACAACAGACAAATACATACTGCTTCAAACCAGTGTTGTCAGATGTCTGGTTTAAAGTTGCGCCACCATAAAGCGAAAATATGCCAAAAATTCAATTTTTCTAATGCAAACACGCTAACACCTCAAAAAAAGTGCCGAAACGGTGCAAATGTGTCCCCATCTGACCCCTGCCTAAGAAGGGGTGTCGCAGATTAAAGCTAATTTTTGCGGTTATGCTATTAAATAAGCTTTTGGAAAGCTATATTTGGGTTTGGTGTTTTGTATTTGTAAATTAATGTTAGGTTTTTTTGTCCATGTGGGTAAATGGAGTAAATATTTTGTGAATTTAAAATATATAGAATTGAGTTTACTTTGATCTTTGATCTGTTAATGAGAATTATTTCTCATTCGGAATAATATTTACAAATATTTCCATAACCCGATTAAAAGAGATTTCTCTAAAGTGTGGGACGGAATGTTATATTGAGCTTTGTTAAAATCTCAGGAGGAACCTCGATTTTTTACTGATTCCTAAATGCAATGGAGGCTCAAATAAATTTTTTAAAGTAATTACCCCCTTGACTAAAAATGATATGAAAAAATTATTTAATCTTCTACAAAATTATCAACTATTCCTGAAAAACTTCAAAGTTCCCGACGCCAGCTTTTCTCAACATTGCGCCCTCATAAAAAATATCCTGAGAGAAACTGCAATTTTATTTAATCTTCGATTTTAAAAAAAAAAGTTTTTTTCCGCTGAAAGTAAGGAGCGACATTAAAACTTAAGACGAACAGAAATTATTACGTATATGAGGGAGTACCTCCTTCTTAATACCTCGCACTTTACCTTAAAGTTTAACTCTGTTCCAATCATTTAAGAATAATTATGAGAATAATAAGCTTTGTTAAAAGTTCCAAATAAAACTTTTGCGTAATGAGGGAGGTATTAAGAAAGGGGCAAACCCCTCATATACGCAATAGTTGCTGTTCGTCTTAAGTTTTAATGTTAATCTTCACTTACAGTTTAAAAACTTTTTTTAGCCTCTGATCGTTTTTTAAATAATGCCAGGAAATCCAGCTCCCTCGCCATGGAAAATTTTGTTCTCCCACGAAAATTCCTCAACGGGAAGATCCTCCCACGTAATCCCCCGCCAAAAAAAATCCTCATGAAAAAAATCTCTTTGCTTCCCAATAACCAGTCATATGTGTAAACAATTGAAAAAGTTCATAATAAAACATACGAATATAGAAGTTCATCACGTAAGTTAATTCGTAAGTTTTGTATTTTTTTTATTAATAATAACGTTCCTAAAGAAATAAAAGTTCTATTTGCCTTTTTAAGTAACAAAAATATTTGAGGGTAGCTAGGCCTCCTCTCCCGGTTCTTATTTCGCAAAATTGTCCGATCAAAATTATGAGAAACCCATTAAGCTAAAAAAAAAAAAAAAAAAAAAAATTAATACGCAAGTTTAGTTTTAATTATTCACGTGCGGAGAACCATAATCCAAACATGCATTAATTCAAAAACTTTCAGAAATTAAATAAAAGAAAACATGTTTTTGTAACTGAAAGTAAGGAGCGACATTCAATCTTAAAACGAACAGAAATTACTCCGTATATGAAAGGGGCTGTTCCCTCCTCAACACTCCACTGTTTACGCTAATGTTTTTTTTTTACTGTTCTAAGAAGTGTAGTTGAGAGAAAGAGCCAAACTTTAGTGTAAAGAGCGGGGCGTTGAGGAGGGAACGGCCTCTTTCATATAGGGAGTAATCTGCATATAGTAATGGTTTTTATGAAGTGTACAAATGTTTTCAGGGGACTTTTTTGCGTAGGAGTGGGGGTGGGTGAGGAGAAGGGGATTTTGTGGGAGAATTTTTCTATGGAGGAATCTATCATGAGGGAAGGGAATTTCCATGAAGGGAGCATAGAAATTTCTGGCAGTATTGAAAAAAAAAACAATAAGAAAATAAATAATTTTTTCACATGGAAGCAATGAGTAGCATTAAAACTTAAAACGAACATAAATTATTACGTATATAAGGGGGTTCGTCTCCTCCATAATACCTTGCTCTTTACACCAAAGTATTTTTAGTAGTTTCAACTATTTATTCTACGGCCTTAGGGATTCAGGGGCTTGGGGACTTGGACTTCTTAAGGACTTGGGATAAAATTCAGGCTTTAGTGTAAAGAGCGAGGTATTGACAAGGGGGAAAAGCCCCTTATATCCGTAATAAAAATACACAAATATAGAAGTTCGTTACGTAAGTTAATTTGTAAGGCACGTATTTTATTACCAACGAAAACGTTCGCACAAAAAATTAAATAATCTAGTTGCATTTTTATGTAACCAAAAATTGGAGAGCAACAAGGCCTCCTCCCCGCCCCCTTTGTGTCAAAATCGTCCGATCAAAACTGTGAGAAGGCTATGTAGCAAAAAAAAAATTAATATGGAAATTTCGTTTTAATTATGCATTTGCGGTGAGCCAAAATCAAACCATGCATTATTTCAAAAACGTTCAGAAATTAAATAAAAAAAACGAGTTTTTTTTTACTGAAAGTAAGGAGCAATATTAAAAGTTTAAAACGAACAGGAAAATTACTCCGTTTATGAAAGGGGCTGCTTCTTTCTCAACGCCCCACTGTTTACGCTAAAGTTTTTTACTGTTTTAAAAAGTAGAGTTGAGAGAAAGAAACAAAAACAAGTTTTTTTTAACTGAAAGTAAGGAGTGACATTAAATCTTAAAACGAACGGAAATTACTGTGGAGGGGAGAACCCCTTTCATATACAGAATAATTTATATTTGTTCTAAGTTTTAATGTCGCTCCTTACTTGCAGTTAAAAATATATTTTTTTATCTAATGTCAATAAAAAAACGATCAGAAATATATCATTAGTCATCATAAAAAGCCAAATCTTTTGAAATATGTTTGTTATCAAAACTCCTCAATTTTGAGCTTTTGTCACTATTAATGCAAGCTGCTTATTATGGTTTGTCTGAGAAGACAAACTGTTTTAACAAATAAAAACCACAACTTGTCTCGAACACGAACTGTGGGATCTAAGAAAAGACAACAATTATTTCAATGATTCTAAGTGTGATATGAATTCAAATGTTTTTTAAGTGATTGCCAAGTTGACTGAAGATGGTCTAAAAATTCTCTTTAACTTAAGATAAGCTAATAAGTTTCTAGAAAATTATCATCTACAAATTCTCAAAATCAGAATTTCCCTTAGGATTATGACCGTCTTAAAAGCATATCCTTGAAGAGACTGCAGTGCGTTTTAAGTTCTTGGGTTGAAAAACTATATATCTTCCTTTCTCAATTTTTTTTTTCTAAGTATTGTACTGATCTGCTAAGCCGAGTCGAATAAAGGTATTATAGAAGCAAGGTTTTTCAAAATCAACAAAAGAAGCATTTGGTGATTGACTAAATCAACAAATACGGAGCATAATTTAGGCCAGATTTTGAACTTTCTTTTCTACATTTATCCTGATTTGGAGAGTTTGCATGCTGGGTATTTAAAGGGTTGTACAGAGCCATCGTTTTGAAGCTTAAAAGACTGAAAAAAAAGCTAAGGTAACAATTATTCAAAAAAGTTTTAATTTACTTCAGACTTTGGACATGGAACTAATCAGGTTTCCTTGATGCTCCACGCTAGGGAGGATACCGAGTATGTAACTTTGGGGGATTTAAGGGAATTTTTCCGAACGATATATGCACCCCTCTAATTTCAGGAGAAGTGACTTTACATTCTTATTTGGGATAAAAACAAAAAAAGGGCTTTCTTCGAATTATTTCTGCCAAATATGGCCAAAAAACCTCTGTTTTCTTGAAAAAATTGCTCTTAAATTATCCCGTAATTTTAAAAGGCGAACCGAAATACAAAGAGAACATAAATCTTAACATATCACAAATCCGATTTTCTTTAATAGCCTTTAGTATTCCCTGAGAACTAGAAATTTTCTCAAAAAAATCTCCATGACTTCTTTTTTTTACTTTTTTTGGGTTTGAATTTTCTCGAATATTTTTCTTTCTCCAGTCCATGTTCAGTCCCCGTTTGATGACAAATATGTAAAATATCTTATAAATTAACACAATATTTCTCGTGCAAAACCAATGTACAAAAGTCAAGTGACAAATTAAATAATAATTTATTTGTAACCCACTGTACAAGTATAAGATATTGGAGTATGAAAGAAAAAGAAATAAATAAAATCCAACATATAAGGAAAATGCAACAAAACAACAACTGAAAATCACTCAATGAAAAACAGGGCAAGACCATGGTGCGCACCAAGACGGAAACACGCATCAGTGCCAATATTGGTCTGCAAATTCTCCAGCAAACACAAAATTTCGGTAGATCCGTAACGATCTACAAGGCGTTTGTTTCGAACCGATCTGGATAGGTACAAAGACAATTTACAATAACGAAAATAATTAACCCTCATTTGCTCAAGATCAATCTTTGTAAAAATAGGATACAATCAGGACGCAGGCAAAACGGCATGGTCGCAAAACTAGAATACAGCTTAGCCAGTCCACGTCTGCTAAAATGACCACGATTTGCAACAATTTTTGCATAGCCAATTCTTAACTTATCTCTAGTATCAATTACGAAACAAATAATTGAAGAAAAAACGGGTTTAATTTTTTTAAAAAAAAAGCAGTGACAACAAAATAAAATAAAAACTACACTTTAACTAACAAAAAATAAAAATACTCCGAATATTTCGGCCCCACCTCCGGGAGCCTTTCTCAACGGGAAAAAAAAAACAAAAAGGGAGAAAATTACAACAATTTAAGACTATTTTTAAGACCTTTTAAAAAATGCCACGACAACTAAACCAAAAAAAAATATAAACAATCAAACATAAAAGAAACAAGAACTCACATTTTTAAAACAAACACTCCCGCACTTGACTGTAACTTTAGAAAAAACTGCAATAATTGTTTCTATTGGCACTTTCCTCTGCCACAATCGCTGTATAAATGGGGATCTATCAAAAATGAAAAATATAAATACTTGTAACAATACGAAAAAGAGGTCACCCAACCCCCAAATCCAATCAAAATCTTACAGGTTAATGAAACACAATTATGAATTATAAATTGAATGGATTTTTTTCATTTGCTATTTTAGCTGCCGTCCGTTGACTTCTTACAGCATTGACCATGCTTTGACCTCCGTTCGCAAGGTTATTACTTGTTTCAGGACAATTATGCAAACCAATACTCATTGAAGTTTTTGACTGGTCTTTAATTAAACTATTATAAATTGAATTTATTTTAAATTCCCCCTCATCTCTATTGATACTAATACCCCCATAGATAATCTTTTTTATTTCTATAATTTCTCTGAAACTTTGTAAAAGTCCTACTGACTTATCAATAATTTTTGTCTGATCAAATAAAATACTATGATGAGGAAAATTATACACGTGACCAGCTATAGCGGATTCAAAAGTATCAGGTTTTTTATTTTGTCTTAGCAAGCAATCTATCGCATATTTGTGTTGCTGTAGCCTATTTTTTAAATTCTGCTGTGTTCTACCTACATAAAATTTACCACAAGAGCATGGAATTTTGTATACCCCCTGTTGTATATTTCTTGGAACTTTATCTTTTCCGTTATTTAGCCATGAGCTTTTATTTTGTCCTGATTTAAAAGCTGTTTTTACATTATGGTTTTTTTAATTCTTTCCTTAATTTCTGCGACAACCTTGGGATATAAGTTTATTTTATTTTTTTTCAATTATTTGTTTCGTAAATGGAAAAGCAGTGTGGTCTAAGAAATTAGTATCAATTAACAACTTTCGCCGGGTGCTAGCAAGTGAATCGCAAACAGATATACCCAGCCACTTCAACATCTTCACTCTAGATATAACAAAAAATTCCACAATTCAAAGAGTTAACACAATCATTATTATCAAAAGATAAATATTCACACTTGGCAATATTTAAAGAAAGGCCCATATCTTTGAACAACAATCCAGCCAGGCGGACATTACGCTCAAGTGCGCTCTTAGAGCGACTAATTAAAAGGAGGTCATCGGTGTATGCTAAGTAAGAAATGTCAATATACACGAAAAAACAACTTGATTGCATCAAATCAGAACACTTGCAATACAAGCATTAAAAATATAAGGTGAAAGGACGCCTCCTTGTCTGACCCGGCATTTGACTGGTATATTCCCGAATATAAGGCCATTAGATTTCAGTCTCACATACGAATTAGAATACAAAAAAACATATCACAAATATAATTGAAATGTTAATACCAAGCTGATGCATTGACAGAAAAGCCTGTGAATGGACAGCAGTGTCAAATGTTTTAGAAATGTCCAATGCATGAATATGTAATGACTGACCTTTAGTATGCGCGTCTTTGAGGAGAATAGCAAGCGCCCTATGTGTATGCTGGCATCCAATCCCCTTTTTGAATCCAAACTTATTGGCATCATAATCAACAAAGTCAATAATAGACGGGAGAAGTACATACTCAAAAACTTTGCTTATATTACACGCAACAGCTATTGACCTGTAGGAATCACATTTATTAGGGTCTTTCCCTCTTTTCAAAACCGAAGTTACAGTCCCACGAAGAAAACAAAAAATTATTGTAGAAAAATAAGTTTTTCCTGACATCGCATTTCCTTGAAGCAGCCGGGATTGATCCTAAGCCCTACAGTTTCTAGGCACGGCTTTATCCACTATACTGTTACAAGATGTGTTAACTAGCTGTTGTAACTAGCTGTTGGAACTGTTACCCAAAGTAAATGATAAAGTTTCTAGTGAAGATCCGGGTTGCAGTGGTAGCTAGTTTATGGTAAACAAAAAACTCTAGCCAATACAGATAACTTAATCAAACAGTTCGTGGTAACGAACTGTAGCAAGGAGCGACCTGGCTCAATAGTAACCAAAACTCTAAAAAATGGAAATTTGTAACAATAGTTACATTAAAAGAATTGCATTTTCATGCTGATTTTAAATATATAAGTTTCATTAAGTTTCGACTTATCCATCAAAAGTTACGAGCCTGCGAAAATTTGCCTTATTTTAGAAAATAGGGGAAAACACCCCAAAGTCATAGAATCTTAACGAGCGGGAAACGAGCTTGAGGCTAAAGTTTTTTACCGTTTTAAGAAGTAGAGTTAAGGGAAAGAGTCAAACTTTACCGTAAAGAGCGGGCCGTTGAGGAGGAAAAGTCCCTTTCATATACGGATTAATTTCTGTTCGTTTTAAGTTTTAATGTCGCTTCTTACTTTCATTTAAAAAAACTTGATTTTTTTATTTAATTCTAAATAGAACGGCATAACCCTACACGGTAGTATAAGTGAGCTTCAAGTTACAAAAAGGCTCCACTGAGATTTGAACTCGTATCGCAGAATTCAAAGTCTGGTTATAATAAAGAACGAACCTGAGCCAACACTAGCCGAAATATTCAAAAATAGTACTAGTCTTTGCATTAGCATAAATATCTTTTTAATCCGGGTTACAGCGGTAGCTAGCAACCTAGTAACAGACAATCAGGTCCAAAACTAAAAACATAACTAGACCTCCGTTGCCCGGGTGATTGAAGTCACTGATGACATTATTTTAGGGGCATTCGTAACCTCAGCTACAGATTGCTAATCAGAGCTATACGTAAAATACTGTTGACCACTATATAACTTTGCACTCTAAGTCATGCTTCTTTATTTTCTCCTCTAGCACGTTCAAGAAAAGGCTTTAGGTGGTCACGGATGAACAGTTCACGCTTTGAATAATCGGGACTAACACCAAGACCCATCCTTTTCATGTGTACACTTGACCGCAATATAATATCGCGAATGTAGCCGCTTATGAACTTAACCAACGCTGGTCGCTTGTCTCTTTAGCGTTTAACTAAAAAATGTCTCTAACACCTTTTTCAACCCTAAATTTGGTACATGTAAGTTCAGTGCTTTCATTGCATGTTCTTGCCATGAAGAGCCTCTGTTTGCAGGATTAATTTTCTATAAACAAATTTTCAGGACTCATTTTCTAGTCGTCGCAATTGCGCGTAAGTAGCCAACATTTCAGCTTGTAAACTTAAATAGTCTTTCTTTGATTGTGACGCATCGTCTGAGAACTTCTCTACTGTCACATCAATTCACAACGACAAAGCAGATAGGTAGTATTTAAGATAGATCGTATCTTGAACCTGTGACGAAACTATTTCTATTCTGTTCAATTGTCGATTAATGTCTTGTAAAGTTTCAGATAAATTAACAGAAGTAATAATTAATCTGGAAAATATGGTAATGATAATGAGAAAAATAAATTATCTTTCTGTGAGTGCCGAGCCTCACAAATGCATCTGAGTGACTATTCCAGCCGAGTTCTGTGAGATTGCCCTTCCTTCAAGCTGTATGGAAGTGAATACATCAGTTAATGTGCAGAGCCAATAATTATTATCAGAAAATTTACACCCAACAAAGCAAAACTTATGCAGTAAGATTTCAACTTAACACGATAGTTCTTGTCAGTAGGAACCGGTTTTTCAAGATCGTTCACTGCCCGTGTATTTAGACGTTAAATGAATGAATACTGAAATGCTACCGTGAATATAGTATTAGACCCCTAGAGTTTGAATAATACCTTCCCCTTTGTATTTTCGTTTTTAAGAACTAAATTTAGAAAAACTACTTCCCCTATCTAATACTTATTTCTGTCCATTGATCTTCACCGCAACTGGAAAACAAACATCTTATTTCCTTTGAAGGTTAATAGTTTTTCTAAGAAAGACCTCAGGATGAGGTTTCTTAATTATTGAGTGCTTCAAAGAAAAATGGAGGTATACCTTTTTGACGTACCACTTAAGACTAGACGCTTTGATGTGATAACGAGTCACAAACTGATTGTCATGTGACTTGACGAAAAAGCACCATAGTGTCAATACGGTCTCTACTGCCGATCTTGCCCAAATGGAAAAGAATTATACCCTTTACGGAAGAATTTCTTAGTACAAGCCCAGCCGAGATCGGCTCATAAATAATAAATTAGGCCTATATGTAGAAAATGCAACATTTAGCTTCTATCAAAATTTAGTCGAAACCATTAAAATATTACTGCGCATTTTCTAAGCTATTGCAATAGGTTATTGAAACCCCACTGACCTATGCAAAGTCAGTTGGAACCTAATTAGAAACACAGGGTTCATGGAAGAAATTCTTATTTTCATTTCTACAGTTAAAAAAAAAACAAGATTTAAGAAAAACAAGGTGTACTAAGCCAAACTTCCACTTTGGAATTTAATAATTGTTCTTAAGACGATTATTACCATCAGAACCGCAGCTCCCTTACATTGTAAAAAAAGCCAAAAACAAAAATAAGAAAAAATGAAAAAAAATCAGACTTTTCATTTTTTCGAAAAGGGTGATAGTCCTTTTTTTGAAATGAACAATTATGTTTCCCAATAATATGTGCCGTTTGGAAAACAGTGGCAGACTGACTTATTTTTACTTACGGCTTTTTTTTACTGTGCACTTGATGCTGCACAACTATTTTGGACACAATACACGTTTTATTTCTTAATTTATTTTTGCAGGTCATTAAGATGCACACGAGTGGAGATTCATAAGAACCTGTTCACTGCTTTTGCAATTACAAATTTAATGTTCCTGATCTGGCATAGTTCTATAGTTCCTGATGCTGATTTGCTTCTAGAAAATCCGGTAGGGTTTATACCAAATTATTCTATGATTTGTCAATTTTTATTAGGATTGGCCTAACCTCTAAAGGAATGAAAATAGTAGAAACTAAACAGCTTCGACACAGTTTGGTTTCAATAAATAGTAAGGGGAAGATAGTTCAAATACTCCCTCAACAATATTATTTGAACACATCTAGAATATTTTTAATGTTTTGACGAATACGAGCTGGGTTTGAAAGGCTGAAACTGACCTGGTGCTGCATAGGTGGTGTGTGTGTCTCTGATACAGAACACAATCAAAACACACTTTGTCTTAGCTGGTTGTGAAAAGGGAATATCAGCAATGTCAGAGAAACTGTTGAGGGTATTAGATTGAAACGTTCAAGGTATGTTAGGGGATGTTGAAGAGAATTTGGAGGGCCACCAGCCACTCTTCCCCTCCTTGCGCCCCCTCTCCTCAAAAATGATCAGAATTTTGTAACTATCACTTTGTTCAAACCAGTTAAAAGGTGTAATAGCTGTGGTTCCAAGGATGCCATACCCCCACAGCCCGTGTGATCCAGGATTTACCATTAGGAAAAGGGAAAAGTTTCGATCAGGGTGTATCCGAAAAGGAATCCCAAATATTATGAATACATAATATGTGTATGCTAGTTATCAAAAGGACACATCAGTAATGTCTAAGGAGCGACAGATTGTATGAAGTTGAACCTTACAGGGTATGTTGAAAGGGACGTTGAAAAGTGATTGGAGGGCTACAAGGTCTCATGGCCCTTTTTGGACGCCCCCTTTCCTCAATACTGATCAAAATTTTGGGAAATGATTTTGTTTATAACGGGTGAAAAGACTAGTAAGAATGCCTTCGAAGTTGCAATGCCTCCCGCCCAGAGCCACCAGGGGAAGGATTGTAAATTATACAATTTATCCTGTTTTAATTACAAGATTTATCGCTCGAAAAAGGGGGAATGTTTGACTCTGAGTGTGTTCAAAAAGCTTATGCGTACTATGGTCAAACTTCGAGGAATGTCGAAGTGTAAGTTTGACTAAATCGAAAGATACTATGTGCATCAAGTTTTTCGAAAAGGTATATGTGCAATATCTCCAGAACGGCCAAGGGTATTAATTTCAAACTTCCAGGGCATGTTGAGGAGAATGTTTGAAAACGATCGAAGGGTAACCAGTCCACTTCCTATACCCTTTTTTTTACCTGAAATCTTCCCAACATCATCTGATTGAAATTCTGGAATAACCATTTTGTTCAAGACAGTGGAAAAGTCAAATAACTATGCTTCCAGTGATGAAAAAAAAAACACAGCCCTTAGGACAAGTACTGTACATAACATAAGCTGCCCGTTGTTTACATATAAGGTTGATTGTTTGGAAAATACATATTTGATCCCGATTCTCCAAAAAGACCAAGGGTATAAAGGTATAACCTTTCAGAAAATGTCGAAGGGGATGTCAAACACAATCAAAACAAAGTATATGCAAGAGGGCTGTCAAAAGGGCACAATAGTAATATCTAAGGAATATAGAAGCGAATTAAGTTGGAATCTTAAATCTTGTCAAGTGGGAAGTTGAAAAAGGCACGCAAGGCAGCCAGTGTCCTTCCTCTTACTCTTTAGGTGCTCCCCTTAATACTGATGAAAATCTTACGAAGTTATTTTGTTCAAAATGGCACCAAGGTCCTATGGCTATACCTATGCTTCATGGGATGCCATGCCCCTACAGAACCCTGGGAAGGACTATATATTATCCTCTTTGTCCATTCCTAACATGCAGGATTCATCATTGAGAAAGGACGGAATGTTTGATCCTGGATGTGTTCAAGAATATTAAGGGTATTTGAGGTAAAATGTCGGGGAATATTGTAGGACATGTTGAGCTAAATTAAAAGACACTCTCTGTGTCTACTTTTCAGTTATAATGAACCAAATGGCTATGTGAGAATTTCATTCGGGTGTCTTTGGGGAAAGGGGGGCATGGAAAGGGACTAGCTGCCCTTTATTCTATTTGGTCACTTAAAAAGAGACATATACTTTTAATTTTTGTTTGAATGAGCCTTCCTCTGATCTTCTAGGGCTCTTGGTTCAATACAATCATCCCTGAAAAAAAAACAGCAACAAACATCACACATTCACGATCTTTAAGTAATGACGAAGGCCACACTGACATTTCTTAATAAAAATAACCAACTCAGGACTGTTTAAGTTTATCAATTTCAGTTTTAAAGATCTCATTTCATTGAGCCGTGAGGACGGCTTTTGGATGCAGAGCCAAAATATTTTAAGGTCTTAACTAATTTCACTGTTTTAGGTAAACTTCCTGTTGTTTCACTGGTTTATATTTTTATCCATGTCCATATTTAGATAAAGACAAATTCCAAATATTTGTAGTTGAGAACATGAAACATCTGCAATAGGGCTCTCCGACTGTTTTCTAGTTAGGGAGGAAGGCAGATCCCTCAAAGGGTGCATTTCAATGCCAAAACATCTTAACTCTCATTGAGCCTTCAGCTAAATGCACGATTAGTTCTAAGGAGGGGGTGGGGGTTGAAGGTTGAAATTTACATTTAATTCCTCTTGATTTCCGGAGATATTTCTGGTCTACGCTGTTATTATGAATTAAAGAGTAACATTAAACTCAAAAATGAGAAGAATTTATTCTGCATAAGAGGTCTGCTCCTTCCTCATCCTACCCTCCCCCTCTTGATCGTAGAAACTCCGGAAAATGCTCAGTCGTTTGAAAATTTAGAGTTATAGTCCTTTTTTTTAAGCGAAAGGGATTGGAGATCATACACACTCTGCCCTAGAACTATTTTTGGTATCTGTCCTTTTTGCTAATTAAAAAGTGATAAAATATCTATGATGTTTCTTTGGTAAAAAACAAGAGCTAAGAGCTCATATCGCACTTGTGACGAGGCATGAAGAGCTAAGAGCAAAGAGATCATATGGTATGAGCTCAAGCAAAATTCTGTCAATCAATAGATTGATTTAAAAGGAAAAAAAGAGGCTTAATGCCGGTCAGGATTTAAAATAAGAGCTCTGAGTCACGATATCCTTCTAAATATCAAAATTCATTAAGATCCGATCACCCACTCGTATGTAATAAATACCAAATTTTTTCTAATTTTTCCTCTCCCTTTAGCCCCCCAGATGGTCGAATCTGCTAAAACGACTTTATCAAGTCAATTTGTACAGCTCCCTGACACGCCTACCAAATTTCATCGTCCTAGCTCGTCCAGAAGCACCAAACTCGCCAAATCACTGAACCCCTCCCCCCAACTCCCCCAAAGAGAGCGAATCCAGTACGGTTCCGTCAATCACGTATCAAGGACATTTGCATATTCTATCCACTAAGCTTCATCCCGACTCCTCCACTCGAAGAGTTTTCGAAGATTTCCGACTCCCCCCAATATCAAAAGATCTGGTTGGGATTTGAAATAAGAGCTCTGAGACATGAATTTCTTCTAAAAATCAAATTTCATTAAGATCTGACCACCTATTCGTGAGATAAAAATACCCCAATTATCATGTTTTCCCAGAATTCCAGTTTTCCCCTCCAATCCCCCCAATGTCACAGGATCTGGTCGCAATTTAAAATTAGAGCTTTAAAGCACAAGATCCTTCTAAATATAAAATTTCATTAAGATCTTGTCACCCTTTCGTAAGTTACAAATACCTCAATTTACAAAATTACCCCCCCTCCCCCAACTCCACCAAAGAGAGCAGATCCGGTCCGGTTATGTCAGTCATGTATCTTAGACAGGTTTTTAATCTTCCCATCTAGTTTCATCCTGATCTCACCGCTTTAAGTATTTTCTAAGATTTCCGATACCCCCCAACTGCCCCCCCCCCCAATTACGCTGGATCCGGTTGAGATTTAAAATAAGAGATCTGAGTTACGAAGTCCTTTTAAATATGAAATTTCATTAAGATCCGATTACCCCTTCGTAAGTTGAAAACACGTCATTTTTTCAAATTTTTCAGAATTATCCCCCCCCCCTCAATGGAGTGGATCCGTTCCAATTATGTAAATCACGTATCTAAGACTTATGCTTATTCTTCCCACCGAGTTTCATCCCGATCCCTCCAATCTAAGCGTTATCCTTCATTTTAGGTTCCCCCACCCCAAACTCCCCCCAATGTTACCAGATCCGGTCGCAACTTAAAACAAGAGCTTTGAGACACGATATCCTTCTAAATATCAAATTTCATTGAGATCTGGTCACCCGTTCGTAAGTTAAAAATACCTCATTTTTCTAATCAACTACCCCAAAGAGAGCAGATCCGGTCCGGTTATGTCAGTCACGTATCTTAGAAAGGTTTTTATTCTTCCCATCCAGTTCCATCCTGATCTCACCGCTTTAAGTATTTTCTAAGATTTCCGGTTCCCCCCAACTGCCCCCCCCCCCCAATTACGCTGGATCCGGTTGAGATTTAAAATAAGAGATCTGAGTTACGAGGTCCTTCTAAATATGAAGTTTCATGAAGATCGGATCACTTCTTCGTAAGTTAAAAAAAATTATTTTTTTTAATTTATCAGAATTAACCCCCCCCCCAATAGAGCGGATCCGTTCTAATTATGTAAATCACGTATCTAAGACTTCTGCTTATTTTTCCCACCAAGTTTCATCCTGATCCCTCCAATCTAAGGGTTTTCCATCATTTTTGGTTTCCCCCCAAACTCCCCCCAACGTCGCCAGATTCGGTCGGGACTTAAAATAAGAGCTTTGAGACACGATATCTTTCTAAATATCAAATTTCATTGAGATCCGATCACCCGTTCTTAAGTTAAAAATACCTTATTTTTTCTAATTTTTCAGAATTAACAACCCCCCCAACTACCCCAAAGAGAGCGGATCCGTTCCGGTTATGTCAATCACGTATCTATGGCTTGTGCTTATTTTTCCCAACAAGTTTCATCCCGATCCCTCCACTCTAAGTGTTTTCCAAGATTTTAGGTTTCCCCCTCCCAACTCCCCCCAATATCACCAGATCCGGTCGGAATTTAAAATAACAGCTCTGAGACACGATATCCTTCCAAACGTCAAATTTCATTAAGATCTGATCAACTGTTCGTATGTTAAAAATACTTCAATTTTTCTATTTATGCCGAATTAACGGGCCCCCCACTCCCCCCCCAGATGGTCAAACCGGGAAACGACTATTTCTAATATACTCTGGTCCTGTCTCTGATATGCCAGCCAAATTTCATCGTCCTAGCTTACTTGGAAGTGCCTAAAGTAGCAAAACCGGGACCGACAGACCAATAGAATTTGCGATTGCTATATGTGCCATAAAAACACAGATTTCCAGGCATTTGTAGATGAGAGCTTCAAACCTCTACAGTAGGGTTCTCTGATTGTTTTGTAGCTAGGGATGGAGGCAGATACTTTAAAGGTGCATTTTAAGGCCAAAACCTCCCAACCGTCATTGAGCTTTCAGGTAAATACGGAATTAGTTCTAAGGAAAGGGCGGATGGTGGTGGAGGTAGAAATTGACCTCTAATCCCTCTTGCTTTTTCGGAATATTTCTGGTCTAGGCTGTTATTATAAAAGCAAAGAGTGACATTAAGCCCCGGAACGAACAGAATTTATATAGTACACAAGGGTTGCTGCTCCTTCTTCATCACCAGCACCTTAATGGCTGAAGACACTTCAGAGGATGCTAATTCCATCAGAAATTGAGAGTTATTACCCTCTTTTATATGTCAAAAGTGATTGGGGACTAACCAGCCCCTGTCCTAAAACTATTTTTGGTATCTGGTCATTTTGGTACCCCCTAGGACATCTGATTGACAAGCTACCTATTTTTTTACTTTCTCTGTGGCTGCTCAATCTTGTGTGGTGGGAGTTGTCCATGGGAATGGGAGGACTATCTTTGGGGCAATTTTCATGGAAAATTTCGAGGAAGATTTTGGAGGAAGGAAAATTTCCCATGTGGGGAAATTTTTTTGCGGGGACAATTTTTCGGGGGAGAAACGCCGGTTCCCGCAGAAATGATATTCTACAAAATCTGTTTTTGAACTGGATGATTCATTAAATTCCTTCCTATCTTTATATGGTGTCCTGTGACTACTACTTCTTTGCTATCTTTAAAAATTTGTTTTGAATATCCCAAGTGTCTTGTATCCGCTTTCTATGTTATGACGTGAAGGGCATGAAATATAAATATTACCATCGTCTTATTGACCCCTTTCTTTCCTCCTCTACTTCATTTTGTATAATTAAGTTCTCGATTGACATTTCATTAGTGAATTTTCTTGCAGTGACGTAGGTACCCTTTTTGTCTCGACCCTATTTTACTGATTATTCATCTTTTCTATTACCTAAGCTACAGAGTTTAATCTCATATAGGTTAAATGAAAAACCTTTGACCCACCTTACTCTCTGTCTTCTGCACCAAAAATGAAATGGAGGTCCACTTAGCCCCCTAAAGCCTCTGAAAGTTTTAACTTGTTACCCTAAGCAATTCCTGAAATATTGCATATATGCCATTTTGATTACCTCTTACTACATAGTGTCTTTTGATTTACCTTGGTGATTAATTGTGCATAGATTATTGCAGCTTAAGAGATTATGGTGCATAACTTTTTCCATGTGACAAAAATTGTGTAGCCTCTTCTCCCAACACGAAATTTCAAGTTTCCATTTACCACCTTCCCCTTTTTTATGCAAGAGTACCTGAAAATCTCGACTTCTTCCCTCAAACTGTTCCTGAGATTTTGCAAACTTGCTAATTTAATGATCTGGATGCACTCAGTGTCTCTAAGTTCACTTCTACCATTTACCCAATTTAAAATTGACTGTCCAATTCACCCTCACAACACACCATAAAATTTATCCCCAGAGGGGGGATTTCCAAGATATTAAAGATAACTTGAAAATCATAGGTGCACATGACTTCTATCTATCTTCTCAGACACACTTGTCGTTTCAAGAGTATACATGGGAAGTTCTGGGAATTTTGGCCTTGTGAATGACCCTATGATCTCCTAGCTGATCAGACAAAAAAAAAAAAAAAAAAAAATGGCTACCTTTTCTACTAAAACCTACCAAAGATGAATGTGTAATTTACTAAATTTAAAGCCACTACACATTGGGCTGTGGGGGTGATGTTGATTCTGGAGGCATTGATTTTAGACCTTTGATCTTTTTGAACAAAAGTGTATCTAACAGTTTCGATTCAATATCATGGAGGTGACGGAGAAGCAGGTATCATAAATAGGGCACCAAAAGGAAGCTATTCATCCCTCAATCACTTTTAGTGGACATTAAAAAGGGTCTGATACTTTCCATTTACAATCGAATGAGCCTTCCTCTAAATTTTCTGTGGTCGCCCCTTCCATACGAAGTAGACGAGGAAAATGATCTTAAGGCTCTAATTTGGTTCTTTCTTGGGACGTGTTTTTAGGGGGGGGAGTAAACATTTTCTGTATATTACTTACTCTGAATTGGGGTCCTCGAAGCCCCAAGACTTAAGAATGAAAGTTAGAAAATTCACGTTTGTGAAATTTTACGGGCCTGATTTTTTTTTGGCATCAGGTCCCTCTTGACTCAAGGACTTTTGGCTGTAAATTTCAAACTGATCAGGGATAAAAAGAATAAAGTTTTTTGGCCCATGGTCTTCTATCTCTTCTCCCTCAAACAACGAAATTGCTGATCCTAGTGAAACAAACTCCTGAAATTTTCGAGCCAAACACACACCCACCATCAAACAATCCCTCCTTTTTCCATAATAACGTTAATTAACACTAGATAACGTAATGTTGAATAACGGTATCGAAAGTAACTGAAATGATCATACGCCCCTATTTGATACGTCTGCCTATTTGGGCATTTCTATGTTTACCATAAGTCTTCATACGTTTTGTCATAGCTTTCAGCAGGTGAAAATGCTGGCGTAAATTCTGAAATTGGCAAATCGTCGGAGAATCTTTGGGTAAAGTTGATTAGAAATAATACGGTTTAATTCGGATTACAGATACCAGAATTTTGGAATGTTAGTAATTACCTGACATTCAATGATGCCAATGAAGGTGTAGTATATTATTTAAATAACTGGTCGGGACTGAATTGGTAAAAAATACGTATAGAGCAGAACAACAGAAAAAAAAATGTCCCGAAAGGAACATGGCGTCTATTACACGTTCAATAATGGTGTGTAATAGACAAGTGTTTGAACGTATATCTCGTATTCCTATGGTCGAAAGATGGTTGTTTGAATAGGGCTAATGTCCAGGTAGCATTCTTAATTTATTGTTCTAGTCACTGATATCTTTGTTTTCGCCACAACTTTTATCATTTTACCGAAGCGGTTTCTTAAACATCGTTGACGTCGTCGTCAGCATTAGTATTGAAATCTTCATAATTATCTAGCACCTTTAGTAAATACTCCTTCAAAGCAGTATCCACTGAATGGCTTTCTCCCCCTCCCGCCCTCTTCTATCCACACTGAAGATTTCTTATAATGCGGATTTGTACAATGGTGTCTTGTCTAACGGAGACTTGTCACATGAAGAATAATCCGGCAACCGATTTTTTATGTGACAAGTTTGGTTTAAATTCGGTTGACTTCATATGGGATTAACAGGGAAATTTGGCTTTTATTGGACTAGTCTTGGTTTATACAATTTTTTCCCTATAGAGCTGTTCCAGTTATAGAACTCATTTTTCTTCTTTCAGATTTGGTGCCAAATATGGCACGTACTGACGCATTACTTTCTTCTTTCCAATCATCTGTGGATGTTATTCGAAGGATTCTACCTGCATACAATTCTAGTTGTAACATTCATTGACGACAAGCAATTAATACGGTGGTTTTATCTATTAGGATGGACTGCGCCTTTCCCTTTTATTATTGCATATGCTTTATTCAGAATAACTCGAGTTGGTGAAATGGGAGATCTTATTGATATAAAAGCGTAAGTAGTTTCATTGCTGTCCGTTTATCCATTTTTTTTTTTTTGACAATTTACTTTTAAATTTTAAGCCAAAATGATAATGTACCTGTAAGTGATCACGAGGTCTCTGTGTAGGCTTAATTAAAAAAAAAAAAAACAAAGCTTCTCCAAGTGAAGTAAAGAGCGAAGTTGAAACTTAAAACACGAAAATTATTATTTCACAGCCTATCTAACATGCATCAATAAAACTAATACAAATAAATCAACTGGTAATATTTGCCTATGTTTTTAGAATTACAGAAAACTAGCACTTTACTGAAAACACAAAACAAAATAAGAGTTTTGGTGCGATGAAAGAAAACCTTTTAAGACACTTTTGACAGCATAAAAGTAAAGCATTTTCGGATTGTTGTTTTATTTATTTTTTCGTTTAGTTGGGTATTACCTCTGCACAACGAGCTCAGTTCAATGATTGACCGTCGTTCTGGATCTGAAATGGACTTTTCGTGATTATTTTGTAGACAAGTTCAAAGTGTAGGAATCTTATTATATTAGAAACACAGACTCGCTTTAAAATTTGTGTCACAACTTAAAATTCTTTGTTTTATAGAGAGAAATAACTGGATTTCCGGAGTTCATATTATAGTTGATATGTTCTTCATTTCAAGTAATACTAGGTGAGACCAAGATGTTACCTGATAAATCAATCCTTTATATACTCTGCTGTGTAATGACTTTAAACTTTTGATTTTTGTGCCTAACCTTCTAAGGTAATTTTAATTGTATACTGAAAGTTACTGATATCACAGCTCCTGTAGGACTTTAAAAAGCGTTATACATCAGTTTGTTGTTCTGAGGCTACCTATTTACTTTTGACTCCTAAATCAATGGTCTTGTTTTTCTACACTTGACTTTTGTGTTTTCAGTAAAGTGCTAGTTTTCTGTAATCCTACAAACATATGGGAGTATCACCAGCTGATTTATTTGTATTAGTTTTATTAATGTATGTTAGATAGGCTGTGAAGCTGTGGAGTAATAATTTTTGTTCATTCTAAGTTTCAACTTCACTCTTTACTTCCCTAGGAAAAACCTTGTTTTTTAGATTAATACATGCTTGTTTTTGATTTAAATTTAATTTTGAAACAACCCTGCTATGACATTTTTTTTTTATGAAATAATTTCTGTTCGTTTTAAGTTCTAATGTTGGCCCTTAGTTTCAGTCGAAGACTTATTTGTTTTGTATAATTTCTAATCAACTCCAATCTTGGGGAGATAAGACACCTCAATCCTTATTAAAGAGCCGAACAAAAAAGACGTACAAAAATTGAAGGAAAAAATAAGTTTAGATTGAAAAAAAAATCAAAACATAATGTCGTTTCCTTTTGAAAAAAAAAGTAAAAAAGAAGAAATAGATCTTTAGTTCTTGGTTTAAAAAATAAATTTAGTCACTTTTAAGGAAGTAGCTCCAGGCAAGTAGCTTCGACACCAAAGGTTAACTGAGCGGACAGGTTTAATATCAACATACTTGCGAGAAATTTTGCCAGCTCAATAGAAATGTGCCTTTAGGCCTAGTGATTTATTTGATCTGTCCCTAAATAAACAGCCACTCATTACTTAGAAATGATTGGAAATTTAAAAGAAAGTTCATTTCTTGTGTAGGTACGATAAATGGTATTATAAACTAATTTTGCGAAGAGTTACCTGAATTCTCCAACAGAATTGTTTTCATCTGTCTTTTTTCCTCTTTGGATGCACAATCTTACTTAATGGAGAGAATACTACGTTGGAATCGTCAAGTAAATAATTTGAACAAGCATGTAAAACAATAAGTAATCCTTCTTTAATATACAACTTTGAGTCGTTCCAGAACCACATGCCTATACTTCTCCAACCACTAAGTGTCAAGGGGTTGACGTTAGGGGCGTAATTTTCAATGGGGCAGAGGGGGAAACTTCATTTCTTCGACCCCAGTTTTCCTCTAGACCCCAATTTACTCCCCTTCTCCCAGCTGAAATTTAATTTCTCCAAAAATGTTGTCAAAACTAAGAAAAGCCTCCGTAATTCAAGCATCAACTGAAAAGGTCAGTTTTCTTTGGTACATCTTTAACTTTGTATTACTATACGGCTAGTTTTTCAGTTTTCTCTGTCATTTCCACTTGGTTTTGAAAAATTGACTCCAAATTTGCCTCCCCCCCCGTATAGGATTTTGATAAAATTAGGCCATTCGTTGGGGTATGGATTTAGGGACCTACTCTGAATTTCGTTGCAAACCTTGAACTGGATGACCTGTATTCCCTTTTGAATAAAAATGCATGACCAAATACCTTCTTGGGACATGCTTTAAAAATGAATGTGTCACATTTAAAAAAACAGAGAAATTATCTGAAAATGATCGTATAGAGGGAAAAAAACATGATTGAAAATATTATCCAGGCAGGAATCAAACACAAGACGCTCTAATTCGAAATCGAACGCTGTACTAACAGATCCACGCCTCTAATAATCTAATATGATATATTAGTGTTTGCACTTTAATTGCGTGGCTTATTAAGGGGGCTTGGAGGAGAAACATACGAAAGGTGTTCTTGCCAACCTCCAGCTAAGGGTTTTGAACCATAGCTACTACAATGATGATATCGTTTTATACTTCTAAGTTTTTACACTTAAGATGTGACATCAAAAGTGTTGTCTCAAGTTCTATATCACACTTAAGGATGTTAGAATTGATAAAAATCACGTAGATATGAGTAATAGCTTTCAAATGAGCCACTTGAGGTCACTCTAAAAAGTTCTGGTCACCCACTAGCCCCAGCTTTTCCACTTGAGACTTGGCATCTTAAGTGTATTTTTCACTTTTCATTTCTTGATCCCCTTTCTGGTAGCCGGTCTAACAATAATTCATCTTTTATTCCTTCATCAAAGAGGTTCAAATAACCCCCTTGGAATTAACGCTAACTTAGACAAGTTACCGTTCCACCCTTATTTTACTATTAAGGATACCGTGGGGTTTATAGTCCTTATCTTTTTGCTTGTGACTCTCTCCTTAACTAGACCCTATCTTCTAGGGGACCCAGATAATTTCATTCCTGCTAACCCATTGGTTACCCCAGCCCATATCCAACCGGAATGATATTTTCTGTTTGCATACGCTATTTTGCGGTCTATTCCTAATAAGCTAGGAGGGGTGATCGCCCTTGTCTCTTCTATTCTTATTCTTGTGTCCCTTCCCTTTACATTTAAGCCTAAGTTTCGAGGTCTTGAGTTTTATTCTGTAGCCCAGCCTTTGTTTTGATCCTGAGTGTCAGTCTTTTTACTTCTAACATGAATTGGGGCACGACCTGTAGAAGACCCCTATATTTTTCTGGGACAGATTCTTACATGTGCTTACTTCTCATATTTTGTGTTTACTCCAATTGTTATTAATTTGAATGACAAAATTGTCTAATTAGACCCCTTGGCCGATTAAAGCATCTGTTTTGAAAGCAGAATAAGGTTGATTATACAACCAGGGGTCTTTATTTTTAACCCCCTTGAGAAAGGCTTCAGTAAAAACACAGGAATATTAAAGATGTAGGTAAAAGACTTTTCCAGCATAAATGTATTAGGTTATCATAGCGATAGCGGGGATAAGAGCCGCGTCTCCATAGATAGGAGTACACCACTAAACAAAATATGAGGAAGCTTATAGACCCGAATACTACACTAAATAGTAGAGATATGAAAAGAATGCTAGCGTATTCTGATAATATAATTAGAGCGAAACCGACTCCTATGTATTCTGTGTTGAACCCCGACACTAACTCGGATTCACCCTCAGCTAGATCGAAGGGTGTTCGATTAGTCTCTGCCAGAATTGTGATAAATCAGCATAATCCTAGAGGGAGACATAGGTATAAAGGTCACCCTACGTAAGAGGATTTCACTAGGTACCCTTCTAGATCGAGCTTTTTAAATAACATTAAAGGAGAAAGGATGATAATAATCAAAGATACCTCATAGGAGATGGTCTGTGCCCCTGCGCGAATTCTTCCTAGCAAAGAATACTTAGAGTTAGAGGACCAGCCTGCAACCATAATTCTGTATACTCTCACTCTCATTGCACAGATAACTAATAGGAATGATAAATTGAATTTTGCACCGTAAGAAATAAATGGGACTAGAGTTCATAAGAAAAAGGAAAGGAATAAACTGAACACAGGAGCAACGAGATACGGTATGAAATTGGAGACAAGAGGAAGTGAGACTTCCTTACAAAATAATTTGACCCCGTCAGAAAAAGGTTGAAGGATCCCAAGAAAACCGACTTTATTTGGGCCCTTACGTAACTGAATGTAACCCAAAATCTTTCGTTCTAATAGTGTTAAAAAAGCAACTGAAACTAAAACCATAACTACTTGTAAAAAAATAAAATAGATCATTTAAGCTAGTGCTATCAACTAAGGTCTCCTTATAAATAGATCCTAAATCTAACGCATTTGTCTGCCAAGCTGACATAAAATCTCAAGAGGTCCTTTCGTACTATCATGAGTGGATTTGCCTTGGGGGTAGAAACTAACCTGGCTTACGCCGGTCTGAACTCAGATCACGTGGGGGTTTAACAGTCGAACAGACTGCCTCTCTAGGCTGCTGAGTTTGTATCAATCAATCAATCAACCAAACAATTGATTAATAGCCTACTAAGGGAAAAACTATTACAAAAGTAAAGCGGTTACTAGGCCCAAGAAACTTTGTTTGTAATAGAGCACATCCAAAGTACATTATTCTTAAAATTTTTAGAGCTCTCCAAATGAAAGAAATTGTTCTTCATTGAAAATTTTTTATACGAGACTCGTACAATATTAAATAAGATTCCCCTTTAATTAGATTCCTTATCAGGACTTTATCCTAAAAGACCCTTTGATTGCTTTGAGGAATATTGAATGGCAAGAGGAAGCTTAGAACAATCTTTCTGGGATTAATATTGATGGGTTAGAGTAAAGATTATAAGATGTGTAAGTTTCTATTTCATATTTCAGGGAAAAGAAACGCCAACAAAACATTAACACCTTCTAAAATTATTTTGCAAACGGCAAAAAAAACGAATTATACAAAAAATATAAAAAATTAGAGAGCAAATCGTAAAACTATCCAGATTTTAACGACAAGGAACGAAATGTCTTCACACACCTTGGTAGCTCTAGTCACTTTTTTTCCTGTCCTTGGTTTAGCATGGCCTTTGCAAATTTGTTAATATCGTCTTTTTTGGCTCATTTCCTTGATAATTGGCAATTTTTTAGTGTTAGTAGTGGGGGACAATAGTCCTGACGATATACCATTGTTTGGGCACTAAAACCTTCTATACTACCTACGATACATCCTTGTTTGGGCACTAAAGTTTGCCCATACTAAACTTGAGTATAGACCTATATACATGACGAACTTCCCAGACAAATATTCGACGCTTTTGGGTGAACGACCTATGTATTCCAGTCAGGACAAGATTAGCAAATATTCGATATTCACTGCATAAAACAATGTCCAGTTATTATAATACTGAATATTCAAGTCACGAGAATTATATGAAGAAATATTTTGTCTTTTGAAAATATAGTTTAGCATTGGGGCAAGCATAAAGTTAATATTTATAAGGTCATATATGTTTTTTGGCAATGATACAACAGCCCTTGCTTATCCATGTCCTAACCTCCATGGGGTCCAATGCTTCTACCCTAACTTTTTGCCCCCCTATTTTTGTACTTAATTTTTTAACTTTAATTTTTTAACTTCAATTTTGTATTTTTTTTACTTAAAAATTTTCTTAACTTAATTTTTTCATGTCTAAAAATGACTTACAAAAATATACTTACAAAAAATCACCTGTGGCATTTCTGAAATACGAAATGAAGATGGTATAGATATGTTAGTCATGATTTTTCCTATTATAAAAATAACTTTTGTAGTGACATTTTTTCCCTTTTGACTTTTTAATGAATTTTTTACTTTGATTTTTTTTACTCAGAATTTTTAGGCTATTAAGCAACTGCTTCTGTGAAGTGATTTTTTTGGAAGGATGCTTGAAAAACTTTTAGCAAAGTATTTCGAAATCTTGTGTTATATTACCAAAATCATGTTTGATGTTATCAAACTTTTTGCACTACATTACCAAACTATCACCTGATATAACGAGAATCCTCTACTTCATTGTCAAAACCTTACGTGAAATAGACACAGACACAGAGACAAGCAAACAGTCACTAAGACACACAAACAAAGAGAGAGAGAGAGATAGAAAAAAACTCATTTGACCACAAAGTCATACACACAAAAACACAAAGACAAACAGAGAGACAAACAAAAACCTGCTTAGACAAACAGACACAGAGAGCGTGTCAGAGAGAGAGAGAGAGAAATATATACAAACAAACAGAGTCACACAAAAACACAAAAAGACAGACAAAGAGATAAGTGAACAGCTACTCGGAGACACATACACAGATATATACACAGACAAACGCACAGAGTCAGACACAAAGTCACACAAAGATAGACATAGAAAAGCAAACAACCACTCAGATACAAAAGCATATTGAGAGAGAGAAAGAAAGAGACAAAAATACATACAAACAAACAAAGTATTACACGAAAACACACAAGACAGACACAAAGACGGGCAATCATTCCATCGGACACACAGGCAGGGAAAGAGAGACAAAATCAAAAC
Source organism: Artemia franciscana (assembly GCF_032884065.1). NCBI lineage: Eukaryota > Metazoa > Arthropoda > Branchiopoda > Anostraca > Artemiidae > Artemia > Artemia franciscana. The sequence continues at coordinate 38,844,531 of NC_088866.1, read as the reverse complement.
ACACACAAAAATACACATAGTCAGATGAACAAACAAACGAAGACAGACACAGAGACAGAGAAACAGACGCTCAATTACACAGGCACAGAGCGAGAGAGGCAAAAAGACAAACAAACACACTGATTTAGGCACAAAAATGAACAAGGACGGACAGAGGGACAGGCAAACCACCTTTCAGACACATATGCATACAGAGAGAGAGCGAGAGACAGAGAGAGAGAGAAAAAGAGAGAGACGCATACAAGCAAATTGAATCAGGCACACACACACAGATAAACACAGAAACAAGCAAGCCGCTGCTTAGACGGAAAACTCGTACAAATATACAGAGTCAGGGTTAAAAACACCCAAAGACATACAAAGAGACAGGTAAAGAGTGGCTTAAACACACAGGCACAGAGAGAGAGAGACAAAAGCAAATGCAAACACACCGAGTCAGCCGCACAGAAACATAGGTATACAGAAAGAGAGAAAAGCATACAAAGAGACCGAGTCACTCTCGTATGGACAGACACAAAGACTAGCAAACCGCTTCTTCGATACCTGGGCATACAAATTGAGAGACAAAACAAATACAAAACACATACAAACACAGAGTTAGACACAAAAATCAAACAAAAAGAGACATAAAGACAAGAAAACCACGTTCCCGACACACATGCACAGGGAGAGAGAGAGAGAGAGAGAGAGAGAGAGAGAGAGAGAGAGAGAGAAAACATATAAATACATCGAGTCAGAAACACAGAGACAGAGACAAGTAAACAGTCACTGAGACACAGAGCTATAGAGAGAGAGTCCCATACAAACACACCGAGTCAGACAAACAAACACACAAACATACACACACACCTATACAAACACACAGAGTCAGACAAACAAACACACACACACACACACACAGAGACAGACAGACACTGAGACAAGCAATACCCGTCAGACACACAGGAATACAGAGAGAAAGACAAAAATACATACAAAAACACAGAGTCAGGCACACAAAGACAGACATAAAGACAAGTACACAGCCACTCAAACAAAAAGGCACAAAGAGAGAGGGGACAAAAGAGGGATAGAAAAAATACATACAACATTAAGGTTTAGAAACAAAAACACACACAGACGGACACAAAAACATGCAAACACCTGCTTAGACACACAGACATTGTTACAGAGACAAGCAAACATCCGCCACGACACACAGGCACATAGAGAGAGAGAGAGAGAGAAAGAAAGAGATATAGAAAGAGAGAGAGAGAAAGAGAGAAAGAGAGATGAAAATAACTACTAACACACAGCGTCAGACATACAAACAAGAAGAGAAAGAGAAACAAGCAAACACCTGCTCAGACATACAGGCACAGAGAGATGAGACAAAACATATATAAATACACCGAGTCAGAAACACACAGACAGAGACAAGTAAACAGGCACTCAGACATAGAGTTATACAGAGAGAGAGAGGGACCCATACAAACACACCGAGTCAGACACACACACACACACACGTGCGAACACACATACACACACAAACACACACACACACTCTCATAAAAACACACCGAGTCAGACAAACAAACACACAAACACAAACACGCATACAGACAAACAAACACACGCACACACACACACGGGCACTCACACAAACACACACACAGACACTGAGACAATCAATACCACATAGACACACATGAATACAGAGAGAAAGACAAAAATACATAGAAACACAAAGAGTCAAACAAACAAAAACAAACATTGATACAAGTAAAGAGCCACTCAAACAAACAGGCAAAAAGAGGGAGATATATATATATATATATATATATATATATATATATATATATATATATATATATATATATATATATATATATATATATATATATATATATATATATATATATATATATATATATATATATATATATATATATATATATATATATATATATATATATATATATAACACATACAAACACATAGATTCAGACACAAAAACACACAGAGACGGACATGAAAACATGGAAACCTCAGCTTATACACACAGACATGGTTAGAAAGACAAGCAAACATCCGCCACGACACACAGGCACATAGAGAGAGAGAAAGAAAGAAAGATAGATAGAGAGAGAGAGAGAAAGAGAGAGAGATGATAACACCTACAAACACACAGCGTCACACATACAAACAAGAATAGAAAGACAAGCAATCAACTCCTGCTCAGACACACAGGCACATGAGTGAGAGAGACAAAAACACATCCAAACTCAAACTTTCAGACACACCAACACACACAAAGACAATCAGAGGAACCAAAAAACATCGGCTAACACTTATAGCCACAGAGAGAGAGAGAGAGGGAGCGGTATGAGCAAACGGCCGCTCAGACATACTGACACAGAGAGAGAGAGAGAGAGAGAGAGAGAGAGAGAGAGAGGCAAAAGAGCTACAAATATATAGAGCAAAACACGTAAACACATAAAAAATGGCATGGGCTCAGAAACGCAGGCACAGAGAGAGAGAGACAGAGAGAGAGAGAGAGAGAGAGAGAGAGAGAGAGAGAAAGAGAGGGAGAGTGAGATAGACAGAAAGAGAAAGACAGAGACAGAGAGAGAGATAGAAAAAAAACACATACAAACACACAGAATCAGACACACAAACAAACACAAAAACAAGCAAAAACCCGCTTAGATACAGATGCAGAGAGAATGAGAACGACAGAAAAATATACAAACACACAGATTCAGACACACAAACAAACACAAAAACAAGCAAAACTCGCTTAGACACAGATGCACAGAGAATGAGAACGACCGAAAAATATCCAAACACACAGATTCAGACTCACAAAGACAAACATTGAGACACGCAAATACCCGCTCAGACACATAGGCACAGAGAGATAGAGAGAAAGAGAGAGATAGAGAGAGAGAAAAAAAGTGTGAGAGAGAGAGAGACAAAAATACATACGAAGACACAAAGTTAGACATTCAAACCCACATAAAAGAAAGGCACTGAAATATACAAATACCCATTAGAGACAAGAAAATCCCCGTTCAGACATATAGGTGCAAAGAGAGACGGAGAGAGACAAAAACACCTATAAACACACAGAGTCAGACACACGTACAAACAAAGACAGACAGAGAAACAAGCACACACCCACTCAGACACACAAGAACAGAGAGAGAACGAAAGAGAGAGAGAGAGAGAGAGAGGGAGAGAGAAGCAAACATATACCGAGACACACAGAAACAGAAAAAGAGAAACAAAATGCACACGAAACACAGAGTAAGGCAGATATACAAAAATACAGAGACAAATAAACGCTCACTCAGACACAAAGAGGGTGAAGGACAAAAGCACCTATAAGTCACAGAGTCAGACACACAAACGCACAAAAACAGTCCAAGAAACAAGCAAACACTCGCTCAAACACATGGGTATAGTGTGACAGAGAAGCAAATATCCATCTTGACCCACAGGCACAGAGAGAGAGAGCTAGACAAAGAGAGAGTGAGAGAGATAAAGAGAGGCAGAGAGAGAGATAAAAAACACATACCCAAAAGAGTCCCAAAAATTCTGAGTAAATAAGAAATAAATAAAAAAGTCACTACAAACACTATTTTTCTGATCGGAAAAACCACGACTAACATATATATATATATATATATATATATATATATATATATATATATATATATATATATATATATATATATATATATATATATATATATATATATATATCATTTTTATTTCGTATTTTGAAAATATGAAAAGAATTTTTTTTTCAATTATATTTTATGTCATTTTAAGACAAGAAAAAAGTTGATAAAAATTCTAAGAAAAAAATATTTTAAGTTAAAAAAATGAATATAAAAAATTCAGTACGAAAAAAGTGTGACAAAAAGTTGGGGGAGGGGCGTTGGGCCCCTAAGGGGTTGGGACAAGGATGACCAAGGGCTTTGGTAGCATTACTTAAGATATATACTACTTTATTAATTTCAACTTTATGTATACCCCAATACTAAACATTATTTTCAAAAGACAAAACATTCATTCACATAATGTCACGACTTGAATGTTATGTATTATAATAACTGGACATTGCTTTTATTCAGTGATGATCCAGTTTTTACTAATCATGTATTGACAGGAATATATAAGTCATTCATCCAAAAGCGTCGGATGCCTGTTTGGGCAGTTGGTCATGTATGTTGGTCAGTGCTCTAGTTTAGTATAGACAATCTTTAGTTTCCAAATAAGGGTTTATCCTCTGCACAATCGTCCCCTCAACTACTAGCTTTTACTGTTTTTTTTTCTTGTCGATGTTTGTTGCAGTGTCAATAAAGGAAGCAGTTCCGTCTTTTTTTGCTTAACTTCCTAACTTTTTCCTTTTCTTTTCTTTTTTGTCGAATTAAAATAATCATTTTCAAATCCTCTGCAATAGTTGGCTGTACCCATAACCTCTGGAGAATACTCATTAAGAGAAACCCCTTTTCTTTTCTTTATTGTTATTTTAATACGCCAAAGATTTAATTTAAGCACATCTAGCCCATCCGTCGGAGTCTGTGATTGTAAAAACTTAAATTCCAGGGTCATGGTTCTGGGCCCCTCATTCGACCTCAGTTCTGTCAATAAAAGGTATAAACATAGAGTATACAATATTTTGGGGAGTAAAAGATACATTTATGGAATAATAAATTGATATTAGACTCTATTGACATAAATGAATAATAGATTCTGCTGTTTGATTTTTTTTTTTTTCTTTTTTATTCTTGTCAGCCAATTCGCTTTGCTGTCTGCAATAAACTCCAAATAACTTGGCTGTGGTTCTAAATCTATATCTTGCTCTGTATTACTGTGTACATGTGTTCATTGAGGAGGAATTAGTGTTGTTAAAAGAGATTTTAATAAGTAACCATTATCCGGGTTGGTTAATTGACCAGAATTTTTCGAAAGGAAGGAAAAAATTTCTAGAATGTTCTGACGATATTCTGGACACAACAGAAAAGAAATATATTTTTGTTCTCTACCTTATGTTCCAGGTTAAAAACGAGATTGCTGCAACATCATAATTCTATTTCATCATCTTTAAAGCAAAAAACAAACCAGAAGATTTCACGTCGACCCTCTCGGAATATGTCTTTAATTTTCCAAATCTTTTTATTTTGTTTGAAAATGTTTCTTTGATTTCTAGGGACCAAGGTTTAAAGCAAATGTTCAGGGAAACAATCGAAATTAAAAAAAAAAATTCTATTCAAGAATAATTCCATAAACAGAGATACAGGTGAATTTGGATTGAACTTAATTTATGATAAATTACCGAGGTCAAATAAAGTAAATATCACCTCACCTAAGAGCTATGACCTCTGTCCACGTAATATGTCAGATAATTCTAATGAACCGGAACCGAAAAGGTCAAAGAGATTTGCCTCCGCTGTTGCATTGAAAAAATAAGAGCAATAAACTATATGTAATTTGTTTATTAGGTATAAATTTTATTTATTTTTATTCACGTCTTTTAGTTTTACTGCTGATGATAAACACAGTATATGTGTTCGAAATATCCAGTTAAATAATTTTATATCTATTCACTGTCAATAAAAAGGTATCATCCCTATTTTGAACTGTTTTACTTTCGCTGTGTACATGTTTTCAAATCATCTTGAGAATAATAATATTTTTACATAATTGCAAAGAAATACAAAAGACAATTACAGGTAATTAAAAGATAATTCAAGGTATTTTCAAACAGATCCTTGGAACAATTTAAAGGCATCTTGTTCCGTAGGGAAAATTTGTGCAATGACTTCGGTGAACAAAAGAAACACTATTGCAGATCTTAGACATAAAAAAATTGTCTTTTGGTATGACATCCTCGGGATTTTTACATCTTCTCACTTTTAACGAAGAAAATTTTAGTTGTTTATTTCAGCATAATTTTATGATTAAGGTATCTGATGATGAAACTTGAAGCAATTATAACATTATCATATTGACATTATGTTATAGTACATATTTTTACAAAATTTACATTTTGTTATTGCTTATTATCTATAAAAGCAGCTGTTTACCAAGTCATGATAGTCTTGATAACCACAAATATCTTAAAATACTATAAAACAGCATTTATAATCTACCAGCATATCGCTGATAAGTTAATTTTCTGAGGCAACAGAGAAAATGTCAGGATAATTTAATGGCATTGCACACACAAATCTTTGTTGGCAAATTTTCTGCTTTTCTACCGCCTTTTCTACCAACATGTAAGCAATCTGCTTATTACTTAATTTGGGATCATAGTCTTGAAGATATTAGAATTATATTCACCCTAGAGGCATACTAAGTCCCCTTCTGACTATTCTAAACTTATAAACTGTATCTAAATTGTGATACGAAACCTTGAAAGGGTCTCAGAGTACCCAAAGAAAGAATGTGGGAGGTTGCTGGTTACCTTTCGATAAGTTTCTGATCTCGAACTTCCTAAAACTTTCAATTTCCGATCAAATGAGTCCCCCTCAAGTTTTTACGTCCACTTCTTCCGTATTAAATGGTCAGAAAAATTGACAATGATGCACGAGAGATGCTACAACCGTTCCTAAATGACCCTATTGCGTTGACTCTGATGTCGCTATTTTAATAAACCTTAGCGTTAAACAATCTGATTTTAACCTTTTAATATTTGAGCTAACCACATCGTTTGAGGACGTAAAATGGTCTTGTTGAAAGTTTAAATGGAACTAAAAAAAAAAGTCTATCGTCCGAGCTACAACAAGAAAGTGAGATACAAGCTTGAAAACAAATTTCCAGTAAACAAGTATCCAAAAGAAGGTTGTGGCACTTTTAATTTAAAAAAATCATACCGAACACTTTCGGAATGATTCTGTGTAAGGAATGCAAATTAACATTTTATTAATTGAAACGAGGGACCAAAAACAATAGTCTAGAGTTTTTCAAATATACTGAATTCATAACATCTTTTACTTTGTTTCTCTGCTAATTCTCATTTTCCGGGTCTGGCTTACTATGAAACTATTTGAAAAATACTCCCTATTTGGAAAATACTGTCCTTATTCAGTCTTTATATTGTTTTCTATAAGGATATCTTAAGATTTGAATAGGTTTAAACGAAACAAGTATATGAGACAAATATTACAACGCATAAAACATTGTAGGTACCATGTATTATGCAGCCAATAAAATGCTGAACATGATATTGCACACAAATGCAGATGGATATCCACAATATACACAATAGTTACCATACAGTTTCAATGAAAATGTTATGGTAGACATTTACATTTTTTCTTAAACCAAATAATACCCACTGATTTCCCCTCCAATTTCTGAAATAACTAATTTGTTCGCCCAGGCCATTTACTTATGATATCCGTATTTTCTGAAATTTCAACTTGACTGAAAGTGTCAAACCACAGAAAAAATAATAATTAGTAAATGGCTAATATGCTTTTTACAGCTTTTTTGAAGATTGCCAATCATGTTGGAACTGGAAATATGTTTCCCTTCTTAAAGTAACCTCTCAATCAGGATAGCAGTTAAAAAAAAAGCAAGAACACACCTGTTACAAAACAAATTTTCGTGTGAAAATTTACCTTAATCCAAACACTCCCTTTTCCTGTACAAAAATAGCAAATGTGAAATTGAAAACTTTTCTTGGAACATGCTTCGCGTTCAATTCCTATTGACTTGTCATTTTATTAATGTATTTTAACTTTTTCAAATAAAACGAAGTGTGATAACATCTTTCCAAAATTTATTATTAAAAAAAAAGATCAGAAAATATTGCAAAAATCAGGATAATTTCAAAACATAATAAAATGAGATCCCGTAAATGGTTTTTCGTTTTTATTTTTTTCTGGAAGTACACCTAGTAGGGGAGATAAGTGTACCCTGGGACAAGTTCAAGATTATGACAGATATCTGGAGAATGCTTTGGTCAAATTACTTGATTTTGTTACTTTCTTAAATAGAACTGATTTGACATTCTCTCAGATTTTTTGCAGATTGTTCCCTTGATAAACTTCTTAGTTACTGATAATTTTCCTGACCCACTTCTTTTGTCTCAGAGTACCCAGACCCCTGGGTACCCTTGGATAACCTGGAGGGTACAATGGGACATAGAACTCTTTTTACAAAATATCATTTAGTAAAAACCTACAGTCTACTTCTATTACGATAAAAAATAAAACAGAAGCTTGTAACGTAATATAATCAACAACATACTATGAAAGGTTGACATCAAAGGTAAGGTCTTATGCTGCGCGTTCCGTGCTACCACTTAGACTAGGCTTTGGCTGACTTTGGTACCCTGTAGAAGCCCAAAACATGCTTGACAGCGTTGTGGCCTGGGCAGATCTGATCGGCTTGAAAGTCAGCACAGAGAAAACGAAATTCATGGCTATTAACCACGACACAGGACCATTCCCACTAACTATCAACCAAGTTCAGCTGGAAAAAGTCAACCGTTTCACATACCTAGGCTCCCAGCTTTGTACTGACGGATCTTCCGACGCTGATATCCAACAGAGAATACAGAAAGCGCAGACAGTCTTTGCCTCTCTTCGGAAACCCTTATGGAATCGCCGTGAAATCAGTGTCCAAACGAAAGTTCGAATTTACATGGCACTAGTCCGCACCGTTCTCCTTTACGGGTGCGAAACATGGTCGGCAAAACTACAACAAGAGAATACACTTAAGGTGTTTGAGCATACTTGTCTACGAAGAATTCTCAGAGTACAGCTACGTGACCGTATCTCCAACGTGAATATACGTCGAATGTGCAATATTCAGAGAGATGTTGTGCTCACTATTAAAGAACGCCGTTTGAAATGGTTGGGCCATGTATTGCGGAAACCGCCAGAGTACCTGCCTCGCCAAATACTTCTAGTTGAGCCTATTAGCTACTGGAAGAAACGCCAAGGAGGACAGAGGAAGAACTGGTGGAACCTGGCCAAGTCAGACCTTGAACCAATAGGGGGTTTCAGAAAATTTGGTCACAGATGGTCAACACAGTGGCTCGCCTTTGCAGAGCAGCTGGCACAAGATCGATCAACATGGTCCAAGAAGGTCTCTAAGATCATCGATGCCGGGCGAGGTGGAAACGCCTGATTCCCGCCGCAAGTACAAGTACAAGTTGGTAGATGTAAGGCAATTTTGCTTGTTATCCTGAAGGTCTCATTCTTTGTCTCTGGAAATATGAACTTACAAGTAGGGAGGTTTCGTTTCAGGAAATTCGGCAACTGCATCACGGCTGAAACCAAGATTGCGATGAAGGCTAGTGCGTTCCGATCTGCTCAGGGTAAATTTTAGCATGTCTCTTCATAAACCCCTTATACCAGTCTTCTCCTGCTGCTTCACTATGATCCCACGATTTGGGGTGTTTCACTTTCTTTTCCTTGGCAAATCCCCATGCTACTTTCTTTGTCCATTTTTTCTTAAGAATATAATTCTTTCGCGATTATAGCAGAAGACAAGAATCGAGGGAATCTTCCATTTAAGAAGTGAGGAATCTTTCGTAGCCAGTTGAGAAATAAAACACTATTTGTTTTCAGCCGATTATGCAGCAAATAACTTAAAGTACGGACAAAGTTTTGACTTCTTAACATAATACAGTTTAGCTGCGGATCTGAGTGGCCAACCATCTTTCAAGTGGGCCATTACACCAGCTTCGTTATTTTCTTCAACTCAGGCATAGAGAGACGGATCAATCTTCATCTTCTTAAGCATTTTACTGAAGTTAATAATAAGTTGATATAATATAATTTTATTATAAGTCTGGAGTTGCCTTTGGCTGGAGTTGCCTGATGTAGATATGAGGGTACCCTGGGAAACAATAGACAAAAGTGTCTCCAGGTACCCCGGAAGACGTGTCCCAGAGTGACACGTCTTCTGACACGTCTTTCTCAAAGGTTCATTTTTGTATCACTAGATGCCAACATAAATTAATCATTGGACAGCGTTTTGGAGCCAAAAGAACAAAGCTTCTGACAAAAGCACAATAATTATCATACAACTTATTGTTCAGAAGTTAAGTTATGAAAACAACATCCTCTATCTTGCTCAAAGAATAAAGAAAAACATCTTACTAAAATCTGGGATAAAAATGTTTTCTGGTGTCTTCAGGTAAATACGTATTTACTACCTGATAGACTGCGCAATGGTTTTAATTAAGGCAGACTTTTTGAATAAAATTTTCTTCAGAAAGATACCTTTTCCCGCCTACTTCTTGTCCAAACTTCCCCTACTTGGATTAGTTTCTGCATAGCTAACCTTTTATACAATAATTTTGAAAACTGAGATTTTCGAAAAATGTAGGCAAAAATATCTGATATGTCAGAAATTGTTCGGTAACTGTTTGTAATAATGAGTCAATCTGCCCGACAATACCCTGCCTGAGGGACTTCTGGCAGCTGTTACAAGGCATTTAGAAATATAAATACAGTGTTATTGGTTCCAGGCATGACGACGTCTTGCCTTAGGTATTACTGACCTCTGTTACTAGGCATTTGAAAATTTACATCATTTGTAATGTCTCCATGATTGCTAGTGGTCTTCTCATCAGATTAGTGTTACTTACTCCTCACCTTTGAATCAGCAGTTATCGGCACATGTTTTCTGTCATTTGATTATCCTTTGCTGTAGATCAATTGATACAACTTGTAACTAATGTCACCTTTGCATTGAACATGCATGGACTTATCTTAGATAACATGGCTAACCGACGAAGCATTTGATGGAAAGTATTGACAAGAACTATAGGGTATAACTATATAGAACTGCATCAACTAGAGCTTTAAAGGGCTTTTAAACCATCGATGGGATAGAAGATGCTACCATAAAACGTTCCACGACGATAGGTGAAACTCAAGCAAGTAAGTAGTCTAAACACGAACTCCTTATTTTAGTTCTCACCATAATTTTTCGTTTTTTCTTTTAATTATAGGGTCTGTTTAGTTTTACCCTTATGGTGACCGTATGTAGTGTTGGTGGAGATTAAATTCTTATAATCCTAAATATGAGCACCTGGGAGGTACGTCTCTTTTCATTTGTTTTCATAGTTTTATTATTTGCAGCAGGTTTTCAGTTCGGTGAAAGTATCCTTATGAAAAGTTGTGAATTCTTTTAATTTTTAAATATAGATATTTGTAAATATTCTTTAATGTTTTTATAAATCTTAACGGTAATATAAACAAAGTTTTCATTATCGTATATTTTGAAGGTGTTGGCTTCGAGAGAATAACGAAGCAAAATGGATCCTAGTAACTCCCATTATCATTTCACTGGTTGCTAATTTAATATTTCTAATTAACATCGTTCGTGTTCTCTTCAGCAAGCTTCGAAATATGCCAGGTGGACACTACAACTGCAAGAGAAGTAATAGTATTTTTAAGTCTGAGAGCGACCCTCTTAATGGTAAGTCCTTTATATTTGTCAAAAGCTTTACATAGGCTCAAGCCTGTGACTTCACCGGATAAGCAAACAGCTTGTCTGGGTATATGAATGAGATATCTACAGAAAAAACTTAGACTTTAATAGTTGATTTATTTTAATTTATTTCTATTAGTTTAGTTAACCTATACTTCTTTTGCTCTTTCGTAAATTCTTACATGCGTAACCCATTTTTGACATTATTTTTTATTTATTGTGTAAAACTATCTTTCAATTTGATCCTTCATATTTAAAAGAAGCTAGATATATCTGGTTGACAAGACAACCAGAGTGAGCAGCAAAAGAGCCCGACCCCTGCAGTTTTTATTCGACTTAACCCACAAAACCCCACCTGATAAGCCAACAGCTTGTTTTTGTATATCACTGAGATATCTACATAGAAACGTAGACCCTCTTAGTTGTTTTCCATTATTGCTAGCAATCGTCGCACAGCCACTTGCATGGCGACTATAGATAGGGACGAAATGTTACCCTCGAATGCATATTACAATATTAATAGCCACATAGCGTAGGTATCTAACCATGGGTTTGGGTACCTTAATATAAAATCTTAGGCCAATCTTGGACATTTCTTGCGAAATCTAGATAGAGCCTAGAAGTAGTGTAAATGTTTGAAAACATGCCCCATTTGTCTATTAGTCTGAAGTATTTGTTTCTTAAGTTCCAGGTGGGTCCTAGCAGATTTATACAACAGATTGGAGAAGGTGCCTCCGCCTCTGAATCATTGTATTAGCCCTAAGTACTTGCCCGGCAATTTTCTAGCTGATCAGTGAAAACAAACTTACCTATCTTTGTGCAGAAGGTTTGCCGAGGGAGTTTGCTGATGGAAAAGCTATGGACCCGCTTTGGTCTTCTAAATGCAGTGAAAATTTTGGCATGAATTCAGCTAAAATAAACTGTGACATACATCCCTTTCTGTCCCTCAGTATTTTGTGGGAGGTTTGGGGCTTTCGGCTGTTGGAGAAGCAAATCCAGTTTCCCAAGTAGAAATTTACATTTCAAACTATTCAGATAATGTTTCAGTAAATTGTAGACTGTAAGCTTGCAACCTTTATTACTGTAATATCTGTTTGTTTTAGGGGTTTTTTTATTCATTGTAATTTCTGCTCGTTGTACATTCGGCATCTAGCACAATGCAATTTATGCTCATTTTAAAACTTTTAATTCACTCTTTAATTTTCATGAGAGAACTTTGTAGAGAAGTAGCATTACTCGTCCTCTCTATTCAATGTTACTAACTCCTAGCCTATCACTAGACTGAAAACAATAATTTGACTTTTTGCAGTGGACCCTTGAAGCAAGTATTTTGCCATTGCATAGTCAGAGTTTATTTGTTTCTGACTATCAAAAGATGGTATGTTTTTTTCTCTATGCCTATTGTCCTAGAGGCACTTTTGTAATGAAACGGAACAAATGAATCCTTCTTTATTAGGCCTAGATAAGTAAGTAGCTCAAACTCCCAGTAAATTATTGTTTATGCTCTGAAATACATGAGGCTCGTTAAAAAATGCAATTAGCAAAGTTTCTATAGCACACAAGCAAAAAAACAAAAGCTTCAATATACCACCTAAAGGCTGAAGGATGACTCTAGCCTTTTTCTTAGTTGAATTACTTTAAAGTAAAAAAGGCAAGGTTGAAAGCTAAGAAATGAAATTTTTTAAGAAGGATCATTTTCTATAGTCATTATAAAAACAACATTAGTCCTTGTATAAAGCAAACATCTGAAAATCGTTTACATTTCTTATTTATAATGATATAAAGGTCAAAACATGAATCAATCACGTCTATATTTGCTTTTATTCCGTGAAATAATTCAATGCATTTCCATTTAATTAAGGACATTAGTTACAACTGAGACAAAAAAATAAAATAAAAACACTGTTAGAAGTAAATTCAGTATGACTCCAACTGCTGTGTACAATCGGGTCACGGGTAACGGTCCCAAATTCGGGGAAAATGAGGACGATTGGGCGGAAGGCTTACATCCTGTTCCCTGGTCTTACTTTGGCAAGGAAAGCAAGGAATAGCGTCAAGCCTCGGAAATATTTTCCCACTTACGATTCCAAGCTCTTTGAGCCTCTTTGACCTATTTGAACGACTTCAACCTCTTTGAAATGATTGGTATGAAAATCTTCATTTGGAGTATTCTGACTCTGAATTTTCGAGAAGCTGAAATACTTTTTGCAAATGAACTATAGCACTATTCTGTTGTTGTTGCTGGTGTTACAGAAACACATTTGCCAGGAAAAGGTGAGAAATTCATCAGTGGCCACTATAGTTTTATTTGCACATGGACAGGCAGCACTGGGGGAGATTGTTTTGGGCTGGTCCTCCATAAGACAGCTAGAAAAGCACTTTTATCTTATAACGTTACTTCAGAGCGTCTCCTCCTAGCCCGCCTCTAACACTTTCATGGAAAAATCTTTGTAGTTATATGCTATGTGCCAACAAAAAAGGCTGATCCCGATATCACGAGCAAGTTCTCAGTACCTTTTGCAACTGGTATCTTCGTAGAGTCGCAGAGTCTCCCCAATATATAGTGCTTCTTCTTTGGAACTTCAATGCCACCGTTAGTGATCCTAGAGGCATCTGAAATCGCTTTGTTAGATTTTTGGTGCCAGATCTAAATAACGATAATTGAAAACTCCTCCTCCAGCTTTTCAGTACTCACCAACTTGTTATCTCCAATACAAATTTCAAAGGATCTCAAATTCATCAGTTTACCCGGTATAGTAATGACGCTATCACGAAGAACATTACTAATTACATATCATTGTCTCTCGGCGGTGGATGTCGTCGGTTTCTAGGTGCCACCTCTTTCGGTGTGCTGACCTTGGTAACACTTATCATCGACTTGTATTTGCGGAAACTCATCTGAAGTTGAAATGCCTGAAGGCTGAACAGTGTGTTTCAATGCTAAACCTACACAATCTTAATGCTCCTGCAATTAAAAAATGGTTCGCAGTCGAGATAATAAACAGTTTTCGTAATCAGTCCCAGCTTTTGGGAATTAAAGTCATGTGGTGGCCATTTAGAATTAAAGCTATTGATGAAGCTAGAATAACTTTTGGATTGCAATACAGATTAAAAATCCATGGCTGCCACCGGAGACTGTGGATCTCATCAAACTCTGAAGGCAGGCTTGACTACAAGGGAGATATTTCAAAGCTGTCAGGAATGAACTGATACATAGAGATATCAAGCTATTCGTTAACAACAAACAGATTACTTAAAAGAAGCTGCCATGTGGAAGGACATTGGGGCAGTGTACAAACACTTACACGACCTCACTTGCCAGTATGCTCAACCAATAAAAAACATATTATCGGCAGACAGGGTGCTCCTTGAAAACATAATATCCAGCCATTCAAGGTAGATTGAGCACTTCTCGTCACTGCTGAATAAGACTTGACTCTCTCCATATGTAGTGACTCCTATAATCTCCCGACCTGTGATCCGTAGCGACGTCGTTCATATTGAAATTGAACAGTCTTCGTTGGAAAAAATTCGAAATGCATTGAAGAAATTAAAGTCAAAAAGTTCCTGGTATTTGAAGAATTCCCCAGGATCTGCTCAAGAGTGGCGGTGGCACCATGCTGCTATGGCTCCAAATGGCCTTTCCTGCAGTACGGGACTCAGAGATTTTCCCTAAAGAATCGTGTATAGGAGTGACCCTACCACTGCGGAAGAGAAAAAGTTCCAAAAAGCAGTGCTCTAACTGCAGGGATGACAGCACTCTGCACCAGGTAAGTTCTTTCCTCTGGTGCTGTTGCAGCACTATTCTGCAACCCACCGAAGGAAGTACAGAGCAGAGTCTGCTGGTCTTATGCCTGGCCGATCAACTACAAAACAGATGTTCTTCATTGGGAAAATCATTGAGAAGGGAAATGAGTTTTTCCAACAGTCTCTCATTGCTAATGTCAATTTCAAGGCAGCATTCAACTCTGTTGATCAAGATTCTCTATAAAATATCCTTTCAAGTACTGGCCTCCCGTAAAAATATGTCTTCCTAGCTAGGGCTTGGCATTTAGAGACTGAGAGTTATGTGCAAAAACACCGTAGAATTGGCACGTTCTGTCCAAAAAGAAAGAGAGTCGGGCAGGACTGCTGAATTTCTCTTTAGCTATTGAGCTGTACTATGGATCGCATTATGACTTGCGTGACCCAGGATGAAGCTGCCAGGATGGGACTATTCATAAACTGAAAGAAGACAAAAGTCATGGTAGTGCATCCCAAGTATGACACCGACAAATTAAATTGCTCGATCGTCGGAAAGAAAATCAAAGTGGCTGAACGTTTCACTTACCTTAGTTCAATTATATCTTTGGATGGCTGCATCGACCAAGAATTTGTTTTCCGTGTGACCAAGGCCTCTGCCATATTTTGTAGGTTGGGT
Source organism: Artemia franciscana (assembly GCF_032884065.1). Classification (NCBI taxonomy): domain Eukaryota; kingdom Metazoa; phylum Arthropoda; class Branchiopoda; order Anostraca; family Artemiidae; genus Artemia; species Artemia franciscana. The sequence goes on along the minus strand of NC_088866.1, from coordinate 38,828,663 downwards.
CACGTTTTATAGAAGCCAATGATCGACTGAGCCATAAAAAGGAGATCCTTTGAGCCTCATTCTGATAGATCTTACTAAACACAGCTGCGACTTGACCTTCAATTGCAGCTGTCCAGCACCATCTCGATAATTTGTAATCTAATTGGCTCTGGAGAATTGAGGAAATCCGATGAACAGACCTTATCAGCAACGACCACCTATGAGGGTACTTGCCAATTGGTCTTTTCATACCAGGCTGCCCAGCGGACATTTTGATGGTCGAACATTTTTTGTGGCTGTCTGCCCAACATTCTGGCCCAGATTCTTTGTGATTATGACCCTATGAGTAGTGGCTGGAAACTTGCTGGCTGGAAACTGGCTGGAAGGCCAGAGTACTGGTAGAATGACAGTCTTAGAAAATTCCTGAACGAAGCTGGAATTCTGCTATAAGACGCAGATGCCCTTGCTGCTGACCGCCTAACGTGGAAAAGGCTGACGACACTCTCATCGCCACCCCAGCATGAGGATTAAATAAGTAACAGTTTTTGTATCTGTAGTATCTTGAAACCTCAGCGTTAAAAGAAGGGAAGGAAAGCTAGAGTCACGTGTTGAATAATTTAAGTTGTACTTAAGTTTGAACTTCGGTTTTTACTTTCATGTGAAATAAAACTTCTCTTATTTATTAAACGACCAAAATACACATTATTTTTTCTCAATTCTAATTCTAAACTGCTCAATCCTAAACGGAGGAAGTTTGTAATTTTAGTTTGCAGAGCTTTAAAATACCTGCAGAATTTTTAATGTGGGTGCTAAAATGACATATTTTATTCTCGACGTCTGTTCTCGATTGAGGCTTTAGATTAACCCTATGAAGTCTGTTCCCAGAATTAAGAAACTTTTACTTTGATTTTTAGTTTGCCCTACTTGTTCTAAGTGGACAAATCACTCGTTTCCACAGAAGGTTTCCCTGATGAATTATTTTTAATAAAGTACTATTACGCTCTCAGAAAATATGAAAAGTTAGTACTTCTGACAAATGTGTATCTTTCAAAAAGAGGAAGATGTCTCCTTTTCTCCCCTCACCTTGCTGGAACCCTTGCTAATAAAGCATCTTATTCAGTTAAAAAAAAACATTAAAGAGTTAGTCATATATTGACACTGTTAATGGCTAAATCTTTGGATTTAGGGCAAACTGTGCGTGTTTTGGGATGTTGGGACACTGATATTGAAGGAAAAGGGAAACAATTGAAATAATCTTGCCTAGTTTACAGAGATCTGTAAATAGTGAGTAGGCCTTAGGTTGTATAAATCAAATGAAAAGGCAGTAAGTTATTGAAATCCTTCTGAGGAGTATATTTTGACGTAAATTTTTATGCCGTTAGATATATAAACACGTAATTCAGAAAGAAGCTTAACTTTTAAGTAGTTATCTGGTGTAATAAAAAAAAATTATTTAATTAAAATGATAAATAAAACATATATACATAAATAAAAAAATTACATTCTTTAATTGTCTTTTTATTGGACATATTTCCTTATCAAGCCAGCTGATAAACACATCTAGTCCCCCCCCCCTTTAACCCTCTGGTGAGATATTTGACACTCTGAATCATTGGAATCATAAATTATAAATTGCAAGGACCAGTTCCTTGTTTATGTAACGAAAATAAAATTAGCGAGGACTACATAAGACATTAGTGTCAATAAATATGTTTTTTTAGGACAAAGTTTTTCCATGAAGTTATTTTTGAAATAATTAATGAACTAATCAAGAGTATTTCAATGAAGTAATCTTCAGTTCTTAGCTGTATTTAGAGCATCATAAGAAGACACAGGAATAAAGCCTATCAACTCATAGTAGCCTATTTTGTGAAAACCTATCACTAATTTCATTTATAAAGATAGTTTTCAAATGTTGTGAAACAGGGGTTGAGCACGTTTGATAACAGTTTGAGACGTCATAAAATAGATTCTGTAATAGCTCTGTTACAAATCCATATTATTTAGCTAAAAATTATTATTTTTCCACACTTTTGATACTTACACCGATCAGAAGTTTCTCATAAAAAGCATCAATCCTAAAATTTGCTCTCCTGTAAAAAACGCCTTATGTATACATTCTTTGGTTTTGTGTATAGCGAAATCAACTGCCAGTCCTCATCACCAAATGGCTTCATCCTAATATATCACTGAAAACCCTCAGCACCAGAAAGGAAACACACATTTTTGGTCTTTAATCCCTTTTAGTTTGGTTTCTTTTCTAGTTAATATTAACCATGTTTAGTCTGTCTCTTCATTTATGTCTTTTAGATATGAGCATCGGAAGAAATTCTCTCAACAAAGAAGAGTTCGCGCTTGTTCATCCAAGGCTAGAGAGTAATGAAGAAAAATCAAACTATGGAAGCTCAAGCGCCATGTCAAGAGACAGCCGAAGAACAAGTACCGTAACGTTCTCACAGAATGTCGTACATTTGGGAGGAAGCCAGGGTAATTTGTTTATTTGTACAGGGACAAATTATAAGCTGTTACTCTTTCATGAAAGGATAATCTGTCACGTTCGAGTACTTATGCTGATTTAAGCTGTTTTCCCCCTTTCTTCTACGTAGCCTTTGCAGGACTGTGTCATTTTATGTAAATTTGATACGTAATCTTCAAGAATTAATTTTCGTCTCTGTCTGTTGTCTTGATCGTAACAAACACAATTTTTACATATGCATGTCAATTATGCTTTCTGCTATCGTGATGGTCGCACACAAAGCTTCTATGTACGTATTATAATTGGCTATAAGCTTTATGCATGGCAACTTTTACGAGATTTTTAAAAAAGAGGGTCCAGGAAGATTTTTTTTTACCAGCAAAAGTTTCCTTTTTACCCTTCTTTCTCAAGAATTTCATGTGCTAAGTTATATATTTGGTGAACGGGGAGGGTTTTTTGGCTACGGCTTCCCAATATAGTAAAATGTGTTTGATTTTCTCTGTAGCTCACATAGAATCAATGGAGTTTTCCAGTTTTGTTGTTGAAATCACGCTCACTTAACCCCCACAAAACACTCCATATTTCAAAATATACTCCACCGCATGTACAGAGTGAAATTGGTGATGGCTGAAAATGTTCAACTGTAAAACCTTGCCCCAGCATTCTTTCAAAAGACCTGGATGAAAAGCAGCAAAAGCTGGCTTCAAACGAGCATTTGCATTTCCTATTTTATTTTGCATTTTAAATGAGACATCAGACTTACTGTATGATACCTTCAATTCTTTACTCTCTACTTCTTCACTCTTTCCGTTTTAAGTAGCTCAATTTGATCTAAAATACCTTTAAAAAACTTAGCAATTAACTGTGAATCGACAACCGTGTGAAGATACGTATTGAGCTGTGTTGTTTCATTTTGATTACTTCCTTTGTGAATGGACTAAACGGCTTTTCTTTTTCTGTTACCCCCCCCCCCCCCCCCTTCCTGTTGCTATGTTACTATACTGTTGCTATGTTGTTGCCGAAATGTCTACTTTCACTTCTGAGGTCTTGTATATTTGCCTGATAATTATTTTTCTTTTTTTACTTTTTTAGTGTTATGAAAAATTTAAATTCCTTCTCAAAATGTATTAATTTTGTGATTAAACTCAAGCATTGAGCGTAAGCTTGACAAAGGTTATTTAGTCTATCGTCAAGATACCACGGCAATTCAGTCAATAATTTCAATATGCACCCTTCTGTTTGTTTTATAAGGTGAGTTCTATGTTGTTTATTAGGTTCTTTTGCCACAGACAAAGGCTCTTCTTCATAATCTGTCAAACACTTAAGATTTCTGGGTACAACATTTCTATCTTGGTCATCTTCGTCAAGTTGACGTTTAAGCAGGGTTGTAGCTCCAGCATTTTTATTGGGGGGCAAGAAGAGTCTCCATCTGGAGAGTCAAGAGGCATGGGGTAAAAAATAATTTTTTTCCAAGCTATTAGGGGGCAACCACCCCTCCCCCCCCCAAAAAAAAAATAAAATAAACGATGCCGATGCGTTTGATCCGCTTAAAATTACGAGTTTTCTCCAAACGACGTTTCTTTTGCGTTAATTTCTTCGGCAAAGTTTTCCTCTATACATGTTTAATTAAAAAAAAAATAAACTCCAAGATTAAAGTTTTTCAAAGAAAAGTCAAGGCCGCATTGAACTTAAGATCAGACAAAATAGAAACCTAAAATAGCACCAAACAACCAGAAATTACTTTTAAAGATTAAATGAAACCCAAAACAAACAGATATTAAATAAACAATTATAGTAAAGAAACATGCAACAGGTAGGCCTACTAACATAGATGAAAAAATAAATCTTAAAACGAGTAAAGCTTAAATTTAACATGGATTCAGGCTTAAGACGAACAAAAACATTTTGCTGTTTTTTTAACAAAAAAAAAAAAAACAGAAAGGAAATAAACAGTCATAGCATAGGTACTAATATAAATGAATAAATAAATCTTAAAACAAGCAAAACTTAAATTGAGTATACAAATAAAGCTTGAAATGAACAAAAGTTACTACAAAGAAGAGTTTTGATGTCTTGATAAGCCTTGGAAACTATAATTGAAATCAAACTGAATATTTGATATATAATAATATTAACTGTTGAAAGATCATCACGATTTAATTTCACTGAAATTTTTATTTTCATGCTCAATGTTGTAATAACTTCAAAAGAAAAAATTGTAACAATTCGTTTTCAGTGATGCGACAATGATGCATTAGGCCTTAAACTTTTAAAGTTAGGGAAGGGGACTGTGTCTAAACTATTTTTTTGTACTGAAACTGTATTTGTCTTGAATAGTTTTGGAAAGAACTAGTAAAATCAAACTGAACGTTTTATTTATAAAGATATCAATTGCTGAAAGCTCATGAGTTTAAAGCTTAATTTCACGGTGATTCTTAGGTTTATTTCCAATGTTGTAATAATTACAAACAAAATTAGTTGTAATATAACTCATTTTCATTTATTCATTTATATTAATTGTATATTTGTTTGCTATGATTGTTTATTAGATTTATGTTCGGTTTGGATTTCATTTGAATTTCATAGGCAAAATCCTTTTGCTCGTTTTAAATTTTATTTACATATTCAATTTAAGCTTTACTCGTTTCAAGATATATTTATTCATTTATGTTAAAACATCTTGAATGTCTTTTTGATATGACTGTGTATTATTTAATATCGGTTTGTTTTTGGTTTCATTTATTCTTTAATAGTAATGTTTGGTCGTTTTTGTTTTAGTTAGTGTATGTTTCTATTTCGTGTGATCTAAAGTTCAATATGGCCTTTACTTTTCTTAAAAAAAAAAAAAATATTCCGGAGTGTTTTTCAAAATTTCCTATTTCAAAATAATATTTCATTTGGCCTGGCCCTGAATTAAATTAATATAAGTGGCAAGAACTAATAATATTAAACGAAGTATTTAGTATATACTGATATTAATAGCTGAAAGCTCACCAGATCAAGATTCTGTATCATTCAGGGCCAAATTTAAAGCTTTGACGCTTCTAGGCCTAAGCATTTTTGCCACTCCGCTTTTGCAAGATTTTTTGGGGTAATCTCCAAGACTTTGTGGACAGCTAAAATCACATGGCTCAGTGGGTCTATTGGTAAATTCTGGCCTGATTTCACTCCAATTTTCATCTTATTTTCAATGTTGCATTAAGTAAAAAAGAAAATATTTGTAATATAATTTGTTTTAGTAAAGCGCCGAATACGCGGTAGGTCGTATGCTCTTACCGTTAAGGAAACGGGCAGTAGTCAAACTCTTGTTCTTAGTGAAGAATAGATGGATAGATAGATAAATATTTATTGCAACAGAAACCACTTTGGTCCATGGCAAAAAAACAACAAATAACATAAAATAATACCACATGATACTAACTCACATAACAGGGTATATAATAAAAACAATGGAAATGCATTACAATTGCAAAAAGAAAACAAGAGCTAAGAGCTCATATGGCATTTGTGACGAGGCAAGAAGAGCTAAGAGCCAAGAGATCATATGGTATGAGCTCTAACAAAATTCTATGAATCAATAGATTGATTAAAAAGGAAAATAAGAGGCTTAATGCCGGTCAGGATTTAAAATAAAGCTCTGAGTCACGATGTCCTTCTAAATATCAAAATTCATTAAGATCCGATCACCCACTCGTATGTTATAAATACCTAATTTTTTCCAATTTTTCCTCTCCCTTTAGCCCCCAGATGGTCGAATCTGGGAAAACGACTTTATCAAGTCAATTTCTGCAGCTCCCTGACACGCCTAGCACGTCCAGAAGCACCAAACTCGCCAAATCACGGAACCCCTCCCCCCAACTCCAGTACGGTTCCGTCAATCAAATATCAAGGACATTTGCTTATTCTATCCACCAGGCTTCATCAAGATTCTTCCACTCCAAATGTTTTCCAAGATTTCCCCCTCCAACTCCCCCCAATGTCAAAAGATCTGGTTGGGATTTGAAATAAGAGCTCTGAGACATGAATTCCTTCTAAATATATATTTCTTTAAGATCCGATCACCTATTCGTAAAATAAAAATACCCCAATTTTCACGTTTTCCAAGAATTCCGGTTTTCCCCTCCAACTCCCCCCAATGTCACAGAATGTGGTCTGAATTTAAAATTAGAGCTTTAAAGCAAAAGACCCTTCTAAAGATCAGATTTCATTAAGATCTTGTCACCCTTATGTAGGTTACAAATACCTCAATTTTAAAAATTACCCCCCCCCCCCCAACTCCACCAAAGAGAGTAGATCCGATCCGATTATGTCAGTTACGTGTCTTAGACAGGTTTTTATTCTTCCCATACAGTTTCATCCTGATCTCACCGCTTTAAGTATTTTCTAAGATTTCCTGTTCCCCTCAACCCCCCCCCCCCCCAATTACGCTGGATCCGGTTGAGATTTAAAATAAGAGATCTGAGTCACGAGGTCCTCCTAAATATCAAGTTTCATGAAGATCCGATCACTCCTTCGTAAGTCAAAAATACCTCATTTTTTCTAATTTTTCAGAATTAACCCCCCCCCCCCAATAGAGCGGATCAGTTCCAATTATGTAAGTCAAGTATCTAAGACTTCTGCTTGTTTTTCTCACCAAGTTTCATCCCGATCCCTCCAGTCTAAGCGTTTTCCATGATTTTAGGCTCCCCCACACCAAACTCCCCCAAATGTCACCAGGTCCGGTCGGGACTTAAAAAAAGAGTTTTGAGAAACGTTATCCTTCTAACTATCAAATTCCATTGATATCCGATCACCCGTTCGTAAGTTAAAAATACCTCATTTTTTCTAACTTTTCAGAATTAGCCCCCCCCCCCCCAAACTACCCCAAAGAGAGCGGATCCGTTCCGGTTATGTCAATCATGTATCTAGGACTTGTGCTTATTTTTCCCACCAAGTTTCATCCCGATCCCTCCACTCTAAGTGTTTTCCAAGTTTTAGGTTTCCCCTTCCCAACTCCCCCCATGTCACCAGATCCGGCCGGTATTTAAAATAAGAGCCCTGAGACACGATATCCTTCTAAACGTCAAATTTCATTGAGATCCGATAACCCGTTCGTAAGTTAAAAATACCTAATTTTTCTAATTTTTCAGAATTACCCCCCCCCCCCCCCAATTTCCCAAAAGAGAGCAAATCCGTTCAGGTTATGTCAGTCATGTTTCTAGGACCTGTGCTTATTTTTCCCACCAAATTTCATCCCGATCCCTCCACTCTAAGTGTTTTCCAAGTTTTAGGTTTCCTCTTCCCAACTCTCCCCCAATGTCACCAGATCTGTTCGGGATTTAAAATAAGAGCTCTGAGACACGATATCCTTTTAAATTTCAAATTTCACTGAGATCCGATTACCCGTTCGTACGTTAAAAATACCTCATTTTTTCTAATTTTTCAGAATTACCCCCCCCCCCCCCCACTACCCCAAAGAGAGCAGATCCATTCCGGTTATGTCAATAATGTAACTAGGACTTGTGCTTATTTTTCCCACCATGTTTCATCCCGATCCCTCCACTCTAAGCATTTTCCAAGGTTTAGGTTTCCCACTCCCAACTCCCCCCCCCCAATGTCACCAGATCTGTTCTGGATTTAAAATAATAGCTCTGAGACACGATATCCTTCTAAATATCAAATTTATTTGAGATCTGATCACCTGTTCGTAAGTTAAAAATACCTCAGTTTTTCTAATTTTTCAGAATTAACCCCCCCCCCCTCCAACTACCCCGAGGAGAGCGGATCCGTTCCGGTTATGTCAATGATGTATCTAGGACTTGTGCTTATTTTTCCCACCAAGTTTCATCCCGATCCCTCCACTCTAAGTGTTTTCCAGGTTTTAGGTTTCCCCCTCCCAACTCCCCCCCCCCCCCAATATCACCAGATCTGTTCTGGATTTAAAATAAGAGCTCTGAGACAAATTATACTTCTAAATATCAAATTTCATTGAGATCCCATCACCCGTTCGTAGGTTAAAAATACCTCATTTTTTCTAATTTTTCGGAATTAACCCCCCCCCCCCTCCAACTACCCCAAAGAGAGAGGATCCGTTCCGGGTATGTCAATGATGTATCTAAGACTTGTGCTTATTTTTCCCAACAAGTTTCATCCCGATCCCTCCACTCTAAGTGTTTTCCAAGATTTTAGGTTCCCCCTCGCAACTCCCCCCAATGTCGTAAGATCCGGTTGGGATTTAAAATAACAGCTCTGAGACATGATATCCTTCCAAATATCAAATTCCATTGAGATCTGATCAACCGTTTTTAAGTTAAAAATACCTCAATTTTTCTATTTTTCCGAATTAACGGACCCCCCCCCCAGATCGTCAAAGCGGGAAGACGACTATTTCTAAGTTAATCTGGCCCGGTCCCTGATACGCCTGCCAAATTTAATCGTCCTAGCTTACCTGGAAGTGCCTAAAGTAGCAAAACCGGGACGGACAGACCGACAGACCGAAAGACCGACAGGATTTGCGATTGCTATGTGTCACTTGGTTAATACCAAGTGCCATAAAAAAAAATTAGGCACATAATACCATAAAAATAACATAATTGCTTAAAATGTTGCAGACATGATTACTATATTTTAAATACTTGACATTGAATACTTTACACTTGATTTTTAAAATTCTGACCATCCAATCCTTCCCATTTACCCCGATCCCAAAATTTACTACCCTCAAGTCCTTCAACTCCTTACAATTGCACATAAAATGCTCTAAGTCTTCATTTTCTCCGCTCATCGGGCAGAAATAAGGACCCTTCCGCGACCTTAACCTCCCCAAATAATTCTTCTTTCCCCGACAGGCATAAAATCACTCATAGCATATATGCTCTCCCTGAGGTCCCACTTTAAATAATATTCCTTCCCCCATGCCTCCTTTACCTCAACATACAGACTTAGAGACGCCGCCACGGTCCGACCGCCCTGCCATGACTGGATCTCCTACTCTTGCAGTACAATCTTTTCCTGTTTTGCTACGGATCCTACTTCTCTTTTTATGCCTATCCCCTAATTCCAAATTCCTGACATCTCACAACTATTCAATATTTTCGTTATTTAATTTGGTCATGGATCTTTCTTACTATCATTTATCATTTCTCTGTATGCTGCCTTAACTAATCTATCCTCAGGCAAAGATGTTATCCTTTCTCAAAACCTAACCATTTTTACTAGTCTCTTATTCCTAAGGGTATCTAGGCCTCAGTCTCCTCTTACTACTAAGCTATTAAACTTATCATTTAAACCTAAAAGTCTCTTAAAGTATCTAAGCTGAATCCTTTGTAACCCCGTTCCTTTTTCACACTCCTAAAATTCTAATCGATAATATACTACTAAAATCAAATTTCCCTCAAAAATTCCCTTCTTCAGCTTTATTTCATTTAGCCCTAATTCTCTAATAATACTTCTAAGGAATATTCCCGTTAGCCTATTTGCTTTAATTATCAGATCCCCTATACGCCTGTTCCATTTTCCATTAGTCATTAACCTAATTCCTAAATAATTAAATTTTTCAACTATTTTTATTTTCTCCCCCCTTCAGCTAAATCTCGCCCCTCCCTATTTTCCCGCTATTCCTAAACATCATAACTACCGACTTATCTATATTCAATTTTAACCGCTTTTCCTTAAGATACTTTGAAGCTCAGTCAAGGAGTTTTTGAAGGTTTTCCTTACTATTCGTCAGTAGCATATATGTCATCTGCGAATAGTAATAAAATAATTTTTGCTGTAAGCAACTTGACACTTGGTGCATTTTTCTCCTTTATATATTCCTCTATATCATTAATATGTAGAGAGAATAGCCTAGGAGACAAAGTGCATCCTTGTTTCAATCCTCCTTTTTTAAAGGGGTACCACTGTTGACGTAACCTATTGTTCCAGCCCTTGGGGAATCTGTATCAACTTTGAAAAAATAATCGCTACCAAACCCGTGTCCACCTCAAACTAATTGCTTGTATTCCATCTGTGCTAGGTAATGATCGACTTCTCATAATTCTTAGGGAGTTCCATACCACGTCTTAGGTTATAGCATGAAATAGTTCTTGATCTTCTTCTGTAAAAGGTCTTTCTAACGGCTGAATTTCTAATCCTACTATATTCCTAAGATCTACATTTTCATCTAATCCCCAATTCCCTTGCCTCTCGGTTTACTGTAAATAATCTGGCCAAAATTCAGCTGGCGGAATCCTTCTTTCTTTATTCCTACACCCAAACGAACTTTTCACTAGCTTCCTAAATTATCTATTATCGCTACCTCTAAATGCTTCTCTGATTTGTTTTAATCTTCCTATATTCAAATGACCTCTTTCCCCCCTTTATAGACTTTTCATAACCTCTCCTCTTCACCTTGCATTCCTCATAATACTTATCAAACTTTTCCTTCCTTCTATACTCTTACTAATATAATTAAACTGTTCAGTATATTTCTCCTAGCTCGACACTCGCTAAACAAAAATATCTCTCGTCAATACTCTCTTTCCCTCTTGCAACCGTCTCCCCTACAGAATACTCTACTTGACTCAGTAGGCCTAAACAACCTTCAACTTCCCTATCTTCCGCTATTCTCAGGCTTCTCTCCAAAGTTTCTTGTTCATTTTATTCCATTATTTTCGCTTGAAATAATTTTTCCCCCTTAGGAGACACATAAAGTGGATTCGTCATATCTATAGACTCTTCTTCTGTCCTATTTTCTACTGCCCTACTCTCACTCATTATCCTACATCCTTTTTCTTTTTCTCTAATTTTTATTTTGGTCTCTAAATTTAATTCTATCTTGGCTCTAATTCGTAAATGATCAGACCCCACCAGTGCCAGAATCTCAAAATCGAAAATCAATCACACTTGGAAACCTCCCACTATAACAAGTAAATTCTCCCTTACTCTTATCCATTCCTATTCACCAATTCAGAATTACAAACTTATCATTTTTACAAAATTCCCAAAACTTCCTTCCCCAATTAATATTTCTCCGAAGGTGATCCCTATTTGCCCCCTGCGGAAGAACCATATCAATATCATCGCAATTCGCATTCATGAACAGACCAGATTATCTCCCGTGTGGATCCAACATAAACGTTAAGGTTTCCTAGAGAGCAAAAACACTCGGCAGGATACAGTTTTGAAAAGACACATTTCTCCCTCTTTAGAATCGTCCATGTATCCTCTTCCAAAAATAAACTGCACTCTGGTAGAATATATACAGCACAAAAACTAACTTTAATCGACACTAGATTACATGACGCATTTTTCAAGATTGAAACTTTAATCCTTCGCAAAAATTTCTTTGATAATAGAGAGCAGCACCTCCATACGTTCTTCCATTTTTTTATTTTTTCCAGTTGACACATAAATATAGGATAAATATAGGACTTTCCAAACGAGTCTCAACCACTGATATCAAGTCTCACTTGCAACTACTTAACCTCCAAAACCCGTGGATTTTGTCTTCCGCAAACCCTTGAATGTTCCAATGCACAATTTATATCTTTTTCTACACCCATGGCCTGCTAATTCCTAGTTCCAGTTTCTTTTTTCCCTTTTTATTTCTCTGATTGAATCCCAGATTTCTTGGCGTAAAATCTTGCCTTGCATTACAAAATGAGTTTATACGGTCGCGGAAAAAGGGTCTAGGGTTAAATCCACTATGATATTTCGGATCATTAGGGTAAACTTCTGCATTCAACCAATTAGAGCCTTGGCTGGAAGCAGGCAGCAGAGAGTTTTTTCGCTCTGCGGTGGATGGGGTCGACTCATTTCTATTTTCGAAAATGCTATGTGCACTACTAAACGACGTCTGTAAATTATCGGTCTTCAGAGACATTTGGAAATAAATTCTCTCTCTAAGTACATCATTTGCCATTCCATTTTATAAATTACTTGTTTTTCCCCTAAAATCTCATGGTTCTCTTATTGTTCAATTCGGCCTGTTTCAAAGTTATAACGATAGTATTTATTTCTAGTAATCAGTTTCAAACCGCGTAGCCTCTGGTTCTGTTGACCATCGTTTCGTTTGATCAATCGCAATTTTTAGTTGGCTTGGTGAAAACATTTTTCGCTCCGTGTACTGCGGGCGAACTGATAATTTATGCTCACGCAGATAAACGCTTGATTTCAATACGAGGTCTCTGGCAGATACATTACCGAATTTCATTAAGACAGGGGGAATACCACGGGTTGATTTTAGGCGAAACGCATCTCTAAAATCACTAGGGCACATTTGTGTGTTTGGGATAATGTTGTTAAGTAGAAATCAAATCATGGAAAATTGACCAACCTCTTCTAATTAGATCAAAGTTATATAAAATGAGGTTAGAGTATTTATTGTCAGCTTCAAGCTGCTGTAACTTTGATTTTGTTAGCTCCAGTTCTCTATGTGGGCTAGCCAATTCATACTAAATTATAGCGCTTTGCTGCTTAAATTAATTCACTGATGTGTCCTTTCGCTGAGACAATATTCCCAGATCCCCACTGATCGATGATACCTGTTGAGCTATTGGGTCAATCTTTTTTTATATGTAAGCTCTTTTTGTTAATCTTTGCTAGTATATCTGACAAGGTCTGGGCTTGATTCTCTGCCATTATTCCTTTCCTACTACAAAAATATTTAACAAGGAAAGGTATTTAGGTTTCTATGGGCAGCCCCACGTACGTTCTTTCACTGTAGCCCGACTTCCAATCAGCTACTATCCTATCCAGTTTTAAACTATCGAAGTCCGTATTATGCAAGTGCTCAAATATCAGTCAAAATGTTAACTCACTCACTACTATCTGCCAAACATACTTCATTCCACTTGTGATTGAATCCGGTAATGCACGAAGTCACTAAAACCAAAAACTGGTTTTTATGGCACTTGGTATTAACCAAGTGGCATATAGCGATCACATATTCTGTTGGTCTGTCTGTCTGTCTGTCCCAGTTTTGCTAATTTAGGCATTTCCAGATAAGCTAGGATGATGAAATTTGGCAGATGTTTCATGGACCAGACTAGATTAAATTAGAAATAGTCTTTTCCCCAATTCGACCATCGGGAGGGGGAGTGGAGGACAATTAATTCGGAAAAACTAGACAAAATGAGGTATTTTAACTTACAAACAGGTGAACAGATCTTTATGAAATTTGATATTTAGAAGAATATTGTGTCTCAGATATTTTATTTTAAATCCCGACTGGATCCGGTGACATTTGGGGGGGAGTTGGAACGGGAGACCTAAAATCTTGGAAAGCGCTTAGAATGGAGGGATTGGGATAAAACATGGTGGGAAAATTAGCACAAGTCCTAGATACGTGATTGACATAACCAAAAAAAGATCCACTATCTTTGGGTGAGTTGGGGGGAGGGTTAATTTTGAAAAATTAGAAAAAAATGAGGTATTTTTAACTTACGAAGGAGTGATCAGATCTTAATGAAACTTCATATCTAGAAGGACCTCGTAAATCAGATCTATTGTTTTAAATCCTGACCGGATCCAGTGTCACTGGGGGGAGTTGGGGTGGGGGAACCGGAAATCTTGGAAAAGGCAAAGAGTGGAGAGATCAGGATGAAACTTGATGGGAAGAATAAGCACAAGTCAAAGATACGTTGCTGACATAACCAGACCGGATCCAATCTCTTTGGAGAAGTTGGAGGGGGGGTAGTTCGGAAAAATTAGAAAAAATGGAGTATTTGTAACTTACAAATGGGTGATCAGATCTTAGTGAAATTTGATGTTTAAATGAATTTTGTGCTTCAAAGCTCTTATTCCAAATCCAGACCAGATCTAGAGACATTGGTGGGGGGGGGGAGTTGGAGGGGGAGACCGATAATCTTAAAAAGCGTGAAAATTGATGTATCTTTATCTTAAGAATGGGTGATCGGATATTAATAAAACTCGATAAAAAAAGATTTTATGTCTCAGATGCTATTTTTAATTCGAATCGGATCCGGAGACATCGGGGGTTGGAGGGGGAACCAGAAATCTTGGAAACCGGAAATCGCGGAAAACACTTAGAGTGGAGAGATCGGGATGAAACTTTAATTAGAGTCGGGGGGGGGGAGTTGTGGTAATTCGGAAAAATTACAAAAATTGAGGTATTTTTAACCGGATCAGTTTTGACTCTCAAAAGGGAACTAGCATTTTTAATTTCTAGTGATTTGAATCCCCTCTAGAGTTAATTTCTTCTATAAGAACTTTACATATCCCCGGGTCATACGTTATAACCCTTCCTCTAGACTCTGGTAGAGGCTATGTTGACATCAAAGTCTCTGTTATCTGATCGTTGGACTATTTCAAACAAAATGGCTATCTCAAAAATTTCAACTAAATTCATTTTAGCGGAAAAAGGGTGCGTGAGAGTGGAATGGGTGGGAGGTAGATGCCCTAGGATTACTTTTGACTCTTAAAATGGTGACTAGAACTCTCTGTTTCCAATCAAATGAGCTAATTCTGAATTTTATTAGACCACCTCTTAGATAAAAACCTTATTTACCTCGGAAAAAATTTACCAACACTTGCCTACGGGGAGTTGTGCTGACCTCGTAGTTTATTTATTTTTTATTTGATATTCTAACTATTTTGAATAAAATGGCTATCTAAAAATTTTGATCGGATGTGTTTGAGCAAAAAGGGCCTTTTGGGGCAGTTGCCCCTCTATCACTTTTGACTTCGAAAAACTAGAAATAATAGTTTACAATTGAATGAGTCCCCTCCGTAGTTTATGCTACCATCCCTTCCATAAAAACCTCAGATTCCCCAGGGGCATAATTTACGACACTTGTCTGTCGTTTGAACTATTTTTAACAAAATGACTGTCCCAAAATTTTCACCGGATGGGTTTGGGGCAAAAAAAATATTGAGGGGCTTTTTACCCACCAATGCTTTTTTACCAAACAAGTGAACCAGAACTATCAGTTTCTGTTCAAAGAAGCCCCCTCTGAAGTTTATATGAGCATCCCTTCCATAAGATCCACATATATCAACTGACCCTGGACCTTGGGGAGTTTTGTTGACCCTGAAGTCTTTGTTATCTTTGAAATATTTAAAAAAAATTATTGGATACATTTGGGAAAAATAAGGCACGGGTGGCTAGTTCCCACCCATCACTTTAGACTCTTAAAATGGGTACTATAACTTCCAATTTCCAAGCGAATGAGCTCCATTCGAAGTTTATACGACCCTACCTTCCAAATAAAATTAAACAATGGAGCCTGATGGCCTTGGAGCTGGTGGGGAGGGGAGGCTAGTTGCCATCAGATCACTTTTGACTTTTAAAAGAAGTACTGGAACATTAAATTTCTAATCATTTG
Source organism: Artemia franciscana (assembly GCF_032884065.1). Taxonomy (NCBI): domain Eukaryota; kingdom Metazoa; phylum Arthropoda; class Branchiopoda; order Anostraca; family Artemiidae; genus Artemia; species Artemia franciscana. The sequence continues at coordinate 38,812,901 of NC_088866.1, read as the reverse complement.
AGTTCAATTTCAATTTTAATTTCAATTTATTCAAATTAAAAAAACATAACACCAATAATAATAAAGATCCTGGAAGCGAACTTGTTGAGTACCATAACAACAACAAAATTGAAAATGAAGAAGAGAGAGAGAAACAAAGAAAAGAGATAACATGGGTAATTAAATCAAATTGAATAAAAATTTAGAGAATTACAATATCAAAATTTTAGGATATTTTTATACAGCGTGCGAAAACTTGTGGATAGCTCGACACTGGAGGGTATTATATCCCATTGAAGTATAAATTTATAAATGAGGGATTCCTGGGCGGAACTAGAGTTGCGCTTGGGAACAATGAAGGAACGGTTGGATGAGCGGAGACAGAGACCTTCAAAATTATTACTATTAAAATAAGATAATAATTTGGGAGGAAGATTTTTATGGTAAGCAGAGTATGCAAGGGATAGATTTAATTTTTCGATAATTTTTGTTCAAAAGGGATAATGCCCGAATAGGAATATAGTCCAGGGTGGGATATAGTCAGGGCAGCCAAGAAACTGCTTTGGCGGCACGGTTTTGGGCAGATTTTAATTTATTAGTAACTGAAGGATAAGTGTTGCCCCAAACAGATCCGCAGTATGAGATATATGGGTAAATAAAAGAGTAGTAAAGATGACAAGGATATGGGGAGGTAGAAAATATTTCACACGATTAATCATACATACCTCTCGCAAGATTATGGCTTTGCTGTAAGGCACATCATCTGATTAGTTGGTGGGAGGTGGGTACATATTTCTACCCCAACAGTCTCTGTCCTAAAAGTCTCTACTCCAAACAGTATCCAGCTCAGAAGTGTGTTTCTCTAGTTTTTTCTAGTGTTTTGTACATGTTTTTATTTATTTATGCATTCATTTTACTGCTCAAGGTAGACTCGTTACTCTTTTTCAATACTGATGAAATCAAACAACTCACGTGCTGTTGACCTTCACAACCAGTTTTGCCGGACTACAAAGGTCCACCAGAACCAAAACAAGTCATGTAAGATTGTGTCATCTTCCCATGTAAATTTTGGGCCGTGTCCTTACTTAAGGGGGCCCTGAAGATTTTTTCTTGGCCCTCAAGGGTTTTTAAGTAATGAACACCTGTGTCTCTTAGAAAATATATCCTATTAAGTAAAAAACACCTGTATCTTTTAGAAAACACTCCTTATTACATAACAACTAAAGTAAACATCCCCTATTACGTAACAAACAACTACAGATTTTACAAAAGACTTTCTATTATGTAACATGCACCTGCGTCTTCAACAAAAAATACTAACAGTTGTGCCTTAAACAGGTTTATTGCCGATAAGCTTCTTCCTCATTTTAAATCATTAAAGCAATAAAGGAGTAGTGGCTATTCTAAAAGTCTTGTGACCATATTACTCATCTTGAGTTTATTATCAACAGCCCGACTAAATAGTGATTCGAACATACTGCGTATATTCCAAAACAAAAACGAACAGCATGAATCTCATGTGCACCAAGACCGTCCCATGGATTTACAGTATACGTAGCAAATACTAAATTCATGACAAAAAAAAAATTCTTCTGGTACAAAGGTTGTACTTTGCTGGTCCGCTTATGTTGTTCCAAATGAAAAAGGCTTTTCTAGGAAGTAACGAGGTTAAAAGAATCTTCAAGTTCTCTATAAAGCCTTAAAAGATTTAGTTCTGGAAAACCACGCCATTGGCAAAGAATTTTTTAACTAAACGATCTGTCACGCCGATTAAAAGTCAATTTCCTTTTATTAGTGATTCTTTAGCCCTTCTAGGTTAGATATTACTAATCTACAAAAAAAAGGATACTTCTGTAGTCGAAATAGTTTGATGTTGTTGAAATGGAATTTTTTTTAAAGAAAATCACCTTATGCCTTTTAAGTACCAGGTAACTTGTTAAGTAACTTTTAAGTACATACCAGGTAACTAACTCATACCTTTAGGAGAGTTATTTTTTGCCGATCAAACTGCCGAGAACTTACTTCCTTAGATAAAGGTTTTTTTTTAATTTTATCTCCGAACTAAGTGCTTAGTTCTCAGCTCAGGTTGTTTTCATTTATTCATTAAGCTTCTTTCTCCTCTGATGAAAACACTAAAGAACTTGACAGGAATATCACGAAAGATGCCATCAGTTTAAATTGCTTTTAGTGGAAAGAGTAGTTGCCTGAGCATTTTCGCTTAGAATTATAAAAATGATGTGAATAAAAACACAAATCAGCACTTTAAAGTAGCAAATCTTTGTTTTCTAGCCATTATTTTTCCTAATTAGGTTCCAAAGTCTCTTTAATTCATATTTTTTTCCATTCTTTTAATTTTCCCCTGTACAAAAATTGCCGTTAAAGCACGGTTTTAATGATTTAGTAGTATATGCGTCGTAGGGCTATAATAGAACATACGGTTCGACTAAAATAAAAAGAAGAAAAACGTAGGATATTTATGAAAACTCCAATTAACTAAATGTAACAACTAAATTTTAGATTCTCTTTGAACAATTTAGTGATATGATCATATATGGTTACCTTAATGTTCCAATCAGCTAAAAATTTACTCTTCACGCACTACTTAACTAAAAATCTTAGCTGTTCATTATATTAGTCTGGTATTTTTTTTAATTAATTAATATCCATTAAAGTGTTTTAAATACAACCATAAAAAGCTGATTCTTTTTCTGATGTATGCATTACTATTAAAATTTCTCTTTTTTTTAGTTTTGGTTACTTTAGGAAGAAATTACTCCTTACTTAAAATTTGTTGCCGGAAACTGCTTGATTGTGGTTTAGGTGCATCAAAAGAAGGAACCAATTTCTATCTACAAAATTAAGAGGTGCATTACTATTGTCATATTGTGTACTGGAAATACTACTACTACCTTACTACTACTACTAACAGCTCACTGCAACACCAAGACGCCTGAGGCCGACACAGCTGCACACGCTTCTCCTAACTGAATTAAAAGTTAGCTGTTAAGAAACAGGCAGAATATTTATATATCCAGGAAGATTTAGTTGGTGATTTATCTTGTTAAATAGTCGTTGTCTTCAAATTTTGTTGTTTCTTTTTGTCTCAAAAGTAAAATGGTAGTTATATTAGCCTAAGTCAAAAAGATCCTAATGGAGCAAAAATAGGGATCAAAACTTGGTAGTATTGATTCGTGCCGGGTTTCGGAAATTTATTATTCTGGTCAGGCTTGAAACGAACGGAGATAAAAATGAATGTTCTTGTCAAGCTCAAAACAACTAAAAATGAAACAAATAACAATAGGCCTTGTCACTTCTAGGTGTGAATTTACTATTATAAAGAGATATACTTGTGGCTTTGTTAGTGTATCCACCTTTACAATCCCTGCTCTCTGTAGGGGGTTGCTGTTTTGTTGTATTAAGCTGATTAAATAGAACCGTTGAAACAGTTGAAAACTCTAAAAGACCAAATTTGCAGGGATTAAGAGTTGGCCCTTCACTCCACTCATACTCTTTAAGTGATGGAATATCATTTGCCCATTCTGAAAAATTCAGATAGATTGCTTCAACAATTAAAATGGAAATTCAAAAAAACTTATATCAGTATCATTTTTGTTATAGCCTACCTTAGAATGAACTGGAGTCTAAGACACAAATAGTGACGAATTAAGTATTACTTACGAGAAGTAAATGGGAATTCACATTCTTATTCGCATAAAATTAATAGATTATTTACTTCTATTATCTTAAATAGTGTTTTTTTCGTCTTGCAATAGAGAAACATACTGTTAAAAATGCAAATAGTACATATGGCTCTTAATATGGGATAAAGTAAGATTTTCCAATCGAAATATTGCTTAAAATACTGTCAATGCTGATCGAATTACTAGCTGAATCAAGTACCATTGCCAAGCCAAAACATGGATTGAAAAAACCAGCATTATGGGCGAGGCTATCACCCCCTCATACCCTCTAAAGGTGAGATAGTCATTTCAACTTGATTGAAAACTAAATAGAATAAAATTTCTAAATCCAAATAGTGCTTCTTAGCAACATACAAAATATTTTAGCAACTACAGATTGTTAATCCGTGAACATCCTTCTCGGGAAATGTTAGATATTTAGTATTGTTGTGGACAAAGACTTAGAATTTCTATCTCTCAGGCTCTCAAACTTGATGAATTGATTGTCTGTGCTAAAAGGTTAAGTTACGTTGTGGTATGTATAACATTTCACACTTTTACGCTACGGTCCTTTTACACTAAGCTACAGTAAAAAAATTATATGTCATCGTAAGCGTCGTCCTAATTCTTCACAATCATCATAAGCAAACAATTCAAAAATGAAAATAAAAAAATATTAAAGATTCAAAAAACAAAAATAGGACATTAGAATCAATTTCGACCAAACTTTATGTTTCGGCAGCTTGATTTTAAGCTATAATACAGTAACCAAATTTTGTCTAATAACATTTTGCAAGTATTCTTTGAAAGGGAAATAAGTAAAATAAAAACTCATCACAGAGTTATGAATGTTAGAAATGGTTAGAAAGTTAAAAAGTTAGATTCGATTACTAACTATAATCACTTGCTATTACTAGCAGGGTATCAGCCTTTGAGTTGCAGAGCATTTGCAACTTTGGTTCAAATCTTACATAGATTAAGTTCGACCTTCTAATACTTCTTATATTCTAGATGTTCTACTCTGCATGATTCACTGAATGAATAGTGAAATTTTGCCGTTTTACAATAAGAAGGATTTTTTTTAGGAACTCGTAATGAGCTTATCCTTCAGTCTTCAGTGGATGACAAAAATAGGTACTTACAAAATAAGGGCCGAAGATTTTCAAGGAATCCTAAATGTCCATGTGGCTACAAAAAGGCTGTCCGAGCCACTTTAATTTTAATACCGCTTCTCGGACTTCATTACATATTGGTCCCATTCTATGAGGAAGAAACATTAGATCTTGATGATCTTCCATCACCTGACGACCAGAATGTAGGACCAACTTCATGGGATGTGGCTTATCAAATGATTTTAGCGGTTACTGCTTCATTTCAGGTAATTTGGTTGCAAACTTTGCTATCGTTTATCTTCCCTTGAAGTATACACGTATCCTATGTTTTTGTTTGTTGTTTTATTTTCTTAAAAAGTGGCACCCATTTCACCCTAAATTCAGTCTCAAAGGCTAAAGTATCATTTGCACTTTGCTGAAAACGAAATATAGCCTATTTCAAACAGCTATTTCAAAATCAGTATAGTGTATAGGAATGAAAAAAACATTTCTTAGAAAACATGCACTGCGACTTTCCGTTTTCTTTTCAAACAATACGTGGTAACGAACTGTAGTAAAGAGTGAACTGGCTCAATATTAAACGAAAGTCTAAAAAACAGAATCTTGATACTAATAGATGCATCAAAAGAGTCGGATTGTTATACTGATTTTAAATATACAAGTTTCATCAAATTTATTCTTGCCCATCAAAAGGTACGAGCCTGAGAAAATTAGCCTTATTTTGGAAAAAGGGGAATTACCCCTAAAAGCCATAAAATCTTAACGAAAATCACACCATCGCATTCAAACTATCACACCCCCCAACCCCCTGTAGAAGTTTCAAGCTACTATCTGCAAAAATGTGGAACTTCGTATTTTTTGCAAGAAGACCAATTGTGGATGTGTTGTTTATTTGTTTTTTGTTGTTTTTTTCTTCTTTTCCCCAGTTTTTTTCTTCTGATCGTATCGACACAGTTGCCCCAGAATGTCACGAAAGAGCTTATTCTAACGGAAATCAAAAGTTCTAGTGCATTTTTAAGTGACCACAAAAATTTGAGTGCACCAAGACCACCTCCCACGCTCCCTTTTTCCCAAAGTCAAAATTCAAGAATCAAAATTTAAGATAGCCATTTTGTTCAGAATAGTCGAAAAACATAATAACTATGTTTTTGGGGACGACTTACTCCCCGAAAATACCTGGGGGGAGGGCTGCCAGTTACAAACTTTGACCAGTGTTTACGTACAGTAATGGTTATGGGGAAGTGTAGGGAAGTTTTAAGGGGGATAATTTTTTTGTTTGGTGGGGGGTTGAGGGGAGTGAGCTACGTAGAAGAATTTTTCCTTGGAGGAATTTGTCATGGGGGAAGAGAAATTCCGTGAAGGGGCTCAGATTTTCTAGCATTATTTAAAAAAACAATAAAAAATTAATATGAATATGTTTTTTCAACTGAAAGTAAGGAGCTGCATTAAAACTTATTACGAACAGAAATTATTACGCACATGAGGGGTTCATCTCCTCCTGAATACCTCGCTCTTTACGCTAAAGGACTTTTAGTAATTTAAGCTTTTTATTCGACGTTTTTTGTGATTCTGGGGTCATTTCTAAAAAATTGGGACAAAATATAAACTTTAGTGTAAAGAGCGAGGTATTAAGAAGGGGGCAAACCTCCTCATATACGTAATAAAAATTTAAGAATATGGAAGTTATTTACTAACTCGTAATTCGTAATTTACGTATATTTATTACTAATAAAAACGTTCGTAAAAAAAATTAAAAAGTTCTTGTTGCCTTTTTAAGTTACCAAAAATTTAAGGGCAACTAGGCCTCCTCCTCCACCCCTTTTTTTATCAAAATCGTCCGACCAAAAATATGAGAAAGCCATTTAGCCAAAAAAAATTAATATGCAAATTTCGTTTCAATTATTCATATACGGTGAGCCAAAATCAAAACATACATTAATTTGAAAACGTTCAGAAATTAAAGAAAAAACAAGTTTATTTAACTGCAAGTAAGGAGTTACATTAAAACTTCAAACGAACAGAAATTGTTCCGTATATGAAAGGGGTTGTCCCCTCCTCAACGCTCCGCTGCTCACGCTAAAGTTCGACTCTTTGTCGCAGTTCTACTTTTTTAGAACAATAAGAAACTTTAGCGTAAAGAGCGAGGTGTCAAGGAGGGGACAACCTCTTTCATATACGAAATATTTCTGTTCGTGTTAAGTTTTAATGTGGCTCCTTTCTTGCAGTTAAAAAACTTACTTTTTTTATTTAATACTAACAAAAGATGACAAATAACGATAAGCATGCTGCTTCTTATCTGAACTAAACATCAATCAGAATGGATCCTATAATTATAAGAAACATAAAAGGGAGGTAAAGGTGGAGTAATTGGGCTAGTTTCGTGTTAAGGTGGTTCATACCTGGTTCAAGCTTGTCAGTGGGAGGGGTTCCTCTCTCTTGATCATTATCCCTTTTACCAGAAGACCATGTAGGGTATTTTAATATTGCAAGTTCTATATTTGCAAGAAATGACTGGTGGTTGCTTGAGGAGAGAAGACAAAAATAGAAAATACTAAGGCACAAAAAATTCGACTGAAAATTGAAATAGAAATAATGAACAAAATAAGATTATGCGCGTTTTAACTTTAGTATTTGCGTTTTAATTGGATCAAACTATTGACTAATCGTCGAATAACAGATGAAAAAGATATTTTGCAGTTTAGGAAAGGATAGATTTTCTTTAGGCTGTGCGATAAATTGCACCTTTATAGCTGGAAGATTAATCTATTACTAGCTTTAAGTGTTTCCACATTTCTTCTTTTTCATAGATGCGTTGTTTAATTTGATCAGATTGTAGAGCCTTATTATTTATTCATCGTTTCCGGTGTTCCCCGAGTTCTTTTCTTGGTGGATTGATGACAGTTTGACGGATGGTCTTCCCAACATATTTGCAAATTTTGTGTTTGTTTTTCTTGACTGATTGAAAGAGCTCTCGCGATTTTATGTGTTATTTATTTATACTACTTTGCGATAGTTATACAAAGCAAACCCACTCATCCAGGGATATACACTAAGTCAAGTGGTTGTACGTTAGGAACACGGGGGAGCAGGTACGGATGTGGGTGTAGATGCTTAGCCCAAAAGTCAGAAAAAAAAACTGACTAGACGTGGAGTTAGAAGTAAAAACGACAACTGTCTCTGAGATATAATCAGAAAACCATTGAAATGAAAGTGGTATTACTCTTTAATGAGTGAAATACTGATACTCTTAATATCTAGCAAATAAAACTTTGAGTAGAGATTTTAGTATTAATTCGATATGTGTAGAAATTCGACAAAATATTTTATTAGCTCGAGATGTGTAAAAGTCTTTTACTATATTGCTTGACTTCCATAGTTTGGATTCTTTCCTAGCAATGTGTATTTATTTTGCGAGTCTTAAAAGGTAGACATAGTATTGAGTCTTTGACTTGTATGTACTGATATATATATATATATATATATATATATATATATATATATATATATATATGTTTAAAATCCTTTAAAAGGAATTTAAATAAAGAGAAACAGAAGGTAAAAATTTGTCTCAGCTGAAGTGTGTTTGCGCTAAAAGTTTAACTTATTTGGCACATAAAACAAAATCGCAGCCGGTTTCAGCCCTTTTTATGGCACTTGGTATCTACCAAGTGATGTATAGCGATCGCAAAATCTGTCGGCCGGTCTGTCGGTTCTGGTTTTGCTAGTTTAGGCACTTCCAGGTAAGCTGGGACGATGAAATTTGGCTGGCATATCAAGAACCAGACCAGATTAAACTAAAAATTGTCGTTTCCTCGACCATCTGGGGGAGGGGGAGTAGGGGGCAGTTAAATCAGAAAATATAGAAAAAATTAGGTATTTTTAACTTACGAATGGGCGATCAGATCTTAATGAAATTTAATATTTCGAAGGATATTGTGTCTCAGATCTCTTATTTTAAATCCCGACCGGATATGGTGATATTGGGGGGAGCTGGGGGGAGAACCTAAAATTTGGAAAAACGCTTAGAGTGGAGGGATCGGGATGAAACTTGATGGGGAAAATAAACAGAAGTCCTAGATATGTGATTGACATAACCGGAACGTATCCGCTCTATTTGGGGGAGTTGGGGGAGGGTTAATTCTGAAAAATTAGAAAAAATGAGGTATTTTTAACTTACGAAGGAGCGATCGGATCTTAATGACATTTCATATTTAGAAGGAACTCGTAACTCAGATCTCTTATCTTAAATCCCGACCAGATCTAGCGTCATTGGGGGGAGGGGAGTTGGGGGGACCGGAAATGTTGGAAAACTCTTAAAGCGGAGAGATCACGATGAAACTTGGTGGGAAGAATAAAAACAAGTCCAAGATACGTGACTGACATAACTGGACTAGATCCGCTCTCTTTGGTGGTGTTAGGGGTGGGGTAGTAATTCGGAAAAATTAGAAAAAATGAGGTATTTGTAACTTGCGAACGAGTCATCAGATCTTAATGAAATTTGATATTTAGAAGGATCTCCCGATTCAAATTTCTTTTTTTAAATCCCGACCAGATCTGGCGACATTAGGAGGAGTTGGAGGGGGAAACTGGAATTCTTGTGAAAACATAATAATCGAGGTATCTTACGAATGGGTCATTGGATCTTAAAGAAACTTGATATATGAAGAATCTTAAGTTTCATATACTTCATTTTCAATTTGAATTGCATCCAGAAACATAGAGGGTTGGAGGGGGGAAACAGAAGTCTTGGAAAACGTTTAGAGTGCAGAGATCGGGATGAAACTTGATGGGAAGAATAAGCACAAGTTATAGATACGTAATTGACATAATTGGAACGGATCTGTTCCCTCTGGAGGAGCTGGGGGGTGTTGATTTGGAGAAATTGGAAAATTGAGGTATTTTTAACTTAAGAACGGGTGACCGGATCTTAGTGAAATTTGATATTTAGAAGGAACACATGTCTCAGAGCTCTTATTTCGAATCCCTACCAGATCTGTTGACATTGGGGGCAGTTGGAGGGGGAAACCGGAAATCTTTGTAGAGCGGATTAATCGGGATGAAACTTAGTGGGTAGAATAAGCAAATGTCGTAGATACGTGATTGACATAACCGTACTGGATCCACTCTCTCTGGGGGAGTTAGGGGGTGGGGTTCAGTGCTTTGGCGAATTTGGTGCTTCTGAAGGTGCTAGGACGATGAAATTTAGTAGGCGTGTCAGGGAGCTTCACAAATTGACTTGATAAAGTCATTTTCCCCGATCCGACCATCTGGGGGCTGAAGGGAGAGGAAAAATTAGAAATTTTTTATTTTTTCTAATTTAGGTCCTTCTATTTATAAATTATGAATGGGTGATCGGATCTTAATGAATTTTGATATTTAGAAGGACCTCATGACTCAGAACTCTTATTTTAAATCCCGACCGGCATTAAGCGTCTGATTTTCCTTTTAAATCAATCTATTGATTCTTAGAATTTTGCTAGAGCTCATACAACATGAGCTTTTGAGTCTTGCCTCCTCCGGCCTCATCACAAGTGCCATATGAACTGTTAGCTTTTATTTATTAGCAGCAAGCCAATTAAAATCTCAGGTAAGGACACATGAAATGGTCGGTGCTGCGGTGGAGTTTTGGTTGCCGAGTCAAAGTTGGCACTATTTACTTCACAAGATGCGAGAGTCCTTCGAAGTTCATATATTTAAGTCTGTTTTGGGACTTTGACTTAACATACGTAGCTGTAGAAGTCAGGAAAATAAACAAAGCTCCAGCTTCAGGAACTTTAATTAAATAATTCGGAACTGTAAACTCGACATTTGTCCTATGAAAATGACTCTTATTAGGTTACCAGTTACGTAGTGCTTATGTTTATCATTTTTTAGACAAGCTTTTCACCTTGGGAGAGTTTTTTGTGTTATCAACTGATGGGCTTATTCTTAATTAAAAAGCTGGTGATCGACTGGTGGAGTTATGGACTATGGTTATTAGTTGAAAAAATGTCCATTTGACAACTCTGTTGGAACAATCCATACAACTTTTTATGGAGATGCTCTTTCCGATTGAATTGTTTTCAATTAGTTTACCTTCATGCGTGTGTTCGGGGTTTTTTGTGTAGAACTAGTATTTGTTTTTATATGTGTGCATATTGATACTTTACTCCACACTTTTGGGAATAAGTTGTGTCTACCTATCTGACAGTTGGAAAAGTTTAGAATATATTCGCCTCTGAGGTCGGTACTCTCCGTTTTATTTTTTATCAGTAAAGGCGTATTTTTCGCTCAGTATCATCCGCCTCATCCTTGTCCTATGGATAACAGTTGCCCCATTGCTGACACTGACGTAATCCGCGGGATATTATTTTTCCAAATCCTACTAGGTAAACATTCTGTGCTCGAAATTACCTTAGAGAATCGGGTGCCCCGTATCACCACTGAAGTTTCAAGTGTTGGACACAGGTCTGACCTTTCAAATCTTAAGAGACTCTGTGTTGTTACTGGCGTCCCAGAATCTCCAAAATCTAAATTCCTAACCTTAAACATCGTAACATTGTTTTATTTTATGAGAGGAACAAGAATGAAAAATATAAAAGCTTAGAGATTAGAAAACGACGTGGCAATAATAAAGACCTCAAATTATGATTGTGACAAAGTATGTACATATTGTTTTTGTTGTTATTTCTTTTCTATCGTTATACGACATCTATCATTCACGTTCACAGTGTTTCTATAAATCAAGAAATTCATAATCATTAAATCAACTTCTATATTAGGATGTCCAGCTGTGAGCTCATATATCGTTGTCCTCAAAGCCTATGAGCTTTAAATTACCGTTATTTTATAAGCAAGTTAATTAAGTCTTTGAAAATATCTACATAAACTGAAATAAAAAAGAATTATGAACATTCACAAAAAGGATCCATAAGAAAAATCATAAGGGTTTCTTCAACTCACTGAAAAATAGCAACAATAATAACCATATACCTTTGAATCCCGAGAATGATAGCATTTGCAGGGTACTAAATGCCTTAACTTACAAGCTTACAAAACAGTGGGAAATTGCTTTGAAGAACCCACTTTTCTTGCAGGGAGTCTTCGTTGCTCTTCTTTTCTGCTTGTTGAATGCCGAGGTGAGTTTCTCTTATTTACACTCAGAAAAAAAACTCAATGTTTTGACTAAAAATCTTTGTTTAGTGTGATTTTAATTGTCCATTAGAACAACAACCAAAGCACAAAGCAATGCTTACAACTTATTATAAAAATTGTATGTATTCATCAAAATCTAATTTCAAGGCTATAGCTAGGACTATAATCACTTTTCCCACTCGGTGGTATCCCAGGGCCACAAAGCTTGTTATTTTTCTGGCAAAAAAAAATACGTATTTAACGATGACAATGTCATCTGTTAGATGCCTTAATGCCAAGAATTTAAGTATACTTCGTCTTTGTATCTCCTATTAACCAGGTTGAGTTTGATCCAAAATTGAGAAATTTTGTGTAGTTTTGAAAAAGGGGGGAAGCCCCCAAAAATTAAAGAAATCTTAATGAAAATCACACAATCAGATTCAGCGTACAAGAGAACTCCACTTTAGAGGTTTCAAGCTCCCATCTCCCAAAATGTGAAATTCTGAATTTTTTCCCAGACGAAAAATGGCAAATATGTATTTATTTTTTTGTTTATTGTGTTTTTCCATGGCTGATCGTATCAAACCAATGGTCCTAGAGGGCTAATTTGAACGGAAATTAGAAGTTCTAGTGCCCTTTTCAAGTAACCAAAAGATTGGATTGCAGCTAGCCCCCGCCCCTTTTCCCCCAAAGTTACCTGATCAAAATTTTAGACAGCAATTTGTTAAGATTAGTTGAAAGTTCTAATAACTACGCTCTGCCGATTGGTTAACCCCAACAGCCTCGGGGGAAATGGCTGAAAGTTAGGAAATTTGCCATTATTTTTCACATAGGATTTGTTATTGAGATCTACACAGAATTCTTTTTTGAAGGCGGAGAACATTTTTTGCTGGAAGAATTTTCCACGGGGTGGATTCTCCCTAGGGAAGGTACACGTTCCGGGGATAATTTTATACGGGGGTGGGGAGGGGAGTTTGCTGGAATTCCCACACGAAATTCGTTTTATATGTCTTTACTTTTTCTTTGGCGACTCAATTTTACATTTGGAGATGTTCAAGGGGAATTGTCCGGGGGAAATTTTCAGTGGGATTGCAACTTTACGGGGAATTTTTTGTGGGGGGATGGATTTTCCGAGGGAGAAACTTTTCTTTGGGGATTTTTGGTGGGAAAGCTTTTGATTTGGCGGTGGGGAATGTGCAGGAAAAATTTCCCACGGACGGGAGGGTGGCATTTCTGGCATAATTTAACAAAATGACCAAAAGTTAGATAAAAAACAAGTCTTTTTTTTTAATGAAAGTAGGCTAGAGAAAATTATTCAGGCTGAATTTTCCAAAGATAATTTTTCTGGAGGAATTTTCAGCGAAGATGGAATTTCCCGTTGGAATTTTCCGGAAAGTTTTTATGGGGGAGGAAATTTCCACAAAGTAAGTTTTCGGGGGGGAGTAATTTTTGCAGGGAGTGGTGAGGTGAATATCATATAAACCATCAGAAACTAAACAAAAAATAACAAATTTTCAGCTGAAAGCAAGGATCAAAATTAAAACTTACAACGAATGGAAATTATTCTGTATATGAGGAGGGATGCCCCTTTTTCAGTACCTCGCTCTTTACAATAAAGTTTGGTATTTTGTATCAAATCTTTAAGAACGAATCAAGAAAGAGGAGGGTCTTTTAATTAGAATTAATTTTAAAAACTTCTTCCACAAAACAAGTTTTTGAAAGAAAGTAAAGAGCTCCATTGAGCCAAATATGAGCAGAAAAAAGTTAGATATTCTTCCAGGCGTAAAACTACCATAGATAACCATCAATAAATAAATAAAACTTAGAAAGAACAATAATTAGAATAAATAACCGTTCAAACTCAAAACGAGCAAAATTTAATATATGCAGAGCTGACAACAGCAGAGCAGAAAATAATTTGCACTTTACTGAAAAAAAAGACCGTTGATTGTTAGTTTAATATGCATATACTGATATTTATTCCTTAAAGTTTTAGTAATTTGTATTTATTGAAGTTAAAATGTGAAAATATTTTAAACTGTATTTAATTTGGCATTGGGGTTATCAGGCCTACTCATGTTAATTTTTGCTCGTTTTGAGTTCCTTACCGAGTATTTTTTTTTTCAATCAGAGTTTTGTGCCTTCTATATGATTATAATATGAAAAAAAACTTCGTTTTCTTAAAGAGTTAAAGAGGCTGCGTCCCAAAGTCGAACCTTAAAAAGTACAGGAATTAGGAGAGGCAGTTGGGGGGCTGCCGCCCCCCAAACACCCCGCTTTTAAAGACTCTTTTGTACAGGTTTTTTGTTGAAGGGGGCGTCCGCCCCCTAACCCCCCGCTCTTGGCTTCGGAAAGGCCCTCTTTTAATTAACAAAAAATTGAAATGAATGAATAATGGAATAACTTCGAAAAATGTTAAACACAAAAGGACAGGAGAACCATTGCGCCGAAACTAGTAATTAGTAACAATGAAGTCCCCCCACAACAAAAAACCTGTACAAAAGAGTCTTTAAAAGCGGGGGGTTTGGGGGGCGGCAGCCCCCCAACTGCCTCTCCTAATTCCTGTACGTTTTAAGGTTCGACTTTGGGACGCAGCCTCTTTAACTCTTTAAGAAAACGAAGTTTTTTTCATATTATTTCTGTACGTTTTTCTACAATCCATGGTGGATGTAATTTAATAATTCCTGTACGAATGTTGATATTCGTAACTTTTAAGAATTTCAAAAATTCTTGATAAGAATTTCAAGGATAAGGATTTTAAGAATTTCAAAAATTCGACGCGGAATTCTCCGAGTAATTTTCCTGGAAAGTTTCTTTGGGAAATCTTAACCCCCCGATTTTCTAGCTTAGATTCCTGTACGTTTTAAGGTTCGACTTTGGGACGCAGCCTCTTTAACTCTTTAAGAAAACGAAGTTTTTTTCATATTTTGTGAAAAAAACCGCCCGATAAGGGACTTGAACCCTTGACCCGAGGATTAAAAGTCCCACGCTCTACCGACTAAGCTAACCACCTGCATGTGTGTGAATATGACTTTTAAATAACTTTTAAAAATTTCAAATTAACATGGGCTCTTATGGAGAAATGGGTTAATTAAGTGGCTAATGCGTGGTTTCTGGAAAACAGGGAAGGAGTTATCGGATCGAGCTGAAATTTCGCGGATAGCTCCTGGGCCGTAGGGGACCTTAACTTGTGAATTTCAGCCCGATCGGACAACGTTAAAGGGGGGGTGGGGTTGTGGGGTCGAAACTTTCGGGGGGTTAAGATTTTCCTACGAAACTTTCAAGGACACTTACTCGGAGAATTCCGCATCGAATGAGTCTTCGTACACCCAGATCCGATGTCGGCTGTGACCTGTAGGCGTCGAGAAAAAAAAAGAATATGAAAATTAAGTGGCTATGCGTGGTTTCTGGAAAACAGGGAAGGAGTTATCGGATCGAGCAAATTTCGCGGATAAGCTCCTGGGCCCTAGGGGACCTTAACTTGTGAATTTCAGCCCGATCGGACAACTTTAAAGGGGGGCTTGGGTTGGTGGGTCGAAACTTTCGGCCAGATTTTCCCCATGAAGGAAAAGTCGGAGGGGGATGAAATTTGGCAGATTTCTTAGTTGGAGCTTGGGCTACAAAATGCATCCCTCCCCATCCCTCTGCGACCACTGGAAGATCGCTTAACATTGTCGTGGTTCGCCTCTTTATAGAGGCACGAGTGTGCCTCCTTGATGTGGATAACCTGTATTTGTTAAGGCTGACTACGGTAATTCTTAACCAATGCTGGTTTTCCTACTGCGCCAAAAAATTACGATTAGCCGCCAAAATTTGGGCGATTTTGAGCTTGATTTTTTTTTCTGATAATGTCTGGTTAAAGGAAATGGCACCACTTCTTTTACATTTTCTTTTATTATTTCAGGAAAAAAATCATGCTATTCAGATTCGTTGATTCATTGTTTCTTTTGTTTACCATAGTTTCCAAAGAAGGGTTTCACATATAGCCTATTATTCGTTATTGGCAAATATCTGGACATTTTTTAGGGTGTTTTTTTTTCAGGGTGGAGTATTTTCCATGGGGGATTTTTCAATAAGAATACAATTTTCTGGGGGAACTTTCCATTAAATATATTACAAGGGGGACAGAGGGGTTTCCTAGCAGTTTTGAAAACCGTCGAAAATTAAATAAAAACATTCAGCTGGAAGAAAAGAACAGAAAATTTTCACTACAAATGTGGCTTCACTTGGAACTTGTCTACAAGATAATGAAATAGACAATAAATACACACAAGATAATGATATAAGACATGAAATGTCCTATTTAGAACCAAAACTAGATTAATAATTAATCTATAATAAACCAAATTAGCCTACATGAAAAAAAAGTAAAGCAACAATCGTGAAATGCTTTATTTTTTCTAAAAGGGACTTCAATCAGTTTACTTTTACTGTACCAAAACTACTGTCTAGTTTTGTTTTTAAGTAAAGCGCTAGTTTTCTATAGTCATATAAATATAGGGAAATAATATCAGTTGGTTTATTTACAGTAGTTTTATCGATATATGTTAGATAGACTGTGAAGCACTAGTTTTATTTCGTTTTAAGTTCCAACTTCACTCTTTACTTCCATCAGAAAAACTTTGTTTCTTTAAAATTGATAACACTTAATACTCTAAACCGTTTCTTGGATACTGCTTTTATCCCTTTTGACAACCTAAACATACATTTTGTGTTTTCATTTAATACAACTTCTTCCTCATCATGCCCTTTCATTTTTACCTTAATATATTTAGCCTTAATAGTACTAGTCGCCCTTGCAGAAGTGTTAGTAGTAGTTTTAGTGGCAGCAGCAGAAGTAGTAGTAGTCCTAGTAGTAGTAGTAGTAGTAGTAGTAGTGGTAGTAGTAGTAGTAGTAATAGTAGTACTAGTAGTAGTAGTAGTAGCGGCAGTAGTAGTAGCAATGTGCAGAAATTGCCTTTTGGTCAGTTGAGCACCCCCCTCGTCATGCCCTGAAAGTTCCAAATTTATACCTTATGCCATTCGTGAGATATTACTGATTCGCTCTTTTGACAAACTGCATCACATAGCGTTTTTTTTTTTTATTTAATTGAACATTCCCCTCAACATTCCCCTGGAAGCCTCGCCATAGCATCCCATCCAAGAGTCATATTATAGAACTTTAAACTACACTGAAAAATGGCCGTCTCAAAGTTTTGATCAGATGTCATTAGTGGGAGAGTAGCAAAAAGGATATTGGGAGGGGGCTGCTTGCCCTTCAAATCACTCTTTGAATCTTAAAAAGGACAATAGAACTTTGAACTAGCAATCGAATGAGCCTTTTTTTTTTATTTCTGTGAAAACTCCTTCCACAGAAAGTGCCTTGGTGAAAATAAATTAGGTAAATCATGGAGCCTTCTTGAATATGTCAATGTCTGCCAGACGACTGACATTGACAAAAATGACACCCCAGGTGTAATTTTGCCGCTATTTAAGAAAAGAATCGACCAATATCTTATACAGTTTCAAAATTTACTTAAAATAGGATATAAGCAAATACTCTTTTTTAGGTTATTCAAGCTTTTAAGAAGAAGTGGACACAGACCGTAAGAAAAAGGAAAGAATCTTCAGTCTCTGGTAGATCCTTCAGCATGAAAGTATGTTTTTTTTTCTTCTTAAATAAATTATCTGAATTTACGCTTTAGGTTGTTTTTTTCTTTTGTGCACATATTGTTTGTGCCTGACACCCAGAAATGACTCGCTATTACTGAGAAAAAAAAATAAGGAAATACAGATTGGGAAATTTCCGCAAAACTTTACATTCGCTTGTTGACTAAAATGTAAATAAAAATGAACTTATTTTTCACATATATTTTCTAAACTGTGAAATCCAATTTACATCATTTTGGGCACCTAAACCAGTTTTTTTCTAAAATAATTCTCATTTGCGTCATAAATCACCGAAAACAGAAATATATTTCAATTCAGAAACAAGTCCAAAACTTAACACAAAGGCAAATTATCAATGAATTCAAAAACTGAGGCAACACTTCAAGTGCTTATGATTTCGTGGCCAAAGGAGATTTTCCTACTTATTCCACTTTATGTTAGCAATAAGTCGATATCAGTGGAATTTTTACGCGAGACTCTTACTTGAATGTTCGGCATTTTTATCTTGCTTGTATTTAACTATTTTACTCAGTCAATATTCCAGCCCACTGGATTATCACACTACCTTGAATACAATGGAAGGTTCGACCCCAGACGTCGAAAATGAAAAATACTCTGTTCAAAACACAAGTCTTGCAAAATTTGTCGCGGAGAATAGGCTATCGGAGAAAACAATAATATCATTAGTGAACAAGTGGTACTTATGTGTAGATTTCACCATGAAAATTTCAATATGACCCTGAAAAATTAATCACAGGTGATGAAATCACATCTGCAGCAGAGAATCGTTCAGCATTGTAGATTTATTACTGGATGAATGCTTTGCCAACTCCAGCTTCAACTCTCAAATATGCCAAGTATGCTCGGAGTGCTTATTCTTTCGGAGTCCAAGTCATATACCCTTGTTTTCAATACTTTTAGTAATAAAGTCAAATGCAAAATTCGACTCCGATTCTGCTGCACAGATTGCAATATTTGTCTATTTCTTCTTTTTCTTCTACATTTAACTGTTGCCCTTGGCCTATGTGATAACAACTTAATTTGTTTATTTGTGTAGTTCAAACACTATAGGAATCAAGTAGAAGGCATGCATTATCATGCACCAACAAGTTTACAAAAGTAGCAGAAGAAGTGTAGTAAGAGCAGAAATACATTCAAAAGTTAACTGAAAGGGTTCACAAATTGGGGGAGGGAAAAATTATTTAAAGTTATAAGAAATCATATGGAATAAGAGGATTAAACATAAGAAAAACATGTAGAAACTCATAATAAATTTTGACTCTTTTCTGGATAGAGCCAGGTTCAGAACCCCACTCTATCGTGTGTGCCTGATGAACAGCTCTTACTTATGTTATTCTCATAAGAAGTTGTATGGCCTCGTAATTAAAATGGGTCAGGTAAAATTACTTGCCAAGCCCTTTTCAGGCCCAAATTAATTAGATGCTTGTTCACATTTTGACATATACGCTAGCTTCTTGTCGTTGCTCTCTTACGAAGTGTATATCATGCATCAACTCAATTTGCTCTTAAATTATTTTTGACATTTTTCGGGACTCCCTTCTCCTTTCAACAATAAATTATTGATCATTATTGGAATCAACAGGCTTTCAAATTAGTCTTTCCACCTCGTGTTTCTTAAATATTTTTTCTTCAAAAGAGATTTGACTCTTGCGCTTTTGTTTCAAAATACGTGTCCTTGTGTAGGCGGATACAAGTCTTAGAGGCATCGAAAAGGATCTAGATAACTGACTATTGTTTACTCCCGAGAGTCTTAAAACTATGGATTTTTCTTTACGAGCTATGAATATTTGAAAATAAGGCCTTTTCAACTTAAGCTATGGAAAAACTGCTTGATTTATAAATGTTTAATAGGTTTTGAAGTTATTAAGAATTTATCAGAATAAGATTTTCATTTTACTGACAGAAAAATCATTTTACTAACAGTATTTAGAAACCTAATAATTCTAATTTCGGACATAAATGAGCTCGATGGTAAAACAGCACCTCTTTTATTAATAAGAAACTTTCTTGGTAGTTTTGATGAACAAGTGTTATAAAGCTGCGTAAAAAAGAAAAATTACATAAGTCAGTAATGTGATTTTGACTTTTTTGTGCACAGTAAACATGCCCTCATGTTCTGTCTACAATAACGGTTTCCACCTCAATCATTAATCAAAAGTTTTAATTTTAAGCCAGTTAACAGTGCTAGATCAGTGGAGTAATTTTATCAAAATCCTGGGAGGGGGAGGGAGGCAAAGCTGGGGCCAATTTTCCTAAATCAAATGAAAATTATACTGAAAACTAAAAAATGAATCTTATAGTACCATAAAGGTAAAGATACAGTCTACTATAGAAAACTGACCCGTTTCTGTAGATGCTTGAAAAATACATGCTTATCTTAGTTTTAACAAGATTTTAGAAGAAACTAAATTTCAGCTGGGGGGTAAACCAGGGTCGTTTTAGGGAACCGAGGTCGGGGAGAGGCTGTTTCCCCCTGCCCTGTGGCAAGTTACGCCCATGTCCTAGATATTTACCTTTTAGTACAAAAAGTAAATTTGGATTTGTTTATTTATTGTTGTTGTTTCTTTTAGGTTACGCAGCGACCTGGAAACTCAACTAGAACATCATGGGACCAGGCAGTAGATTGAGAACATGGCAAGACATTTTTTTGTAAGATGTTTACAGCAGAGGCCTTTTCAGCAATTCGTGAACAAATTCCTCAGGGATTATATAAATGCTTGACAGTCTTTTACCCCTAATTGCCTACGATCATAAGTGGAATGAAAAAGCGGCAAGAATAAGCCCAATTATATTCTGTACTAAGTCAGTATTTACTTTAATAATGAAGTCATTTCATTTTTGTTGCTACAGACTGTATTATAATGTTTTTAAATGTAAAATTTATATTCTATAGCCCAAGTCTCAATACTTTTCGTGTGTTTACAGCTTTATATGTGAAAGCATTGCATTTTTAATTTTTGAATAAAAAAATGCTACAATTTGAATAAAAAAACATCGCATTTTTAATAAAGAGGCGAAATGGTGTGTTTTCCAGTAAAAAATATGGTGTCTCTGATAGTCAGGGACACCATAATAAGAATTAAGAAGTAATGCTTAGAAAGAAAAAAGAAAATCATAATCAGGGACCAAAATTTAACATAGTATGGGAAGTATGGGGCCTAGAAGTGGCAAATTCATTAGAAACTCTACAGCTACAATATTATAAACGAATGCTAGGTCTGCACGCCACAACTCACACACTTTTCATCAAGGGAGATTTGGGACTTTTCTCAATGAGAAAACATAGACAGATCCAACTAATTAAGTTTTGGCTGAAAATACTGCAATGTCCCTCCTTAAGACTCATCAGAGCAGCGTATGATGAATTACTTACCCTGGGACAAAAATCGTCATGGCCCTTCCATGTCAAAAAACTACTGGACAGCACAGGTCTATCGTATACATGGAATGGAGGAGAGGGCCCAATCTCAGATCAAAAAGCCTTTCTGTCAGAGTTCCAAATAAGGCTGGAAGACCAAGAAATTCAGAAATGGTGGAATGACCTTAGCCAGTCGGAAAGCTTAAGATCTTACTATAAGGTGAAATAAAGTTATGGTGAAGAGTTATATTTTAAATTAGGGATTCCAAAAGAATCCCTGAGGTCTTGGATGCAGGTGCGAGCAAACTGTCTCCCTCTTCACAGTTGGAAAAATTTGGAAAAATAGGTGTCCCCCGGAAATGCGGTATACTTGTCCAATTTGCGGTGATCTTGATGGGCTAGACCATTTTCTTTTCAGGTGTCAGGGGTTAAATGAGCTAAGAGGGAGCTTTCTTGGGATGGATAGTCGTGAGCACCTTCTTGGAACTTTGAAGTCGACGTCGAAAATAAATATAGTAGCAGTGGCAAATTTTGTCCGGAAGGGTCTTGTTATTCGAAAGTCGATTGTTACATAATTTAGTTTGTTTGTTGTTATATATGTATGTATACGGCCTGAAAAATTGCTTTAAATACAGTCATTCATTCATTCATTCATTCATAAAATGAAACCCAGTCCTAGTGATTAATATAATATAGAAAATATCTATCAACTACCAATTCTAAGAAAATGTAAGACAAGGAAAAAAACAAAAAAAAATCCAATAGAGCAATAACAAAGAAGTTTCATAACCTTACCATAGACGTTAGATCCTCCTGTGCCTCTGGAGGCACACAGGGCATCAACGAAGAGACACCAGTCGTCCCTCAAATGGGCTGCTGCCATAATGTCTACCCAATGGGGTTTTATGGACGTATTCGCGTTGAGAAGGTCCTTCTGGTATATTCAGCGTAATGTGTTCGTTACTGGTGGATGGAATTCTGTGTTTGGTCGTCTTTCATTCATATAACATGTCCCAAGTATTTCGATCTTCGTGTCCAGAGCATGTCGATGACCAGAGGCTACCCAATAATTTGGCTTCCTGTCTGGTTCGAAACGCGTTGGGTCCAGTTTATGTTGACGGTTTTTCGAAGACAATTGTTCTAAAAGGCTTGGAGTTTCTTCTGTTGCTGCTGATTTAGCTTCCAGCATTTGCTTCCATACGCCAAAACTTGGAGGACTGTTGAAGACTCGAAGTTTTAGCCGGTTTGACAACTTCTATGAGCAACGAGTCCGTCTGAGCCTGGTAAACGAGCCACTAGCCTGTCCAATACGAGAGTGGGTCTATTTTTCAATTGCCCCTGTGTTCTCAACTGTGTTTCCCATTTATTTAAACTGAGCAACCTGTTCTACATACTCTTTGGCATACTTCATGTTGAGGGGGGTTCCGTGACAGCCATAATTTTAGTTTTTGATACATTTATCTTGAAACCAAACCGTAGTGAATTTTCTGTTACAACATCTAAGAACTGTTAGAGTTTCTGCTTGCCTGACTCGAAGAGACTAATGTCGTCTGCGAAGTCTATATCTGCAATCCTCTTTTCGTTTCTGATTGAGATTCTGTAAATTTTGCATCCGCGGAGGATGTAATATATCACCAGTACTAAGAGAAAAGGGTCAGAAAACATCCATTTTTAATCCAATGATGATCCTGAAATATCTCTATTAGCCTTCACTCAGCTGTGCGCAACACTCCGTGCTCTGGTACAGGGCCATAATAAGCCTTACGAGTTTTTTCAAGGACATCGTAGTACTTGAGGATCTGCCAGTGTGTATCTCGATGGACATAATCGACTACTTTCTCGAAGTCTATGAAAATTAGGTGTAGCTTCTGTCTCTTCTAACGTCATTCATAATGCAAAAATGAGATCTGCACAGGAGCAGCTTGGACGGAAATCGTGTTGTTAGTCCCTTAAATGCTTGTCAATCATTGCCTGGATGTGGTGTAGAATTATGAGGACAAGAAGCTTTTCCAGAATAGAGAGTAAACTGATTCCTCTCCAGTCTTCGCACAGCATGACATCACTTCTTTTGAATAGTTTCACAAGGATACTGTACATCCACTCTTTTGGGACAACCTCAGCGACCCATATCGTACTAAAAAGTAGAATACAGGTTTTGACACAGGATCTAACCCAAGTTT
Organism: Artemia franciscana; assembly: GCF_032884065.1. NCBI lineage: Eukaryota > Metazoa > Arthropoda > Branchiopoda > Anostraca > Artemiidae > Artemia > Artemia franciscana. The sequence continues at coordinate 38,789,809 of NC_088866.1, read as the reverse complement.
TGGCATTTCAGCGGAAATTCTATCGTTTCCTAGAACTCTTTCGTTCTTCAGCTTCTTTGACACTGAAGTAATTTTAGTTTATGTAGGAGGATCTGTGTTGATTTCAAGAATAGGCAGAGGAGTCTCCGGTATATCGGAGGGATTTATTGTATCAGGATGGTTTAAGACACTTTGTAAATGGTTGGCCCAGACTTCTTCTATCTCTTTCTCTTCTGTGACTTTTCTTGCATTTCCGTCCTTGACAGGACCATCAGTTTTTCACCACTTGCCGATCATCTCATTGGTGATCCTGTTGACCGTCTTGGAATCTCCCTTTTTGCTGCCGTCTCTGCTTCTGCTGACTTGCTCAATTAAAATAATTTTCTCCTGACATCTGGTTCAGCAAGCTTATCAGAGTCACATAGGGGTGTCAAGGGCTATATCTTCTTTTTCGGGGTCTTTGTTTTGAGCACAATCTTAGCGATACAGAGACTGTGGTCTGAGTCAGCATCAGCTTTTATGAGTGTCCTTACGTCTCGGAAACTTGAGCACCATTTTCTGTTTATAATTAAGTGGCCGATCTGATTTTTTGTTGTACTCTCAGAGGAGGTCCAAGTGTGAATGTGGATATTCTTGTGACGAAACTGTGTTCCACCAATCAGGAGACCATTTGTGGAAGCGGAATATATATGTAGGGCTCCATTTTCATTCCGGTCGCCAAGACCATGTGAGAAAAGCACTTACGGGTAGTAAATCTATCGTTGCCTACTCTATCGTTGAAGTCTCCGGCAAATATGACAATTTCATGACACGGTAAAAGTTCCTAGACAGCCAAAATTAAACACGATAATACGCTTAAGATAAATAAAGAGCATCATGACAAGTTTCAATATAATATTTATTTCTAGTTTGATGTTCCAGAACCATTCTGATTTCTTAGAAAGTTTTATTTGGTTAAACGCAACAATCAATGTAAGATTAGAACAAAACCACTAAATGAGTAAAAACTAAAGTTTTCAAGATATTTATCATAAGTTTATTTTGACATAGGTATCCAAACATATTCCAAGGCTGTTCAAAATGAGCCCTTTTACAAAAAATCTCTGTTCAAAAGACCGAAAAATTAGAAAATTGTGTTTTTTTTGTCGCTAAGAAAAAGCTGGAGTTCTATTACAAGGAAGATAGTCTGATGATAATATGATTATTTACTAATCAGTCACGCGATGAATTGCTTTTGCTGATGATTAATTTCGTCAACTTTCTTTAAATAGAGGAACCTTCACTGGAAATATCATGAAGAATATCTAATACCCAGTTTTTTTTTATTTTATTTTTTATTTATTTTTTTTAAACCTAGAGCAGTAACGGATATTAAAAAAATTTCATTTGTAGGACAGACATTTGCACATGTCTTCAATGATACCAAGAAAAAATAGTGGGTCAATTAAAGATTCCAGCGTTATGCCACAAAACTAGTAGAATATTATAATATTTATTTTGGAATTTGACACACCTAACTCAGTTAGACAGATATAATGCAACAATTTTTTCAAGGAAAAGAATAATGCAAAACTGGTTAAAGTTCTATCAATATGTGTTACGAACAACCAGTTAAAGTATTATGATCAAACAGTTCGTGGTAACGAACTGTAGTAAGGAGCGACCCGGCTCAATAGTAACCGAAACTCTGAGAGGCGGAATTTTAATATCAATAGTCAAGGAGGCACACTCGTGCCTCTATAAAGAGGCGACCCACGACAATGTTAAGCGATCTTCGGTTCCAGTGGTCGCAGAGGGATGGGGAGGGATGCATTTCGTAGCCCGAGCTCCAACTAAGAAACCTGCCAAATTTCATCCCCCTCCAGCTTTTCCTTCATGGGGAAAATCTGGCCGAAAGTTTCGACCCGTCAACCCCAGCCCCCCTTTAACGTTGTCTGATCGGGCTGAAATTCACAAGTTAAAGTCCCCTAGGGCCCAGGAGCTTATCCGCGAAATTTCAGCTCGATCCGATAACTCCTTCCCTGTTTTCCAGAAACCACGCATAGCCACTTAATGTTCATTTTCTTTTTTTTCCTAGACGCCTACAGGTCACAGCCGACATCGGATCTGGGTGTAAGAAGACTCATTCGATGCGGAATTCTCCGAGTAATTTTCCTGGAAAGTTTCGTAGGAAAATCTTAACCCCCCGAAAGTTTCGACCCCCCAACCCCACCCCCCTTTTAACGTTGTCCGATCGGGCTGAAATTCACAAGTTAAGGTCCCCTACGGCCCAGGAGCTTATCCGCGAAATTTCAGCTCGATCCGATAACTCCTTCCCTGTTTTCCAGAAACCACGCATTAGCTACTTAATTAACGCATTTCTCTCCATAAGAGCCCATGTTAATTTGAAATTTTTAAAACTTATTTAGAAGTTATATTTACACACATGCAAGTGATTAGCTCAGTCGGTAGAGCGTGGGACTTTTAATCCTATGGTCAAGGGTTCAAGTCCCTTACGGGCGGTTTTTTTTAACAACATCAAAATAAAAGTGTATAATTTTGATAACACCTGGACAGCTTATCAATTGGGAGATAACAGAATATTAGCTTCTTATGAGCAAAAGAAACATTTCGGTCATTCTATCTAAATTTTTTTTCTATTTTATACAATGATTTAAAAGCGGGGGGGGGCGGCAGCCACCCAAGTTCCTCTCCTAATTCCTGTACGAGGAGTACCGGAATTATTAAATTACATCCACCATGGATTGTAGAAAAACGTACAGAAATAATATGAAAAAAACTTCGTTTTCTTAAAGAGTTAAAGAGGCTGCGTCCCAAAGTCGAACCTTAAAACGTACAGGAATTAGAAGAGGCAGTTGGGGGGCTGCCGCCCCCCAAACCCCCAGCTTTTAAAGACTCTTTTGTACAGGTTTTTGTTTTTTTGCTAACCCCCCGCTCTTGGCTTCGGAAAGGCCCTCTTTTAATTAACAAAAAATTGAAATGAATGAATAATGGAATAACTTCGAAAAATGTTAAACACAAGAGGACAGAAGAACCATTGCGCCGAAACTAGTAATTAGCAACAATGAAGTCCCCCCACAAAAAAAACCTGTACAAAAGAGTCTTTAAAAGCTGGGGGTTTCGGGGGCGGCAGCCCCCCAACTGCCTCTTCTAATTCCTGTACGTTTTAAGGTTCGAGTTTGGGACGCAGCCTCTTTAACTCTTTAAGAAAACGAAGTTTTTTTCATATTATTACATCAAAAGAATTGCGTTTTAATGCTGATTTTGAATACATAAGTTTCATCAAGTTTAGTCGTACCGATCAAAAGCTACGAGCCTGAGAAAATTTACCTTAATTAGAAAATAGGGGCAAATACCCCCTAAAAGTCATATAATCTTAACGAAAATCACACCATTAGATTCAGCGTATCAGAAAACCCTACTGTAAAAGTGATAAGCTCCTATCTACAAATAATATGAAAAAAACTTCGTTTTCTTAAAGAGTTAAAGAGGCTGCGTCCGATCGGACAACGTTAAAGGGGGGCTGGGGTTGACGGGTCGAAACTTTCGGCCAGATTTTCCCCGTGAAGGAAAAGTTGGAGGGGGATGAAATTTGGCAGGTTTCTTAGTTGGAGCTCGGGCTACGAAATGCATCCCTCTCTATCCCTCTGCGACCACTGGAACCGAAGATCGCATAACATTGTCGTGGGTCGCCTCTTTATAGAGGCACGAGTGTGCCTCCTTGAAATGTGGAATTTTGTTGTTTTTTTGCCAGAAGCAAGATCGGGGATGCGTATTTCTTTTTTGTTTTTTTTGTTTTTTTTCTTTTTTTTTTCCGGGGGTAATCGTATCGACCCAGTGGTCATAGAATGTCGCAAGAGGGCAAATTCTAACGGAAATTGAAAGTTCTAGTGCCGTTTTTAAGTGACCAAAAACTTGGAGTGCACCTAGGCCTTCTCCCACGTCCATTTTTTCCGAAGTCCCCAGATCAAAATTTCGCGATAGCCATTCTGTGCATTATAGTCAAAAAAACGTAATAACTAATTCTTGAGGGGACGACTTAATCCCCCACAATCCCCAGGGGAGGGGTTGCAAGCTTCAAAGTTTAGCCATTGTTTACATATAGGTATGGTTATTGGGAAGTGTGGAGACGTTTCCAGGGGGACTTTTTCGCGGTGGGGAAGGGGGTCAGAGACAGGGGGTATGTGGGAGGATCTTTCCATGGAGGAATTTATCATGAGGGAAGAGGATTTCCATGAAGGGGGTGCAGAATTTTCTAGCATTATTTAAAAAAACAATAAATGAGAAAATAAATAAATAAAATGTGTTTTCAACTGGAAGCATGGAGCAGTATTAAAACGAACAGAAATTATTACGTATATAAGGGGTTTTGGCTCCTCCTCACTACCTCGATTCTTACGCTAAAGTATTTTTAGTAATTTCAACTATTTATTCTACGGCCTTTGTGATTCAGGGGTTGGTCTTAAAGAATTGGTACGAAATTCAAGCTTTAGTGTAAAGAGCAAGGTATTGGCGAGGGGCGAAACCCCTCATATTCTTAATAAAAATACATAAATATAGAAGTTCACTACATAAATTAATTCCTAAGTTATGTATATTTATTATTGATAAAAACGTTCGTAAAAAAAGTTCTAGTTGCCTTTTTAAGTAACCAAAATATGTCCGATCAAAACTAAGAAAAAGCCATTTAGCCAAAAAAAAGTTAATATGCGAATTTCGTTTTAATTATTCATATACGGTGAGCCAAAATCAAAACATGGATAAATTAAAAACGCTCAGAATTGAAATAAAAAACAAGTTTATTTCAGCTGAAAGTAAGGAGGACATTAAAACTTAAAACAAACAGAAATTATTCCGCATATGGAAGGGGTTGTCCCCTCCTTGACGCCTCGCTTTTTACGCTATTGTTTTAAAAAGTAGAGTTGTTAGAAAGAGTCAAACTTTAGCGTAAAGAGCGAGGCGTCGAGGATATAGCAAGTAAAAAGATGGATGTATATAGTCTCTTTGATTTAGTTTGACATGCCAGCAACATACCCTGAGGGTTCCACCATAGTAAATATAACTATTCTCGGGATACCCCAGGACGTCAGGGACATCCCCCTCAGTTTACCCTATTAGTTTTAACTTAATACTTTGTTCCTTTCCTGAAATATTGTTTATATGTCATTTTAATGGCCTATATGCACTTAAACTCTTGATTTAGTTCAACTTCCCTGTCAACATTCCCTGAAATTTGCAACTTGATGTCCCTAGCCATAACTCTTAGCAGTAATAGTAGTCTTAGTAGTAGCAGCAGTAGTAGTAGCAGCAGTAGTAATAGCAGTGGTTGCGACAGTAGAAGTAGTAGTAGTGGCAGTTGTAATAGTAGTAGTAGTAGTAGTAGTAGTAGTAGTAGTAGTATTAGCATTAGTATTAGTATTAGTATTAGAATTAGTAGTAGTAGTAGTAGTAGTAGTAGTAGTAGTAGTAGTAGTAGTAGTAGTAGTAGTAGTAGTAGTAGTAGTAGCAGAAATAGTAGGAGTGGTAGTGGTAATAATAGTAGTAGTAGCAGCCGTAATAGCAGTAAATAGCGACGAAGACCATACTGCCTTTCCATTATAAGAAAAACAACAAGTAAAACCATAAGGAATTTTTTAAGACAGAACTTCCTCAAACCTCAAATGAATATTTCAACCACATAGTCAAGGGATGTCTTCAGCAAAACAAATGTAAATATAAAAAATGACTTACAGAAAAATATTTTCTTTAAAATTAAACTTTGAGAATTCAGAGCGCCCCAGGATTATTGTTTCGAAACAGTGAATAAGTCTTTGAGACAGAATCAACCAGATCAAAATAAATTTGAAAATAAGTACTGGAGGTAATTTCAATGCGTTGTAAGGATTTTTTTAAGGCAAGAGAAGCTATCAAGATTTTGCATGGTTTCGGGAAGGGAATTCCAAAGTATGCTATGTGCGAAATTTGGAGAGCAGAGCTCGTGTTGAGGTTAAGTTTGAGAGGTTATTGAGTAAAAATCTGAGACGGGAAGTTTTTTTTTTAATTATGATGGTGTTCCAATATTTCTAGAAATATTGCGTGTGCATTTTGAACCTCTACTCCGCTTGAAAACCCCAATGACGGTCCCCCACATCACATCTTGTTGATAAATATGAGAGTAAAATATTTCAAATAATTTACTATTAACAGAACAAATGGTTATAGATCTATACGATTAACAATGTGAATGATCCTTGCCCTTTTTGCGCATACAAACAACACTACCTTCACCAATCAAAGAAGGGACATAATGATGGGTTACAATTACTCAACATAATAACGTAAGATGCTCTAGTAATTTTGTTGTACCACATAGAAGGTGCTCTGGCAACAAACGGTCTGAACTTGGGGTCTTCTCACACTTAACTGATCTAATTTGAATCAAAACCGAAGACGGAGAAAAATAAACAACGTTTGTATATAAGTTCAGCTGAGAAAAATGCTTGTATAACAATTCATGATAACTCAATTCAGTTGATGACGGGCTGGACAAAAAATTGAAGTAAAGTATTGATATTTTTGTTTTTGCGGGATTTGGTCTGATAAATCAGCTGATGACTGTGTTAATCTATTAACCTCATTATAAAGTGGCTTTGGATTATTCCTAATCTTGGTTGATATATCTTTTACTTGTTGTTTCCTCCATGTTGTTAGAAACTTTATATATATATTTTTTTTGTTGGTTTAACTATCTGGAAAAAAGGGTCATTTCTCGGTTTGTCACACTGATCCCAAACATGATACCAGAGCCGTACAAGTATGGTATTTGATACAAATAGCTAAAAGAAATCACCAATGCGACAGCACAAACATAGAAACGAACATACACCACAAAAAAAAATACAAATTATAAAAATATTAAATAATAATATATAATAAATAATATACAAAATACAATAAACAATATATAAAAGACAGAAGGAGAAAGGAAGACTGATTTCCTACTTTAGTAATTAATATGTATAAGTACTTGAACGAGGTCTTCACCCTACTCATCCGTTCAATTACATAGGTCAAGCAGTAAAGCCATGCACAATCAACCGAAAAGAATAGTCAATGGACAGTCAGTCGTGTCGTAAGTAAATATTTCATCATATACCGAATATTTAAAAGTATAAATCAAAAAAAATAATTCAAAGGTGATCACCCAACAGAAGGACCCAATAGGAGAAAACACACTATCCTATAGGTTTTCGACACTTTAATATTTGACAGCCGTATACGGGCTGTCAAAAATACCTAACCCATGAATGACTGAGTAAATTAATTTGGAACTTTAAGGAAATGATAAGGGAGATGATCAGTTTCACCTAAAAGGTAATATTTTTACGTCGCTACTACTACTACTACTACAACTACCACTACTACTACTGCTTCCACTACTACTTCTACAACAACAGTAGTATATTAGATATTGTGGGGAAATTTGAACTAAATAAAACGACACTAAGCGAATGAAAATTCTCAAAAGAGTGTATCTCAGAGATGTATTTGATGGCTAAGTTTGAGCTTTCAGGAAATCCTTAAAGGGGAAGATTAATTGACCAAAGTTTAATATGTGCATGCTATTACTAATGGTACTACTGTTGAAACATTTACTAATACTCCTATTGTTGTTACGTAAACTACTAGCTCGATTACAGCTAATTGTGAAACTAAGAGCATTAAGATGAAAATCCAAAACGTATTTAAATATACAGGTTATATATAGGATATATCAGCAATGTCATAGAAACGGCTGATTATATTAAATTCAAATTTCAGGACTTGATGTGAATGGTGTTCAAATCATCAAAAGGCAGTGCATGTACTAATAATGCTTCCACTGTAGTTACTGTAACTAATAACACTAAGGGTATCAAGGTGAAATGTTAGTGAACGTTCAGGGGAAGTTTCAACAAAACAAAAGAATTATACGAATGCAGGTTCTCAAACGGGCATATAAGCAATATTATAGGCAGTGCTGCTAGAGATATCATTAAAGGTTTTAAAGAAGCTAATTCAACTCAAGGTTAAAAGTTCAAAACCCATTTTTAAGAGTGGAAAGAGATTGGAGGGCAATCAGCCCTCCTCAAAAGTCCAATCATTTCCCAAGAACATTCGATCAAAATTTTGAGGCAGCCATTTTGTCCATCATAGTAGAACAAATCCAGCTTCTTCTTTTCTAGGGATATAGAGTATGTCAACTCCCCACTGTCCATATTGCCTTAAAGCAAAATTTTGCCTTGAAAAGAAATCAAAAGGCACTGTGTTTATGGTTGCCAATAAGAAACCTCAGCAATAAATCGAGAACGACTGAAGGTGTTAATTTGAAACTTTCAGGAGTACTACTATTAATATTTCTGCTCTTACAATTCAAATAAATCAAAAGAGTGCAATAATATCTAGTTCGTGAAAGAATATGGATAGCGTTTCTTGGGAATGATATTAAGTTTAGTTCTACGGGTCAACTTGAGGATGTATAAAATAAAGTTAAATAATACTTTCTGCGTCAGGATTAAAAGTTCTCGAACAAGATTCTTCAGCATACAAATAGCAAGCCAAACTATGGTCTCCTATAGAAAAAACCGAAAAGAGATTATTTTTTGCCATGAAAAAGACTATGTCAATAAAAAACAAACAGAAATTAATTTAATAAGCCTTTTCCACAAAATCAGTTTCTTAAAGAAATTAAAGAGCTCTATTAATAGAGAAATGAGCAGAAATAAGGTCAAATAACCTTTTGAGTGTAAAACTACTATAACTCACCATCAAGAAAAACTAAACTCTAAACAAACAGAAATTACAATAAATAACCGATTGAAACTCAAAACGAGCAAAAACTGATATGAGTAGGACTGACAACCCCCCAGCCCTTCTCAAGACCAGAAGATAATTTACACTTTACTGAAAACAATATTCTACTAACACTGGAAGAAATTATATAAGTTTTGAAGAGATCTCATTCGATTTGAAATCGAAATTCTTGTTTTTTTTAGGGCCATATCAAGAAAACTGCGTTCGACTTTTCACCAGTGCGTTTTCCAGTCGAGCCAGTTTCCTGGATATGACCTCTGTGGAAAATATACCTTTCCCTCATTGATTTCTCTTAAAATAAGTGCTGATCCACGTCGGTAACCATATTTATCTCTTCTTTACTGTTTTTAAGAGTTAAATTCATCACCGAATAAGAAATTGGAAAATAATGTCCCAAATCTAACCCAAATTTATTATCTGTTTTTTTTACATACAATATCCAACAACGTCAATACATCTCTTGCCAGGTACATTTTACAATAATCCTCTCCATTTTTGCACCCTCCGTTGGCCAAACCTATCATAAAAAATTCACTGTCGGCAGTGGTGCATTGACAGTCTTGAAGTGAATCATAAAACGTTTCGATGGGCGGTATTTTTTCCTCTCATAGTCTCGAGGTGGAGTTGCAGTACTCATACGGATATATACCCTTACACGTAATCAAATTTTTCATCATCTGGAAATCGCTGTTTAAGGAAGAGAAAACTATTAAAATCTTCGCTTTTTAGTACTTGATTTAACTGACTTAGTGATTTGGGAAAAAACTATATAAATCTAGGAACATATCTTATTCAACCACGTATTACTATTATTTATTGCTTTCCATTTGAAATCTTAGACTACCAGTTTCGCATGTGATTTGGGTATGATGTTTAAGAAAAAGAACCATCTACCCATGTGCCATCTACAAATTCACATTTCTGTAAACGTGCCAACGCTGGTACTATGCATTTCAAATCATAGTTGAAACTATGGATATAAGCCGGTTAAACCTATTGCTGCTTAACGTTTGATTTACAAGATTTATTTGCCAGTCCACGAAAGCTGCTCATCCTAATAAAACTAGATTTTTTAAATGATTTAGGTTGCAGACTGGCGTTTCCCCACTACCCTCAACAGATTTCTCCTTACAGACCCATCACATTTCCTTATTTTTAATAGCCAACTCGACCTCTAGTGATAGAACCATTGGGCATATACATTGTCCAGCCGTGACATGGACTTATTTTTAATTTTAGTAAGTGCAGCTATGGCGTACGACCACAGTAAATGCTACGACCACACAATGTTCTCCCCGATGTTTCAAAAACCTCTACAAATTGTTTTGTATTACTAGAATTTTTTTTTGTGCATGCGCATAGGAGATTACAATGGCTTCATGTTCTTTAAAACGGTTCAAGTACTATGGATTATATACATCCGTGAGTTTAGCTACTATGTCCGGGGCCACCTTATCGCTCTGCAAGAGCAAATTCTGAAAATTCTCAAAACGTAAGATAGCATTTTCATCCGAAATCGTCTTCCAAGATTGGTACCCCTTTCGCTTATGGTGCCTTAAAAGTTGCTTTAATTTTAAATCAGTGTGAAATCTGGACAGAAATATTGGAAAATAATGACGTGAACTTTCTTTCTTCCCTTGTCATAAAACCTGACTAACATTTGCTATTGGAAAAAATGTCCAACTGAATCAGGATCTGTGGCAGGCTCATAGAAGAGCCATACCCAGTGCTTCACTAATTCAATGCACAGAGCCCTCACTGAATGAATTACACCTTTTTTATCTTTATGTTCGCCCTCTTAAAATTCTGTGTCGTAGTGTAACACTGTAACACCAATCTTTAGATGTTCACTAGCCCTCTCAAAAATTTCTATTCCATTAAGCATTACGGAATGTTAACCCTTTAAACATTTAAGATCTACTTTAGGAAATTTTGCCCCCTCTCCACCCCCATCAATTGCCAATGTGTCCAAAACTGTCTGATTAGCGTCTCTTTGCAGGGGCTTATGGCCTGCGACAAGGACTGCCTACTTAAAGCACTTTAGGCCCGTCTCGAAACAAAAGCGTTGTACACACTTGACAACCCTTCAAATTTGCATTATAGTTTTTTAATTCTTCTTCCCCCTTCCACCTCTTAAAACAAATTCCTTTTTAAATTTTGTTATATTTACATCTAATTTCTCGATAAATAAAACCACTGATTCACTCCCCATTTTAATATAATTGTCTACTTAATTGAAAATGCTGCCTACAAAGTCCAAAAAACACCCTCCAGATTGTGTAAGTCCGGATGAAGTGTCTATATTTCCGTTCATATATATAATCTGGGTCCACCTCTCCAGACTTTTCATTTAGATAAAAAATTGCGCTACGGATATCTTAACACTATCTCTCCCTCCCACCTCCCGAATTTGTATTTCAGGAAGGGCTCGAATCTTGGACCGCTAGTAGTGGACTAGGCTAATTGGATTTGTCATAATACTACCAGGTGCAAGAGGAGTGAAGAGGTCTCAAAACTCAGCCCGAAACATTACGTAAGTTAGAATTAGCTGTGTAAACTTCGGGCAATACATGGCGTGAATGAACTCCGCTTTGTACTACTCCTCCTTTTCTCCTCCTCAGGGTCATTGTGGGGGTTGAGCACCTCTTTGGTCCTTTAGGAGTCTCTCAAGAGCGTTTGGCTTAAGATGTTCTTGCGTGTGATTCAAAACTTCCGTGTCAAGGCCAGGATCTCTCAAAAGGGCGTCTAGATGAAAAATGGAGGAACTACATTATCAGGTTTCACCCCCTCCCTAATAAATTTACACCATCCAGAAATGTGTTGGTGTTAATGTGACAAGAGTCTCCATGCCATCATTGTACGGTCCTTGAGTTGTTTGCGGTGATCGTAGAGTGGTGATAACTAGGTGAACCTAAAAATTAATAGCAATTGGTTTCCCCTTTGAAACATTTATGGTTTCGTTCTGAAAAAGAATATAGCAGGCTGAATTATAATATATTATTAATCTGTAAATTGAATATGTTATTAAGCTGAAAACAAAACCTATGGCCCTAATTTTGAAGACCAGCAGAGTCCTTTGTTATTAAGCTAAACAAAAACTATTGCCCTACTTCAAGGAGCAAACTCCATCGCAGAACAATTGAAGTTTCCTGATTATTAGAATAAAAACAAGACCTAAATCCCAATTTTCGCGGGCCAAACCCCTCCCTTTCACCGGCATCGGACAAGGTGTAAAACAGTTCCTCATTATTAACCCTTTGGAAATTCGTCTCAAATAATTAAACTTGTGGGAGGTATGGGGCGTTGATTTGTTCTTCTTTAAAGAAATCGGTTATTGAATGGTTAATCTCTTCCTTGTCGTTCTGGGTAAACTTTGCTACCATTTTAAGGGAGACCCGTAAAAATAATAACAACTTATTTTCCCTTGAACAACTTAACATTTCATCTCGTAAAAAGAGTATTATTATTAAGCTGAGGGCATAGGGATCTCACCCTTGAGTTGTCAAAAATATTAACACCATATTTTCATTTGAATGTATAGATAACCGCTAAAAGCATATATTATTTTTGTTGTGGTGGAAAAATAATTTCTTTGAGCACCAGGGGCACCAACAATAGGATCAAAATATGGGCTTTGTTTAATTGTCTGTAACTTTAGTTGGTTCATAGAACATCGAACGAGGGCCCTTTGAAACCCTATTATCCAAACAAATTTACTAATTTTTACCCCTCTTGTCTTGCGTAAAAACTAAAACCTTCTTGCCAAAACACAAAATAAGCCGTCAATTCTTTCGAAAATTATCGCTATCTATTATTTGTCATGTAATTTTACTTACAACAGGGTTTGCAATATTGGTGTCGCCTTTCACAGTTGTCAGTAAAGGCCCGGCAGCTTCGTCACTTTTGTTGAGGAAGAGTTTCTTTCATGTTTGCCACTTTGGAATCGGTCCAGTCAAGTTTCTGCATCATGGCTTCGTAGGGCAGAGGGCGTGGTATTCTCACCATGGGCTACATCATCGCACAGCCTGGGAGGGACCCATTGCTTAGGGTTTTTCAGAAATAGAAAATTTTAGTTTTCCAAATAAATAATTCCCTTTGCCCTCATACCCCCCCCAGGACTGCTTACCCTATCCCCTTTTTTACATCATTGTCTAATATTTAAGCTTGGGAACCGTATTGTTAAACTTCTCGTAATAAGTTCGTATACTTTTTCTAATAAGTTGAAGCTAGTTTCATCCTATTCCCCCTATTGAATTCGTCTTTAATACGATTTACATAGCCAAAAATATGGTACTTTATGGCTTCAAAAATGAGTACATATCCCCTCTTACGTACATTATGTAGGATGGAGGGGCCTTACGCAATAATTTATTATTATACACAAAATGACCCTTTTTCCCTATGTATATTTACCATAAGAAAAAAAATGTATTCAACCCTTCATTTAACACATTAATAAGCTACATTTTTTGTAAGCAGTTCACACAAGATTCAGCTTGTTAAAAGCATCTAATTTACCTCACAAAACAGAAAGGACCCTTTTGTTCAAATTAGCTAACGCCAGGGCAGATATGTAAAATTTTGACAGGGTACCATTTGCGATAATTAAGCTTGAAACATATACCTGTTAGTGAAATTTGAACGATATTTTCGCTGGATGCATGTACTTTCTGGCATGATTCATTTACTGGCTTTATCTGACATTTTAATAAGGTAATTTTTAAAGTAGAGCATATTTGGCGTGATTATTATACCCAATAATTCTTTTTATTGGGGGAAGTCTTAATTGTTTTCTTGTTGTTTACATACAGAGAATTATATCAGCTTCAATATCAGTATACTCACCCCTCATGTTTGTTGTTCTTTTTTTGGTGGGTGAAGCTTTCAAGCCCTAAGTTTTCAAGTACTTCGTGTAATTGGAAGCTTACCTGTTGATATGATTTGATAACATCCTTTTTAAAAATATTCTTCCACAAACCATCTTAAAAGCTAGACTGGTGAAATTGCATGTTTGCATGCGGGTTTTATAGGCTAAAGGGAACAATAGGAAATACCCTTTCTGTTACACGCTATAAAAATAACAAACTCTTGCATAAGGATGTTTGTTGCTGTTGAAAATTAATAAATGTCTAGCTGAGGTAACGGGACACCTTTGTTGCTGTTGAAAATCAATAGATTTTCTCGTTACGTGGTCTAGAGACCACGTAACGAGACTTCTTTGGGTCTTAGCAGAAATGAAAATAAAATTTGAAAATCAATCGATTTGTAGACCACGTAACGGCACACCCTTGTGTGTTAGGAAAATTTGGTAATTCAAACAAAGACTTGTGTAAGCTTCCGCCAAATAGCCTATTTCATCTGCATAAGTAAAAGCATTGGACTAAGATCAATTTCTTATAGGTGCAATTTCTTGAGGGGAAGACACCTCGACTGGCACTTTGCCCTGAGGGTATTCCTCCCTGACCCTGTATGTTATTACACGTTTGGATAGGTAGACAATTAACTATTGTAACAAGCACCTGTGACTTGAAGAAACTCTGCCAAATAGCCAGTTGCTTATAAAAAGTGCCGACACCTGGATTTGAAGGGATAGGGCTCTGCTTCAATAGATTGGGTTTACACTACTTTATTTAAGAAAAGAATCGACTAATATCTTAAATAGTTCTAAAATTTACTCAAGATTTGATATAAACAAATATTCTTTTTTATGTTATTTAAGCTTTTAAGAAGAAGTGGAAATTGACATAAAGGAAAAGGAAAGGATATTCAGTCTGTCTCTGATAGATCCTTCAGCATAAAACTATATATATTTTTTTTTCTCAAATTAACCATCTGAAATCACACTTAAGGTTTTTTTATGTTTTTTGAAAATATTGTTTGTGCCTCACACCCAAAAAACACTAGCAATTGCTCACCAAAAATAAGAAAATATAGAGTGGAAGATTTCACCATAACTTTACGTGAACTCGTTGGCTAAAATGTGAATAAAATGAACATTTTTTTCAACAATATTTTCTAGACTGTGAAAACCATTTTACACTGTTTTGGGCACCTAAGTGAGTTTTATTTTTCTAGAATAGTTCACGTTAATATTATAAATCACTGAAACACGGAAGCAGATCTTAATTTCCAAAAGCAAATTATCAATAAATTCAAAAACTTAGGCAATACTTCAGGTACTTATTATTTTTTCGTGGCCAAATAAGGTTTTCCTATTCATTTCACTTTACCTTAGCGATAAGCCGATATAAATGAACCTTTTATGCAAGACTCTTGCTTCTATATTCTACATTTTTTCTTGCTTGCATTTAACTATTTTACTCAGTCATTATTCCAGCCAACTGAACTATCCCAGCACCTGTAATACTCTGGTACGTTTGACCCTAGGACATACTCTCTATCGGTTTAATACTTGAATGTAACATTTGGTTTGATAACCTTCCATAGTTCATGTATTCATTTAAATGGTTGTTGCTCATGGGTAGTTAATTTCATTAAGTTTCTTTAAAGTTTTGAATGACGTGTTCTAAGACATCGAAGATCTCTCATTGCTAAACTGGTGGGCTTTAAAGCTCGATTAGACTTCAAAATGGAAAATCCTTCATTCAAAACATTGTGAAATTTGTCGCGTAGAGCAGGCTCCAGGAGAGAAAAATAAAATCATCAGTGAACAAATGATACTTGCATGTAGATTGAATATCTTTATTTACAGAATAAAGTGACTTGATAATCAAAGGTTTTGTACACTTTTAACGATTTATTTTCCGAAAAGTTTCCCTTTTCATACATCCAGAGTAGAAGAAAAGGCGTCCAATATGAAAATGTCAATTTTACCCAAAAATAGGCAAAGGTGACATAAATCACATCTGCAGCATGAAATAGTTGAGTACTTTATATTACTGGATGAATGGTTTACCAACTCCAGTCTCAACTCTTAAGTATGCCAAGTATACTGGGACTGTCTGTTCTTTTGGATTCCAAATCAATTACCCTTGTTTTCGGTGTTTTTAGCAATAAATTCAAATACACAAATCAATTTCGATTCAGCTGCACTTCTTGTAATATAAGTTTTTCTCACTTGGGGGAGGGAAAAAATTATTTAAAGTCGTAAGAAATCATATTGAAATGAGTGCATAAAGCAAAAGAAAACCATTGAGAAACTTTTAAAATTTTAATTATTTTCGGGATGGAGCCAGGTTCAGAGCCCCACTCTATCGTGCAAGCCTGATGAGCAGCTCTTATTTGTGTTATTCTCATGAGAAGCTGTATGGCCTTGTAATTAAAATGGGTCAGGTAAAATTCCTTGTCAAGGTCTTTTGAGGCTCAAATTATTTAGATGCATGTTCATATTTTGACATATACGAAAGCGACTTGTTGTTGACTTCTCTTAAGAACTGTCTATCATGTATCAACAGAATTTGTTCTTAAATTATTTTTGACATTTTTCAGGATTCCTTTCTCCTTTGAATGATAAATTATTGATCATTATTTGAATCAACAGGCTTTCAAATTAATCTCTCTACCTCATGTTTCTTAAACATTTTTTTTTCAAAAGAGATTTGATTCTTGGCACTTTTGTTGCAAAATACGTATCCTTGTAAGGGCGGATACAAGTCTTTCAGGCATTGAAAGGGATCTAGATAACAAAACTTTGTTTACCCCAGAGAGTCTTAAAACCATGGATTTTTCGTTGCGAGCCATGAGTACTTGAAAAAAGGTCATTCCAACTTAAGCTCTGGAAAAAGTGGCTGATTTGAAAATGTGTAATAGGGTTTGAGGTCAAAAAGAATCTGTTAGAATAAGAATTTCATTTTACTGACAAAAAACCGTTTGGAAAAGGACTTTTCCGACATTAGAATAGTTAAAAAAAAGTTTCGAAAAAACTTTAGCATTAGTCAAGAAACTTTCTTAATAGTTTTGATGAACAAGTGCTACAAAGCTGCGTAAGGAATTATTTTAGCAAACTACTACTAACAACTCACCGCAGTACCAGGCTGCCTGAGGCCAACACAGCTATGCACGCTCTTCCTCCATTCTAATCTAATCAAAGCCTCCCTCTTTACACCCTGCCAGGAAATTTCGATTTCCTTTATATGTTTCTTTGACATTTTCCCACCCTAGACGAGGACGACCTGCTTTCCGTTTAGCCCTAGACAGTTGTCCGAAAAGGCCAATCTTCACAGTCTGTCATCCTTCATCCACAGAACGTGCCCTAGTCATTTCAACCTTTCTTTTATTATGGCCCTAGAAAACAGGATTGGACTACATTTTTCGCACAACCAACTGTTTGAAATGCGGCCAGTCAGCCGGGCACCTAGCACAATCCATACACAATTTCTTTAAAAAACGTCTAGTAGATCTTCATCCACTTTTTAGAACGCCCATGCTGTCATCACTGTACCTTCCAATATTCTAATCCTGGTTTGCAGACTTATCTTCGTATTCTTCCAAAATTTTATAAATGTTAAAAAACCTTAAGTGTTGGCTATTCTACTTCTAACATTTTAACTGCTCCCATCGTCTATGCTAATAATACTACCAGGGTAAGTGAAGCTTCCCGCATGGTCAATCTTTTTGTTACCTAACGTCACCTTTTCATCTTCATTAAGTACTAGCTTTAGTAACTTAGTCATCTTAACACTAATTTTCAAACTATTCTAGCACCTTGAACTAGCAAAACCTCTAAAAGCTCATTCATTTTGCTCACATTTTCATATAGGCTCCAATCTCTGCTTAAATCTTCAGCATAACCTAAGTCCAGGAGAGCTTTTCCTCCCCATTAGATTCCGTGGTCTCCCATCACCTTTCCTGGGATCCTTCAGGCAAAGTCCATCAAAATGATCCATATAAAGGGGGATAGAACACAACCTCTCTTAACTCCTGATTTAATGCAAATCCAGCTCCTAACCTCATTTCCTACCTTAAACGCAGCAGTGTTATTCTCGTACACAGCGCTAATCACTTTAATGTATTTGTCAGGTATATATTACTAACTGATTTGCTACCTATAGCGACCAGACTAAGGCCAAGATAATTAAAACACTCACTCTCATCGCCATTCTTACACAGTGGTTTAATTAAGGTTTTCCTAAAACCCTTTGGTACTTCCCCTGTTTCAAAAATCATATTCATAATCTTCAGTAACTGATTTATAACCTCATAGCACCCTATTTAAGAAACTCATTTACCACACTATCAACATCTGGAGCCTTATTATTTTCAATCCTTTTATTGCTGTCGCTAATTCTTCCTCACATAACAAATCTTCCTTCACATCCAAGGTATCAAAAACTTTTTCATTTTCCTCTTTATCTTTTCCTGCAACTGTATCTCGACTTAGCACATTCTCAAAATGTTCCGCCTATCTTTCCTTAACTTTTTTATCGCTAACCGTGGCACTGTTCTTATCTTTAACTGGGACAAGTCCTCGAAAAGCCCTTTGGAAAATATTATTTTTGAATTTAATAGCTAGAATAGTAGGCTTCTGGGTAGCTTTTGAAGGTCTTTTCTTTATATTCTTTAAGTCACAGTATTTCAAAATGCAAATATTTTAAATGATAGTACCTTCGTCTTTTTCGCCAAGAAGACGCTACCTGATTTATCGATGAAGCTAGCGTTTGCTTCATGGTTAAATTCAAAAATAAGAAACATGTGATTAAATCGCAATATAAGGATTTGCTGCAATTTTCCCATCCGATGAATTCTTTTGCAAAATAATCGGTTTGCTATTTTGGTGATAATGTGATTATGTCTTTGGTTTTCTGATTAGAGTAAACAGTCAGGTTTTAGAAAAAGTTCCTTGTTGTTATAGCAAACACAAGCCAGGGCCTGAAGAGAAATAGGCTAAGTAACTTGAACTTTAAGTATTCAGCTCAAAGGTTAGTTCTAGAAGATAGGCTGGCAAAGGGCTATCTACAAGGGTAAATCTTAAGAAAACAAATCTTAGCCTACTTCATAATTTAGAAAAAACTGTAGGCCTAGCTAACACAGTTTGCATCTACCCTTGCTATACTTTACCTCTCCCCCCTAATGTGTAAATACAGAGCACAAATTGTGTATTTCCAATAGCTTCTGCCACCCATCACTCTTGTTTTTCTGCTTATTGTGTTGTCACAAGTGATTCAATTTACTATTTATTCAATTTGCTAGCCTAAGGAACAATAAATAAAAACTTATGTATTGCTATATAATGTATTTATGGAAATATAAAGGGTAAAATTCTAGTTTAGTGACTTCTTGCTATCTTGGAAAGGGGTTTGGTTAGGATAAATGAAACTTTCAGGGATGGGTCTACAGGCTAAAGTATATCCCAGGAAGGTATTTTAAAGTACTCACCTCCACTCCTTCTCCCTCTAGAGCGCCCTGAAATTTGCCTATATGACAGGTCTATTACCTATTGAAATTTTTACAAAATAACATTTTACCATAAATTTTCAGTTACCAGTTGCTTTTTCTCTGCCTTTAGTTCTAAAAGTGCAATCCCTGCTATTTGAGTAGAATTCTGAGCCATATCAATTTTTTTTTCAAAATGTAGAAAATGTATTTGCAATCTTTAAAACCTTATATATTGGAATTGAGCAAAGTTGTGAAGCTGAAAACAATATTGTTATACTTCATTAAAGCAGAAGATCTATTTTGCAAGGTTTTACCTTTCTAACACACATATTTTTAAAGGTCTTCAAAGGTCAGGACCCTCTAGAGGGAGAGGGAGTAGAGGTAGGTACTTCAAAATACCTTCCTGGGACATACTTTAGCCTGTAGACCCATCCCTGAAAGTTTCATTTTCCTAACATAACCCCTTTCCCAGATAGCAAGAAGTCACTAAACTAGAATTTTACCAATGCAATCTTAAGCCTTATGCTACTCATGGTCCAAATTCTAGGATTATGGTTCAGTTTCTAGTTTCAGAAGTGCTAGTTCCAAAAACTTGATTTCAAAATCACTGGTACTATACAGAAGAAACCCTTATCTTACAGACAATTAGTTTTAATGCACTTGCTGCTACTGAACTTCTGGCCAGGCAATTGCTAGCCTAAAGAACAATCCAAGCAAAGACTCATGGATTTCTATATAACATATACATAAAAATATAAAGAACTGACAGACAAAAGTAAGAAATTGTAAGCCGGGGCTTATTTACCTCCTACCCTCTCCAAAAAATCAATGTTTCATGTGACTTGTAGTTCAAATTTTGAAATTGTGGTTCAAGTTCTTTTTTTTAGGACTACAGGTTATTTAAACAGAACCATAAAATTGCTGGTACAGTGAAGAAGAATTGTAAGTAACCTAGGCCTACCCTTTTGGTGAATCAAGGAAAGTCCAACACCAACCTCTAATTTGTCTATGTTCTGTTGTATCTTTGGGAGGCTTTCATTTTCTTCCATATTAGTAGCAGTAGACAACAGTACTGTACAATTATATCAGATCATTAATTTATTGAACCCAGGCACCTATAACAAAAGCATAATAAAGCAACTACAAGCAAGCATACAAGCATTAATATAAGAGCAAAAGCAAGCTGGCATTAGCATAACCTACATGCATGATATTAAATCCTCCTTCTTCTGTATTGGAACACTGTCACTTATTATTACTAATTATGAAAGAACCCACAAAGAAGGTGCTAGGCTTGCTTCTTGACATTCTATAATATATCATTGACACATAGCCAATAACATGTGTATGATGGGCTCCACTACTGCTTGAGCATAGAACTGAAAGAAACTAGGGGTACTATTTACACAATTTTAGAAGCTCACAGGCTTAGCTTATTTGGTGGATTGATTGACCCTGTATCTGGTTTTGGTTACTGACTTTTCTTCTGACTTGATGTCTTCATCTGGGAGTGGGCTGCTGCTATCAGGGGTACTGGTGATGGATTTGTTTGGCAAGGGTGTACTGAATGATGTGGTAAGCAGTGATGCATCTGCATTGGGTGTGATAGACTTTGGATTGTTTTTAGGTGTCATGAATATATCATGTTCCCTGTGCTGTCTGTTCTGTACAAGTGTTGAGAGTAATGCATTTGATAAGTGCTTTCTATTTCTTTGTAGTATAGTTCCATCTTCAGTTGTGATATGGAATAATCTTGGGTGACCTGCTGATGCTATCATGTCTTCAATGCCCCACTGAATCTGGTTGGTTCTGATAATACATGGTGTCACCTGCATGGAGTGTGGTATGAGGCTTAGCATGCTTGTTGAAGTAGTGTTTCTGTATTGACTGGGCCTCTGTTTGTGTTTGCAGATATGTATTAGTTGGGACAACCTGCTTTTGCAGATATTTTCGTGTGCAAGGTAGGGCAGAATATAATTGGCGGCTCATTAGCAGTAGAGTAGGTGTATTCCTATATTCCAGAAGACTCAGATATGGGTCATCCCTATTCTCACTTGGTTTGGTGAAAATATTCTTGTATGTTTGCATAGCCTTTTCTATCAATCCATTGGATTTGGGGTATATTGGACTGGATGTCTTGTGGCTTATTCCCCACCACCAACTGTTTGAACTCAGACAACGAGTATTGTGTCCCATTTTATGACATAATGGTGTTAGGAATGCCATGCCAAGCAAAGTGTGCTTTCAGTTTCCCAATTATTTCTTTGGATGTTAGGTTTCTTCACTTGTCAACTTCAAAATAGTGGCTGTGGTAGTGAACTGTTATGGGATATTTTCCTTCATTTCAGTCAAAGATATCTGAAACCACCTGCTGCCATGGAAGTAAGGGAATATAGTAGTTGATAAGAGGCTCTTTCTGGTTATTTTGGCTGAATTTTTGGCAGGTGGGGCAGTTTGTGATAAGATCTTTAATATCACTGTTCATACTTGGCCAGTAGATGAGCATCCTGAAGCATTGTTTGATTTTCCCATGCCAAGGTGAGAGACATGGAGTTGTTTTAGAACTTTTGATTGCACTTTTGAGGGGATAACTATCCTTTAACCCTTAACCCTTAAAATGATGCCATTCTGATGTGACAGTTCATGCTGAAAATTCCAGTATGTCAGGAGATCAGTATCACATTGCTTTCTAGTGTTAGGCCATCCACTTTGGATGACTTCATTAAAGAGGGCCAGTTGTTCATCTTTCTCTATATAGAGTTTTGTTTCATCAAGTCTTTTGTCACTTAGGGGAATAATTTGTGTAACTTGGTGGACATATACTTCAATCTCTCTATGGAGATTCTCATCAACTTCAGGGAGGTGTAGTCTTGATAGCGCATCAGCCACTGCAATTTCTGTCCCTGGTCTGTAGACAAACTACAGATCATATGGTTCAATTTGTAGCATTGTTTGTTGCACTCTAGCAGGTTTTTTAAGCAGATTCTGAAGGAAAGTCTCAAGTCAATGGCAGTCTGTGGTTACTCTTACATGCCTGCCATATATGAAGTGATGGAAGTATTTGCACCCAAAAACTATTGCATATAGCTCCTTTTCCAGTTTCAAGTATTTCTGTTCTGCTTGCCTGAGGGAACATGAGGTGTAAGTAATTACATTACATTGTGATGAGATAAATGCTCCTAAGCCATGTGATGATGCACCAATGGTGAGATTGATGGACTTGTATAATAGGCTAGATTTGTGACTTTTGAGTTTTTGATGCTTCTCAGGGCTCCATCATGTTCCTTGGCCCACTTGAAGTCTATAGATTTACTGAGGCCATGCAAGACTTTGTTTTTTGTTGATATGTTTGGAATGTATTTTTCAAGGTAATTTAGCATCCCCAACAGAGTTGCAAGCTCTCCAGGGTTTAATGGAGTGGGTATCTTGTTTAGATTTTTTCAGGATGCGGTTTCAGTCCTTGTTCACTTATGACATGTCCAAAATAAGTAATGCTGGTGACACAGAAGTGACATTTTGCTTTGTTGAATCTAATGCCCTCTTCTCTTGCTCTCTGCAATACAGCTTTCATTCTCTTGTTATGTTCTTCAAGGGATGATCCAAAAACGAGAAGATTATCAATGATGACTGCAAATCTGTCTAATCCTTCAAGGGCCTCTTACATTTGTCTTTGAAATTCATCATGGGCTGATATGATACCAAATGGCATCCATTGAAAATGGTATCTACCAAAAATTGTGTTGAATGTTTTTAGATCTGCAGATTCATCATCCAGGACCAATGACCAATACCCAGATCTTGCATCCAATTTGCTCAGAAACTTTGCTACTTGGAGTTTTGATGTTACATCTTCAAGGGAAGGGATTGGGTAGAAGGGTCTTTTGATGGATTTGTTCAAATTGACAGGGTCTATGCATATTTGGAAACTACTGTCCTTGTCTCTACTGCTACCATTAAATTGACCCAGTCGATTGGTCTGGAGATCTTTTCAATTATTCCCTTGACTTTCATGCAATATAGTTTGGCTTCCAATCTGTCTTGGAGTGATGATGGGATTCTTCTTGCTGGGTATGCACTAGGAGTTGCACCATCCTTCATGTATCCTCCATCAAGCTTTCCTATTCCTTGAAACACGTCTTTGTAGCTGTTGACTGTTTTGTTCACTTCTGTCTTGTTGACTGTATGGAATTTCATCTGCCTTTCTGAACTAGTTTCAAGTCTATACTTGACTGAATCTGAGAATTGGCATCAAGTCAGTTTCAATAATGAAAAAGAGCAAGGTTTCAGCTTTGTTGGAGTGGTGCTTACACTTAAGCTGGCACACACCTGGGTACTTTGTGTTAGTGGTGGTTTATGCGGCAAGGCATCAAAGTATTTAGCAGGTAAGATGCTAGCTTGTGCTCCAGTGTCTTCCTTGAATTTTATAGACAAGGAGTTGTTTACTTTTAATGTCATAAGAGCTTTGTCCTTGTCATTATGGATTTTGCTTTCTATAAAATATAAAAATACATTGTCATCTTGGTCACTGTTGTTGGTTGGGTTATCCTCAAACTCCATTACTACATTGACAGATTTGCTGCATTTGCACACATGTGCAGAGTGGTTTAGCTTTTTACACTCTGGGCAGGTTTTGCCTTTTGCAGGATTAACGCGGCTGTCTGAGTACATTCTCTACAAAAATAGCACTCCTTAGGTTTCCTAGGTGTTGCTGTGCCTTCTGACTTTTAGAATGGATGTTTGTATTTGTGGATAGCATCTACCTCTGTCTTTATTTGTTGGGCTTCTTTCCCTTCAAGTGTTCTTAGCTGTGCCTGGGCTGTTTGGTAGGTTTGACACTCTTCAACAGCTGATGCAAGTGTTAGAGCATCACCCTCTAGACGAAGTCTTTCTCTAATTTTTTGTCTCTGATGCCACTTATAGAAATAGAAAAACGGGAGAAAATTGCAAGAGATGCAGAAGTGATAACATCAAAAGAACATCTAGTGATGCTTGAGAGGGAAGAAAATCTGAAAGCAAAAGGCAAAGAGAAGAAGAAAAGTTCAGGTGGGAAGAATGTGAATTGAACAAAAATTTTCTTCCTAAGACGAAAGCAAATAGCAACTCAATTGATAGCAAATCAGACATTTGCCTTGAACTTGGCTCTGATGAGGATGATCAGAATATTCAAGATATTATTGAAGAAAGTGACAGTGATGGCAAGGAGACACCCAGTAAGCAAAAGATTGTTTCCAAGCTAAGTATGTACTATGCAGTTAGATACAATGCCAGGAATGATAAACAAGTTGGCACATATAAAGGGTTCTAGACTTTCCTGGCAAGGGAAAAGTTAAGCTCAAGTTTCTTCATTGCTTGAGCCTTGCCATATACTCGTTCAATTGGCCAAAGAAAGATAACATTGACACTGTGGACAACAAAAACATTTTTGCAGGACCAGTTAAGCTAGTGGAAACTGGATCATTTGAAATACCCCAAATCCATCAGGTTATTGTGCCATATAAGGCAGTCACTGGCAAGCGTCAGTAGATCTTTGTTTTATGCCCATACACGTAAGCTACAACAGCTATGATTCACTTTTTGTATCTGAAATCAAACCATTATTTGTGTCATATGTTTTTCTTTTTCAAAATACAAGCAATCATTTGCATTCAGTGATGTGTACATCTTGGCTAAGCTACTTATAATGTTCACCTGTTGGGTAAGTCTGATACTGTCAGAGTTGCCCTCACAGTAGCAGAAAAAAAGTGTGGTCTAGCCTTTTGATATCAGTCAGTTTGACATAAAAATTGTTAGCTTATGGGCTTATAATGATTCCTTGATACTCTTTAAAATGGCAAAATGATATTATTTTGACATATTGTTGAAAAAAGCTAGTAGGGTATGTTGCACTTCCCCCAAAGCTGGGACAAGTCCAATATAGCAGACAGTGCCAACTTCGAGACCTGGTGATGGGTTACATGCACAGTATATGTGAAAATCAGAAAATGCATGATGTGGGAAACTGCTGTAAAAAAGGTTGATAGAAGATGATATGAGATACTTGTAAAAAAAAAAATGTTGGGAGTCAATCTAAAAGAAAAAAAAAACATGTTATAATGTTGAACTTTCCCCAATTCACCCTACCCTATCTTACCAGAATACAAGTTTCAGTCTTCTTGTTGCTGCTGACCTTCTGTCTTGGCTATTGGTAGCCTAGAGATCAATCAGGAAGCACTTGTGTTTTGATATGTAACACAAATATAAAAATGTAAAGAAATGGCAGAAAAAAGTAAGAAAGGCTAGGCCTAGACTATACCTGCGAAAATTTAAATTTTTTGTCAGACACATGGTTCAAATTTAAGAGTTATAATCCTATTTCGGGTTTTAGCAACTATTAGTTGCAGAAACTGGCCTACCAGTCTCAAATTTAAACTGCAACCTTCAGTCTCATTATTTGTCATCTTGTACAGAAAAATATGTTTTATTTTGTCAAAAATCGTATTTTGTAACAATATTGTCTTCTTTTCATTAGAAAAGGCATTAGATATTTCATCTTCCGTACAAGTTTATCCCATAAACAATTCTATATGTTGTTCCACTGCCCTGTTTGCAGTGCAGAAAAAAGAAGACACATCAGTGCTGCAGTAGGCCTACTCATGGTAAAATGGGATTTTCTTTGTTTTTCATTGTGGGTGGGTGGCTGTAGCTTCCTGTAAGGGATTTTTACTATGATGACTCCAATGGTGTAGTTCTTGTTTTGATCTAGTGCCATTTTCGAGGGCTTTTAGGCTTTCATTGTACCCATATATATATATTTTTGCAATTAATTTTCATGCCTAAGATTAATTGAAAATCATATTTACCATTCCTGAATTAGTTTCAAACAAAAAAAATTTTTCGCTTGACAGTTTTTTTTCAAAAAGCATTTTAAATTTCTTGATTATTATGGGCCATGGTTTACTCTTTCCTAGGCTGCACTTATTTCTGCGACCATGGAAAGTAACTCCTGTTTCACTATATTCATTTGATGCTAGGGTTTCTATTTTGGCCACTTTTTAGAAGTTAAGGGGCCCAGTCCATATTCAGTTTAAGTAAAAATGTGGTAGGAAGAGATTAGAGCTAGAATGAATGTAAAAAGCAATTCCGAAAAAAAGTAGAGCCACATATTGAAAAAAACTCACATTTTGCATCTAAATATACTCCATTCAACATATCCTGAACAGAACATTAAGTTCTGGCCATTGTCATTTTGGACAAATCAGGACTTCTTGTAAATGGGGAAGGAAATTTTGATTACTAGACAGTGATCATGCATAGATACTGATGTCTAGGTAAGCAAGTATCTGAAATAGACTTTAGAAAGGCTCTGGAATACCTTCACAAAGGAGAGTATCTTCTCAAAAGGGAGTGTGATAATATTTGGCTGAATTTCAGAGAGGGGTGGGGGTTAAACATAAAAAAGGGTATTAATTGACCATGATTGTTCACCTTTTCTTTGGGGATTCTACCTTCCTCTTTAGAGAAGATTGTTCACTAATTGTTTTCCCAGTAAAGGAGTGATTAAATGGCTATATAAAAAGCACAGACCCTAAAATTGCATTTTTGACTTAATTGAACTAACAGAAATACATCTTACATTACAGAAATTATGGATGGCTGCGGTCTTTCTCCTTTTACAAGGATGATTATATCTGGTGAAGAAGTAAAGTTCCCTTCCAGTTGTGAAGAAGCAAGGACTCCTAGAATTCAATCAAGCTTGGGTCTGGAGCCAAAGTCTGATGGGTCATGGACAAGCTCCATCATTAGTCCACTAGGAGAGAAAAAGGACAATGAGGTAATACAATCTAGGTCATCAAGTTTCTTCTGAAATCCTTCAAAGTCTACTTTCAAACTATTTGTGATATTGTAATACATGAGGGGATAACCTGTGTTATAATAGCAACCAAAGCTCTAAAAAATGAATTTTAATAACTATATATACATCAAAAGAATATGCTTTCCATAGTGGTTTCAAACATATCAATAGGTTATGTTTAAAGTGGCACACTGGATGTTTCTAGCCTGAGAAACTTTGCATTAATTTAGAAACAAGGGGTAAAGAACCCAAAATGGAAAATGAGCTTCATGAAGATTGCTTTATTTCAGAAGTTATTAGATCCAACAATGGTCCTACAATACCAGGAGAAGGCTCATTTGAATGGAACTGAAAGTGTTATTGTTAAGTATCAAAAGAGGTTGTACCACAATGCAGTGGCATTAGTTTTGCGGAATATCAACTTCGGCCTGAAGAGTCGCAAAATGTTAGTAGGAGAAAATTCTGAGATTGCCTATTGGTTTTGCAAAAATTTAACTATTTGAACTTCTAGCTTTAAAGGTCATAATACTGCGTGATGGTGCATTTTCTCCTAAAAAACATTGCAGTCTATACAAAATAAATAGTTAATCTAGTTTCTATAAATCACAGGTAATATTATATATTATAGTCAATTGTTTGTAAGTTTTATTTGACTGAGTTGGTTCAGGCTTCATAGAATTTTATACCTTGGCAAATAGTTTTGTAACAACTATTAGGGAGGAAAATTAGTAGAGCCTTCTGTGAGTAGGAAGGGGGAGTGCAAGAAGCCCCAGATATTCCGCTTTTAGGCCCAATTATCTAATCATCAGTGAAGAGTCCGTCAATAAAAGTAAATAGTATGGAAAGATGAATTTACCCCTAACATCTCTTCATTCTGAGAAATTTTTTTTTGAAAAACCATTGAAACTATTTTCTTGAAACCATGGGAACTGAAGACTTGATTCCTATCAGTATTTTTTTTTTATCCACTCTGGAAACTGTTTTAAGTGTAATGTAAAATACTTGATTCATGTGCTTACTGGCACATAAGGCAGAGAGTTGGAAGGGTCTCTGATTAAAAAAAGTTGTCCTCTAGTTTCAGAGGGAATATGTACTGTTAGCAAAATTAATTGTGAAACATTAAATAAGGAAAGTCTTGCAATGGTGTTTTATGATGAAGCTTCAATTACTTCAAAAGTGTTCTGTCTCTTCAAGAAGAAATGCATAAAAGGCTACAAAACAAAGAATTGGTAGTGAAAAATTATATTTTGTCCTGTTCCTACTAATCACAAATTTGTCATTTAATTAAGCATGGTTTATTTCTCTTGTCTATTTTCTTATGTATAAAATTTCTTAGCTATTTAACTCATTGCCTATAATGAATAAAAAAAATCAATGGAATAATTAAATAACTTAGCTGCTAGATTAATGTGTGACATTTTCCCTGTTTTGTGCAAATAATATATTTTTTTTATCAAACTATAAAATATCATAGCAGGTGGAAACAATTTTGCTAAGCCTTTTAGGAATTTTTTTTTCAAATGGAAATATCTTTAGTAATTAAGTTTTCTTTTGAAGAACATCCGAAATATTAACCTAATACATATTGGTAGAAATAGTCAGGTTTAAGATGGAAAAAAAAATTATGATTCGTAAATTGACGTAAACTTCCAGTAGACTACAGACATAAATTTTTCATGTACATTTCATAAATCACCCTTAGAGTGATTTATATCATTCGAGTACTCAATGTATGCTTGGGTTGTTAAACCTCTTTACATAATTTATATTATACATTGTTTGACAAATAAATGAATGAAAATTAACATTTTAAAACTTCAGTGTTTAAGTCCTACAACTCTCCAATTTCAAATGTCTTGATCGTAACCTTTATTTCAGTGATTTATTGTATTGCTGCTTATAGGTATTTACCTTTGTATTCTAGCTGGAATGTCTTCCTCTTTGTTGTTCTACTGTACACTGTTTCTTCTGTTTATTTGAAGGGTCGTTTCTTGCTTGAATCAAGTGGAAGTATAGTCTTCTTTCTATTAGGCTGCTTGTTTCTTAGGTGGGTTGGATGTTCCTTTGCTCAAGCTGCGGCTTGGTCGCCTAAAAAAAAACTTTTGCACCTTTCTTGGATATATCCAAGAAACATTTTAAGATCTGCCTTATGTAGAGTATTTTACTGTCCTTTGCCGTTTAGCAGAAAAGAATTGTTTGAAAATATTTGTTTGAGTTTTTGTTAAAAAAAAATCGTAATCTTATAGCTTTGCTCATCTTTTAGACACTTGAAGAGATGTCGTTGTCAGAAAGTTCCAGAAGCCCAGACAGTCCCTCTCCTATTCTTGCCCACAGAAAAAAAGTGAGCAACTTGAATTTAAAGCGAAGACGCCTCAGTCCTTATTTGAAATCAGAATCCATTGCTGAATTAGATCAAAATAATCCAAATATTTCTCAGGAATTTCCTTATTGTGATATTTCAAGTAAACCATACCTGGATAAACCGACTGAATCAGTCATGGCTCTACCTCGTGATGAAAATGATAGTCCAATAGTTGAGTCTTACAAAGTTTCTACTAGAAGAAGGACTAGTAGTCTAAAGAGCATTGTTCCTTGTGAAATGAAAAATGATGAACTATCTAGTTCAGCTTTAAATGTAAAAATTGATACTCTGCCAGATTCAAAAAATTTACTTGATAATTTTGATGAAAATTTTGAGCCTGTAGAAGATGAACGAGGAAGTCCAATTTTAAATGCAGATGTGAATGAAGTGCGGCTGAAACGCCATTATAGTATGAAAATGAAGGGGAAAGACGTCATTATGCACGGCAAAGAATCTAAGGTGCTTTCGGTGTGTTCTTTCAGTCCTGCTGTGCACAACGAAGCAAAAGATCAAGTCTTGGAATATCAAGAAAAAGAAGCTGAGATGAAATCCGATTTGGAAGAGATATCAGTAATGCAGAGCAGGAAATTTGAGGGTATTGAATCAGTTTCTTGCGTGGAATTTAACACAAAAATTTATAGACATCCATATATTATTGAATTGTTATTGAAGTATCAATTATGGAAGAATCTTAGTGAGTCTTTCAAAATGTTTACAAAAGTATTTTTATTAGAAATTTTGTTGATGGTGAAACCACTTAATCAGTTAATTTAAATTTTTCTAAAACTTTGAATATGTGACCTAGGATGTGTTTACAATATTCCTATATCTAACAAAAAAACTAGGATGAATGATATCAATGGTAAAAATGTTTAAATTTTTGAAAGGTAGAGTTACACTAGTATAGTCTATGCAATATTTTTTTTTCCAAATTCCACTTGAAGATATCTGGTAATGTTGAAAACTCATCATTTGAAAAGATCCCTCATAAATTATATTATAATTATATCAATCGATTAATAACCTATCTTTTGTATTGATTTATGGTTTGGAATATATATTTATGTTAATTATTTCGAAAAAAGAATTGTTTGAGCTGGGCCAAGTGACAGGACTAATTGACAATCACAAATGACAGCTAAAAAGTATAAAACAGAGAAGGAATAGGAAAGTTAAATGCATTAAACGAACACGTTAGTTATGTTAGTTGTTAATTATATTGGAAAAGAAAAGGATTGATTGAGCAGGTAAAGAGACGTAATAAATGACTAGTTGACAATAACAAATGGCGATGAAAAGGGAAAAAACCTGAAAAGAAATGGAAATTACGAACAGAAAGGCTAAAAAAGATGAAAGGAACACTTAAAGGTGATGAGGCTTGCTTGACACTAGTCGACCAATTTTACTCTTGTTTACATTGAATAATGATAAGCGTGTTTTTTTTATCTATTTCAAATTTACTTTGCATTGCTCCATGGGTTATTGAGGTGGTGTAAACTTTTCCTTTTATTACAGTTTAGCTTTTTAATAAGTTTTGGGTACATCAGAGTTTAAACTTAAGTTCAACTGCTTAGTCCTGTTTTTATTGCAATGATTAATAAAAAGCAACCACATTTTTTCTTGCACCGACATTGTGTCTCTGTTTTATAATATAAGAGAATATCATATAGAGAAGTATTCCTACAAAACATCTGAATTTCAGATGCCATGTGAGAAGAAAACGCCAGACCCTGCTGTAATTACAAGTAAGTATTGAAAAAAAAGAAGCAAGTGGTATTCTCAAATCCTGGGAAATAAAGAAACTGTAACGCATAAATCATGATTGATGGTAGAACGGTGGTTAGCATTAAAGTTAAAGAAAAAACTCCAATAATATGAAGGTTTCTTTTTATATTGCTAAGAAAAAATTAGTTTGACTAATTTAAATAAAGGCATATTGTAAAAAAGTGTCACCTTTCACTAAAAACTAGATCGTTAATAAAATAATTAGAATAAAAAAATTTAAGAGAATAAATTTTCGTTTTGTTTTTGAATTTATTTCTTGTAAGTCCAGAATGCCAAGTTTTGCTAAATAAAGAAACCATCACGCAAAAACGGAGAGTGAGGACCAAGCAGCGGTCAACTTCAAATGTTTTCTTTTTAGCAATTGAGAAAATTAAATAGCTTGTTAAATTTATCATGAAAAATCCGTCAGAAGTCAAAAAAATTTATTTTGTGCCTATAAAAAGTGTCAGTTGTCCCTATCATTATTAAAGATAATGAGAATAGAAAAAACTTATGAACAAGAAAATGTTGAAAAATATCCCAAGCAGTCAGGTTTTATTCCTTATTCGAAGTCCAAAACGTCAAACTCTATAAAAAAAAGAAACAAATATACAATAAAAACGATGGGTGAGGAGTTGTGATTTAATTTTTCTGAATCAGAAGCCGAAATTACTGAAGGAAAGTAGTACAGTAGTTTGACTCTCAACTAAATCATTAATGATTAGTTTAATCTACTAAATGTGTTTTCGCTTTTTTTTATTTTGTGCGAAGAGGATGGGGGGAGGGTCTCAGATAGAAATACTTTTTAAAAAAAACTGTAGTTGAGTTTACAGATTAATCGACTTTACGTTGACAGATACAGGGGAATTAAGAGGTAACTCAGTTTTTTTTCAAGCCCATGAAATCTTAGAAAGTTATTGGTCTCAGTCAGTTATTATTAGCAATCTTATTAATATTTTGCTTTATTCTACTGAAATCACCATTAAATAGAAAACTAAAGAAAAAAAAGTGCAGTATTTTCTTGTGCTCTGTTGCAAATATAAACGATTCTGTATTTTATTAGTATAATAACTATGTAATAATTTTTAACTATAAATAAAGTAAGATTTAGATAAAAAAAAAAACTAAATATTTTAAACTATTAAAAAAATACGCCAATTTTCAAAAAATGGTTACCAAAGGTTGGTTTGACCCAGCTTTAAAAAGATATTTTTAAAAGTCAGTAATTCTTATGGATCTGGTCATTAGTAAGAACAATAAGAATGAAAGAAAAGAACATCAATACAAAAATAAAATTGTTTTGAAATTGATATTGCACACCATATGCGACTTGTAAACCTTTTTCCATGTATTTTGGAAGTAAGATTGGCTGTATATACAAATATTTAGCCTACAGGGTTAAAAAAAAACTTTTGAACAAGCTATAATGAATACTTGCCCTCATGAAATTTCTGTCAACTTGAACAGCAACAGTTGAATAGTTTCAACCCCGCTCATGTGTGAAATACATCGAAAAAATAATGTTTTTGATTGTTTTCTTATTATATGTATTTTTGAATAGACCATAAAATAAAATTTTATGAGATCATTAGTACTCTTGCTGAGTTTTTTTTTTATTTGAAATCACCTTACTTGGGCACACCTCGGTTCCAAAAGAAATGATTGAATTATTGTTAGCCATCAATGATAGCACTTAAGTCAATGTCTCCTAATTTGTACAAATTCATTCTGAAAATCCAAATTTAAAAGGAAAGCCAAAAACAAATTTGACGCCCCTTTTCTCTGGGTCATAATGGTATAGTCAAATGAGCGAAAATAAATTCAATAGAAAGAAAAAAAATATAAAAAAATACTACATAATGCTCAGAGTATATCTTTCCAGAAGGGAGGGAGAAGATTCATATGTGTTTTTGGTCATGCCGTTTTTGTTAAATTTATTTCTGAGTGCTCTTGACTAATCTTGGGGTGATCCAACTGTCCCTTCATGCGTTAAGGCATTCTTGTGCAAAGGTCTGGCTGCTAGCTTAGATTTAAATTTTTGACGTGGATTCTTTTTGTGTATCACATCCAATTTGGTTGTTATGCAGAATTCTCTTAGATTGTTAAGTATATTAAGTTGGGGTGTCTTTTGCTTTTGATTATCAGTTTCTAAGCATCTTCAGTTTAATACCACATAGATGCCTTATTGTTAAAATTGAAAGTCTTCAATCATATTTTTTCCAGGTAAACATGAAAAAGTCAAGACTGTAGTGACACCATTTAAGCAAGAAGACTATTCTATGGAGAAATTGAATGAACAACTTATTGATTTACGCAGAAAGGGACCCTCTCTTGGTAACTTTTATAGACCTAATTCACCATTCTTTCTCACTTTCTCTTTCCTCTTTCACCTGCTATCTTTGACTTAGTAACAGTGTTGATTTTCAATGATGACGAATATGTGTATCTTTATTATTATTTATCGCAAGGCAGTGCACTAAAGGATTTTGGTTCATTACTTTCATTTTTTTTAAAGATGTGTTGTTTTTTAGGACTAAAATAATGAAAGCTATGGTTATTGTTTTCTAAAAACTTGATTCTGCTATAGAAAGAGAGCTATCGGAACGTTCTGAATCGTTGCTGAACCTTGTTTTTAATATATTTATCCACTGCACGACGATTTTGGTTGTTTGTCGATCAATTCCCAGTTTCTTTTAGATCGATACATTTCTTGAAGCAGAAATTTTCCAAATTGACTCAGTGAAAAACACAAAAAGTGGTTCCGTAAAATTTATTTCAGTTTGAAAGCAGAGCCAAGGTTTTCAAATGAGCCTTTACACAGGTATATAAGTTGCTTTTTCATACGAAATCACTAAAGTCAATTGTGTAGTTTTTTCCTATCCCGTTTGTTGATAAGCGAATGTCCCACCTATAAAAGTTTTCAAAACAAACATTGATCTTTGTTCTAGCAAATTAGGTATAAAATATTAGCTCATAGTCATAGAAATACAAAGCCTACGATAATATTTGCTTTTCACTATGTTCTACTACTCTTAGAACAATGTCGGCCATTTGTCGGTATCCACTAACCCCACTAATAAGGGTTGCTATGTTTTGAATCCTCACCTCTGCTATCTGCTTCTCAATGTAAAAATCAGAGAAACGTTGGAAATACCTATTTCCTATCGAAAAGGGTTAAATAAGGCCACAGAACAGACCAAAACTAAGCAGTAAGTGTATTCATTCTTAAAAAAAGTAACTTGCAGGAAACCACGACCGGTCGTTTTTATTGTCGTTTTTCTTTATTTTTAGAAGTAAGTTTCCTTTTGATTCTCTCCAGGAAGAGAACTGACGAACTGACAATGAGTTGAGACAGAAAAGGGGGTAAAAATGGGTTTTGATTTTTTTTCTAGAATGTTATAGCAAAATTAAGAAGACTGTGATATTTGTTTCCTCTCAGAAATGTATAACTGAATGCATTTTCTTTTTGTTTTTTAATCTATTTGTTCTCACATATTTTTTTCATCATAATATGGTCGAAAAACATCAATTAAAAAACAGAAGCTGCTATTCGTTTGTTTGTATTGCATTTTTATTGTTGACTTTTGTCATTTTGACCTGTTTGCCTCCTTTTTCTCTAAAATACCTGATAATTTTCTGCTATAATTTTCTGCAAAACTCTTACCTTTCCTGATAGGAATTTCCGAAAAAGTTTTCTCCAGAATTCTATAGAATTCCTCGAATGTCTCGGAATACTATCAGATAAATAATGAAAGGATATATAATGCATAAAGAGATCTCGTGGGTAAAAAAATGTGACAAGAGTCAATGATATATCCTTATGCCCCATTATATGAACTCAGCTTTTGCTAGTAATGTAAACAAGTTTTCTTTTTTTTTCAACAAGCTGATTGGACATGAATAAAGAGTTGTTAAGCTGACTCAAGAACATACTAAAAATTAATTTACTATCTAAATTTATGATAAAACTAATATTTACTTGATTAGCCAAGCTTCAACTTTGCTTAAAAGCAATCAAAAAATGCCTTTTTCGTGGCATTTAGTGGAAAGTTACCAGGAAACTCCTATTACTGGAATTGAAACTATATTTCCTCTGTTCTATGTGTGAGGAAATTTTAAAAACTGATAGTATGATACGTAGGTGTAATCTCATATGAAAATGAAAGAAAGGTGCAATATTTCAGGAGCGTAAAATGAATGCCCTGTGCCTAAATTGTTGACTTGATCACGGGGCGTTTTGGTTTTCTCTCTGCGGAAAGCAGTAATTTTAGTTGTGACACGTTAATAGAAATTTGCAGAGCCTTGAATCCACCCTGTGAGTGGAAACACAATTTTTCTAGCACCGTCTTGTCTTAAGATCCAGGCTAACGAGGAAGAGGTAGTCATGGGGAGGTACTAGCGAGAGCTGAGAACTTGATCAGGGATAGGACTCATCGTTCTCTTTTTCTTTGCCGTCGTATATTGGGACGTAACAGAAGGTGATGGTGATTTTCCATGGTTTCCATCAAGCTTTCAGGAGCCTGGATGTTACAGGTGCAGACGTCAAGACGACCTTGCTTTTGGTGCTATTCAGTATAATGCCAACGCCTCCACTTTTCTGACTACCGTCAGAACAGAGCAGTGGGTTCCCTTCGCCAATGTCCTCTTCACCATTACCAGGGAGATATATCTCAGATACTATAGCTATTGTCGGTATATTTTTTTAACTTCTTTGGCTAAAAAAAAGTTTAGGTCCAGATTGGTTCGGATCAGAACGTTCCAGGGGGCCACATTAATGCCATGTGGGCTGACGATATTCAGAGGGAAACGTTCTTGGGTGATCCGGGATTGAAGAAGAGTTTGAAATTATATATTTGAGGTTGAATTTCTGGTTCTATTTGTGAAAATAGGATTTTCGGTGGGAGGGTTGTCAACCCGACCGTCCTTTAGTGCATTTGGTTCTCCGATGGCTAGCCGGATATCCAGAGGTTGTTCTTGGTTATGGAGGATGTTCTTCCTGTGCCAATTTGCATGGGAACTAACTTCGGACAAGCACCGTTGCCTTGCTGAGGCTATTGGACATAAGTTAGGATCCGCCGCCCTCACGCAGATGTCCTCCTTTAAAAAATCCTCTCGCGGTGGAGTTCTGATTCGCCTTGGAATTTAACCCATTAGTGGGAGAAGATTTGCAACTCACTGGACGTATTTTACACGTGGATGTGCCCTGCTGAATGTACTATCGAGGGGCCTTCTTACTCTTCCACCTGTATTTACGGCCCCTGGGTGAGGTTACCCTAGTTTTATTATGAACCCCGAGGGACTAGACCCTTCCTTTTGTCTTTGGCTCCTACCCAGTGCAGATAACCTACATGTTTGTAGGACATTCCTTTATCCGCAACCTGGGGACGTTCTGAGTGACCTGGGGAGGCCCCTGCTGAGATGTAGGCTCAGTACGTGATATATGCGTTAATTTATTTTGTGCAGGGAGGTTGAAAAAAGAAAACTAACTCAAAGCTAGGTGAATTATGAAAAAGTTTATGAAACTCGAGTGAAACCTAAAAAATAGTTAATTTTTGAGGGATGGGGTATAGACTTGAAGCCCCTCTTCGTACTTAGCTCGTCGTAGGCTAACTATTATTGTCAAAATTTAAAGAAATTAAAACAGTCTTTTTACGGCTAGTTCTTATTTGTCACGGTCACAGTATTCAACTTCTTTTTGGCTATACTTCCAGTCGATGCCTCTATGCTTTCCGGTTCAAATCGGTTACAAATCTATTAAGATTTTTTTTTGTTTTTTTTTTTCATAACTATTTTGTTGACCAACGACGATATTCAAATGCTGAACTAGGATAAGTACCTCCTATGAGGCTTTTGACGCTTGGTTGGGAAAATCTTCCAGAGAGTGGTTGAACCTTCTTGCTTCACCACAAGAACAAGGCAGGTTTAAGAAAAAGAAGAAATTATGTTGTAATGATAGACTTGGTTCCATTTGGACCAGATAAAATTCTTAATTTTCTCTCTGAAATTTCGTTTGTGCATGTCATTTTGTTTATATAGCTTGTTTCTCATTGAAGAAATCTAGTTTTTATTCATAAACGAACAAAATGAAAGCCTTGTAGAAATCTAGTTTTATTTTTCTCTCGATTTTATACCGGAAAATATCATGTAATTAATGGCCACCCTCATTTTTTTAAGCTCCACAGAAAAACTTGGATACCTGACTTGGAGGGGGTTATCAATATTTTTCTAATGAGCTTAATTCTTATTAGGCTAAACTAACCTATGCTCTCTATTTTACTGGAGAAAAAAAAAACTATTACGTTCCGAACAATACGGAAAAAAAAACTACAGTCAGTGACTCAATGCACAAATGAATTCTTAAAGGAAAACAGGAAGGAAAGGCCAAAGGCTACTAAAAGCGTGTACCTATGCTTGTCAAAACGCTCGGGTAGTGCAATTTGGATAATTTCAAACGTTGATTTTTGGATAAATTCAAACGTTGATTTTTCTAATTAATTTAGAAAAATATTGTTCTAATTATACTTTTTCAACAATATTTTTATAACTAAAATATTGTTCATTTGTGATGAAAAAGCGGTGAACCTTTTTTAGTTTTTTTATTTATTTATTTCAGGCATGAGAAGAAAAGGGCTTGATCGGACCCTAAGTGGCTTGCAATTGAAGTCCTCGAAGCCTTTTGTTTCTCCATGTGGTGCTAATTCCTCAGCCGAATCTATATTGCACAGGCCTACCAAAAATATAGGACTCTCTAAAGCGTCCTCGTCTTTTATTTGTGTAAGCAAACCCAAAAGTGAAGGAAATTTGAATAGCCCAGTCCTTAGTCTCCCAAGGAGACAAATTGTACCTGTGAAGCCTGAAAGAAGCAGACACATTTTCCCTATTTCAAAGCCAGAGTCTTTAGATAAAGCGAAAAGTATTTTTGGTGATGATTTTGACAGTTTTATTAATGAAATGGCAATAAAAGGTGGATCAGATTTTTCGTTAAACCCAAATATAAAGCAGACTGATCCAATAATAAGAGCCAAAAATATTTTTGGCAAGGATTTTGAAAGTATTGCTCGTGAATTTCCTAATATATATCAAGGTGAAGAAGAGAAAATAACAAACCAGGATTTAAATTCATCTGCAAAGACTGAACCAACAACCACGACCAATTCTCGACATCATCAACATGGAACTGCCCAGGGGTTTCAGGGCTTAAGTGGGTTCAAGACTGGCTTAGGGAAACCAGTTCCAGTATCTGAAGAGCGACTTCGTAAAGCTCAATCACTATTTAGCTCCTTAACGGAAATCAACACGAAAGATATAACTGTTGACTCATTACATGAAAATTTGTCTAGCAATAACAAAGAATTTCAAACTAGCAAAGGTGAGGTGGCAAAACTTGCTGACGAAGAGTCAAAACTATCTGTGAGCAGTGCTAGACAAGCAAAAATAGGTGATAATCTTACAACTAATGAAGGTTCTACCGTGAAAGGTTTAGGGTTTTCCATGAAAGAAGAGAGATCAGGAGGCTATAGTGAAACAGTGGCAGAGAGCATCAATAGAGCCCCAAATAAAGATGAATTCATGATTCCTTTTGAGGTAGATCAAAACAGAAAAAGTAATGAAAATGAAGAACACACACATAATTTCGGTGTTGATTGTGAAGGATCAGAATATGACGAAGAACTGAAAATGAGCTTTTCTGGTATGGAAGAAAAAGCAAAAATGGAAGATGACTGTTCGAATCACCGCGTATTAATGAATTATCAGACCAGAATAACACAAGAGAAGCGATTATTTACTTCGTCTTATCAAGAAACTGCTAAATCTTTACCTCTAGAAGAAATTGGAGGAAGTGTAGAAAAATCTTTTCCTTTTAGCTCCGAAGGCTCTGAAGGATTGCTTACATTACCTGGATTAGGGTTTCGAACTGGATCTGGTAAATCTATATACATTTCAAAAATTGGACAAGAAAAAATGAAATTTTTGTTTGGTGTTGTTGACAAAGAAAATGATAACAACTTGCAAATAAAGGACTCTTCGACACGCTTATCACTGTCTATACCAAATGTTGAATCAACTGCTGGTAGGCCTGTTGGTGCTTCTGCAGAATGTAGCGGTAAAGCAGAGTTCTGCGGAGGATTTCCTTCTGGATCCAAAAGACCAGTGCTAGCGTCTGATTCTCTTGATATGACAACAGAGGCTGTTTTATTGGACGAAATTTATAACGATAACTTTAAGGAATTACTAACAAAGAAAGATCCTGTTATGTCTGGTCGAAAGCAGAAAAATGAGCTAAACGCTTTTATTAGTCCTTCTTTTGCTTTTGGCAAGCAAAATTTTTCACCAGATGCTGTTGTCAGTAAAGCCAATACAGTTCTAGCTAGTGGATATTATAAAAATGGTGTCGAATTATCCTTGTGTAAAGAAAGTGATGTCCAAGGTTATTCAGAATATTTAACTGACAAGCCTACAGCCTTTAGTGGATTATCGACAAGCTCTGGTAAACCAATGCTTGTATCAGAGGCCAGTATTATGAGAGCAAAAGCAGTTTTAACGGATAATACATATGATCATAACACAGACAAAACTTTGAAGAAGAAGTATAATATGGAATCTGATTTAAAACTTGAAGGTAAATCAAAGGGTTATAGTGGTTTATCTACTGCATGCGAGAAGTGGGCTATTGTGCCCGATGCCAATATTAATAAAGCCAAGTCGTTTGTAGCTGATAAAGACTTTAAAAAGAGTTCGAAAAATTCTGTATGGGAGGAAACTGTTGTGACGCAATGCAATCCGAAATATTTGAATGAAAAACTCTCAGCTGATAATGGATTTCCAGTGGCCTTTGGAAAACCTGTGTTTGTGTCTGAGGCCACTGATATGAAAGTAGATACGACTTTAGATGGCCAAGACCTCGAAAATAAAATCCCCTGCGACATGAGCACCAATAGCAGAATACAAACAGATTCAAAATTATTGAATAACCCACGGCCTAAGGCCTTTTCAGGATTTGCTACTGCGTCTGGTAAACCTGTTTTCATATCAGATGCTAGTATTCATAAAGCAAAAGAAATGTTAGCTGATAAAGAGTGTAAGAATAACACGGATGAAGACTCATCTAGAAACAGATCTGTGCAAGTTCATCCTAAACCCTTGACAAACAAATCCAAAGCTTTTAGCGGATTTTCTACTGCATCGGGGAAACATGTTTTTGTATCTGATGTTAGTATTAAGAAAGCAAAGGCTATTTTAGATTTTCAAAGTCCTGAAAATAGCATTTACCAGGATCTGAGCAATGATGACCGTGTACAAACATATTCGGATAATCCATTGAACGCTGAGCCTTTGAAGGTCATAACTGGATTTGCTGCTGCTGACCAAAAATCAGTCTTTGTATCTGATTACGGCATTAATGAAGCCGAGACGATTTTTGATGATAAGAATTCGGAATCGTCATTGAAAGTGAAATCGAATAAAGCAGAGACTACTCCACTTAATAATGAAAGGTCAATGGGTATTAGTGGATTCGCCACTGCTTCTGGAAGACAGATTTATATATCCGATTCAAGTATTAGTAAGGCTAATAAAGTTTTTGCAGATACAGACGCAGGAATTTTGCCGAAAGTAGATAATTTTCATGACGCAGCTTCACACGAAACGCCGCAACTTAGAAATGGTGTAAATGTGAGTCAATCTTTTAACTCTAAATCTTTGGCTGCTACATCTAAAACCATTCCATCCAAATGCACAGTATTACCAATCTCCGTGACAAACAATGTACAGAAGTCGGAGATTACTCCTACCCGAAGAATTAGTGTAAAGAATCCTCAAATCACCCCTTTAGGAATAAAGAAATCGTTTTCGCTTGTAAGGAAAAGTATTTTCGGGAAAGTTAGTCAGCATAGTAGCACAGGAACAATTAGTGATGAAAAAGACGGTGGTCAAAACCATGGAGAATGTGATGAATTTGGCGATGATAGTCAAGACCTTGGTAGGCTCTTATTTACTTTAATACTGACTTTTTCTTTTATTCTCTTTTTCCTCGCTCTTCCTTAAGACGACTTCTCGTATCGTAAAATGTCGTTTTTTTAAATGACAAAAGAGTCTTTAGCGTGGAAAAAAACCGGTATTACCGCGCTTTGGATTGATGTTCAAAAACATTTCTACGCATGCAATATTTTATTTTTTTATTTATTTTCATGAAGCTTAAAAAAGAATAAGTTAAAGACCCCCTAGCTTAAAATAGAATAAAACTATCGTGTTGACTGATGATTTGTTTTTGTTTGACTGATTTTCATTAGTGCCCTGTCAGAACCAAGCTTTACTTTAGTGTGAAATAAAAAGGTAAATAGTTTTCCCCACTAGAAATGTCAGTTGCTTACCAAAAATTGTATAATCGAAAGAATTATGTAAATACCGGTCCTTTTTTGTGTCCTCCTTAAGTGCCGGTGGTGGGGCAACGCCTCGAAGGAATTATAAAGACGTTACAAAATGTGTATAAGTAGGAAAATAACACAATTTCCCATTTAAATCACAGTGAGAAAGCCTTTTTTGCTTCTTAACACGGGAGTAATTCTTAGTTGTAGCTTCTTTCAGATTTTAAGAATATTTTTGGTACATGTCATGGTTATTTTTATTGTCGAATTTATGTTTCCAGATCAAAAGAAAAAAGGTGAGTCTGATGTATTCATATTTATTTACTAGCTTGAAAACCTGATGTGATGTGTAAGAACAAATGTATCCTGGGACTTTGGGAACTTCGTGAGATTTTTTTCTGGGGAACGTTAGGCCCAAGTACCAGGGGGTAGACTTGGGAGGTTCAGTTATTACAACAGTAGAAACGAGGCAAACAATTATAATTTAATAAAATTATTTATAAGGATGTTGGGAACCGGATACAGCCTCCTCCTTACTCTGTGTATATTCAAACTAAGACTGGGTAGCATACTTTCCTTTCAGGGAGGAGTGGAAGAGCCCTGTTGTGGAGTTTAGATAAAGTTACATATTGAGCTGGCGAGTAATTATTTCAAAGAGCGATTTGGGAACCGTTTGGAATATTCTTATGTGTTTATCGTTCTCAAGGTGCATTTTGTGACAGAGCAAAAGATTTCAAATTTTTTTTTATTTCTCTTATTATTAATTAAGCCATACTGAATCTTAAAACTTTCAAAATTAGAAATCAAATAGTAATGAAAATGTTGTGTTTTCACAATTAAGTTTAATAGAGACTTATGTCAAAGTCTGCATTATATATTATATACTAACTATGTATATATAACTATTTATATATTATATACTAACTACGTAACAATTTATAGTGCTTTTATTAGTAATCATTTTTTCATAGTTAAATTAGTATTTTTTATTAACTTATTTTTGGATTATCTGCCAGGATAGATTAATAGTTACAATCTTTTATATTCTGGATTGATTCTCTGAAAGATTGATCTTGGTGTTTTAGCCAAAAGAACCTGATTTTTTTTTTTTAGAATTTATAGAAGCTTTTGCAAAGAGTGATCCAACTTCGACGCCTGTTGATATATTAACTAGAAGAAGAATAGCAAGGGAAGAAGTACTGAAATCAATAAAAGACAAAAAAGAAGTCACTCAAGTCGCTGGAAAGCTGTATAAAGCAAAATGTTATTGCAAGGAAAAAACACAGCTGGAAGACTTAACAGTTCAGAAAGAAGTCGGAAATCAGAAAAAATACTATAGCTGTCGCATTCTAAGACCAGACGATGCTCTACAATTTATCTTCCGTGCTTGGGATATTTGGGAGTAAGATTATGTTTAATTATCTATTATTTTTAATTGATTTTTTTATGTTTTATTTTGTTTGTATATTTTAGTTTATTTTATAGCTATAATAAATCAATTTCCAGCTTCTGCTGAAAAAACATAAGTAAAAAGTGTATAAATTCACTTTCTGATGGTTCTACACTGATAATGTAGAATGAGCAGGACCAACCAGCCACCTAGAAAGGTATAAGACCAAATTACCCTTTGTATAAATACCTTTTTTAAGGTCTATTCTTTTATGGCATCACTCTAGGCTGATAACAACCCAAGTCTATTTAGACTGATTAAATTATGATTGGAACCGTTTGGGTTTTTAGTGTTGTATAACTTTTTGAAAGTGAACATGGAAAATAAAATAAGACAGTTCACAACTATTGAAAGATGTTGGTTGCATGAACGAAATAAATTGGGTTAAAAAATTTTAAATAGATATTTTGAGGGCAGTTAAATAACAGGGAAAGATAATTTAATAGTTTTAGCTTTTTTTTGTATGCAGGTGTATTTTTTATGATGGTTCCCAGACTTTGTTTAAGTATTTTTACGTTTTCCCTCCTCCTTTATAAAAATACCTCGCCTTCAAAATGAATAAGCTTAACTCTAGGCTGATGAGAAAATGGAATTTGACAAAAATTGATTTTATTTCCTAACACCTATCGTATTGCCAGTTTTTAGATAAGTTTTTTTTTTTAATGTTGACTTGATGTCACCTTCAAAATTTTCCCATTTGTCCCTACTTAGAAGGATTTTTGGCGTTTTATTGGTTACTATTCAACTAGAGAAGGATCTTCTTCGTTTGTCCTTCAATTTATTGAAACTTCTGGGCTTAATCAGGAGAAGAATGTTGTTCTAGGTTGTGACAAAGCACCATCAGTGAGCGGCCATATCATGGGTGTTCAGGCCGTTATTTGTCAATAGTAGCTTAGGCCTACGGCTTGTTACGTACTTTGTACCACACACAGTCTGAACCTTGTCATTTCTTCATTTTGTCCAGTTCCAGTTTGTAAGCATTTTTGGAACTTGTACCACACATATTCTGAACCTTGTCATTTCTTCATCTAGTCCAATTCCAGTTTGTAAGCATTTTTTGGAACTTTTTTTTGCAACTCTGCAACTTCGCCATTCAGAGTGTAAAATGAGAAAGAAAAAAAAATCAAAAAACTTTTGTCGGGTTCGCAAAACAGAATCTGACTGTATTTGTTATGTGACGTTGCATGTAAATATTGCCACTGAAGAAAGAAGCTCCTCTACACTTACAAGGCTAAAAAATTAACACAAAAATTATACAGAACAATGAAGGTTGAGACATTTAGCCGTTCTCGCCATCATAAAACATAAAATCGCGAAGAAAGGAAGAAAACGAGAACAATAAATAGCCAGTGAAAAGTTGAAAATTATGCAAATATTTCGGTCAAGACCTCCGATTAACCGTCCTCA
This sequence comes from Artemia franciscana, assembly GCF_032884065.1. NCBI lineage: Eukaryota > Metazoa > Arthropoda > Branchiopoda > Anostraca > Artemiidae > Artemia > Artemia franciscana. The sequence continues at coordinate 38,745,485 of NC_088866.1, read as the reverse complement.
CTGCAGAATAAAACAGATAAAAAAATATATAAAACCAAACACAAAACTAAAATAGGATTACGAAAGTATAACAGTTCAAAATAGGGATGAAACCTTTTAATAGACAGTGAACAGTGATATAAAATTTTTAACTGGATATTTTAAACACATATACAGTGTTCATTATCAGCAGTAATGAACTGCTGATGATGAACACTGTGTTCGAAATATCCCGTTAGAAATTTTATATCTGTTCACTGTCTATTAAAAGGTTTCATCCCCATTTTGAACTGTTATACTTTCGTCATGGAAAGGCAGTGTAGTCTTCGAAGTTATATAAATAGAATTATCCTTTCTTAGTAACGGTGAAAGGGTCGGTGAAAGAGTTGCCCTTTCACCGTTACTAAGAAAGGATCTTTTTTCCCGATCTTCGCGATTTTATGTTTTATCATGATTAGCCAGTGTGGTCTCGGAAATTATTTACTCGCCGTCCATACCGATATTGATGTCTACACCACAAGAGGATTAGACATTTTTCCTGGGAATGAAAATCGTCTTGTAGATATATTTTTATTGAATTTTATTGTAGGCTACTGATCGTGAAAAAACTTCTTGGGCGATTTTTTGAACTTGTCATCTATGTATACTTGGCCTTTATTAAGAGACTTTAGAGGCTAATTAAGCGGTTGTCTACCCGTTTTGACTGACTCTTGAAGTCTTGAATGGTATAAATAAAGTATTGAAAATGGTGTCTTTCTTGTCTAGAGACCACTAGTTTCCAGTGTGAGAGGATTTTTGGTCAATCTAAAAGCTTGCAGAAGGGGGATATAAGTTCCATGATGTGGTGTAGATAGCTCACCGAGATCGCCCAAATCTCTTCAAGGAGTTTAAACAATCAGTCACGTAATGTTGTTTCAAATTACCACAATCAACTATAACCTAATAAGCAGGGATGAGGAGTCTAATGTTATATTATACGTATTTACATTAACATATTAAGGACATAGCTTACTCCTTCTATAGTTCACATGCTTAGACTCAGTGTTTAATGAATCCCGACACGGAGGAATAGAAAATAATATAGTAAACGTAATGTAGAGTTGTCAATGCTTTTGATAAAATCCTGAAAGCTCTGTTCCTGTCCAGTTTGTCCGTTCATTGCCAAAATGATAGTGGATTACTGGAATTTATGCTTACTTCTGACAAGATTTTTTTTTTAACCTGGCACATTTTCAAAGTCGGGTTAACATATTAGACGGGTTTTTCATGATGCTCCAATGTCTGTTGGCCCAAAGAACGAAAACCTGCGGGAGACCGTGGTCATGCCTCATTTTTCCATTATTTAGTTTCTTATTCCCGAGAACCACAGAAAGAAAGATCAGAGTTTCTTGGACAATTGATTAGTATAATGAAAACTACTGAGAATTTTCATTTTGAAACGGATTTTGTAATAATGCTTTGTTTCTGAACACTATTCTTGCTTCTGAGTAACTGAATAATTTATGCTTTAAATATTTTCTGGCTCTAACCTTAAGGGACGGGATGCAATAAATTAAAAATAAAAAAAAAAGCAAAATTCAAACGAGAGTGAACCGAAGGGCATTATTTTTCTACCTCAATTGTTCACTATAAAAAACTAATTTTTTTTGAAAAATTGGGGAGAGAGGAGGGAAATTTAAAATATCTACGTCACGATGTTTTATTTTGATATTTTTAATTGAAGGATACATTCTGTTCAAAACTACGAAGTCGGACTTATAAATTATCTTATTCTCATGAGATTCTTGTGATCTGTAAACTTTGAAAGGTGGGTGTCTCTTTTAGATATTTACGTATTATTAATTTTATGTTCACACACAAAATGCCCAGAGTTTGTTCATATTAGTCAAATATTAATCGTGCAAATTGAAATATTAATTGTATGAAACAAATAGTTGTAGCTTAGATATGGTTTCATATATATTTGTACTTTAATTTTGATCATTTATTGAAGAATTCTTTCAGGGACTCGAGTAAAAATATTGAAGGATATTTTTTAGCTGATGGTGGCTGCTTAATTCTATCTGACCACAATACCGTTGGACTAAACGAAATTATGAACGCTTTTTACTCGACGCCTGGTGTTGATCCCAGCCTTTGTCCAGCCAACTGGGTGTCTAACCATTACAAGTGGATAGTTCAAAAGTTGCATTGGATGGATTCGATTTTCGAAGGTGACAAGTAAGTTTCCATAGATTTGTTAAAAAGATAAAATTATCCTAATTGCCAATAGGAGATTTAGAGGCTGACTGACTGAGGGCACTGTAGTTAAATTTAGACAATATATTCTTTCGCTATCTCAATCATTATCAAGAGCTGGACAAGAGAGACACAGATAACTTCGAAGACCACACTGCCTTTCCATGACGAAAGTAAAACAGTTAATCATCAGCAGTAAAAAGTTTTACTGCTGAAGATGAACACTGTATATGTGTTCGAAATATCCAGTTAAATAATTTTAATCTATTCACTGTCAATAAAAAGGTTTCATCCCTATTTTGAACTGTTTTACTTTCGTCAAGAGAGACACCTGCTTCGGAGACCATATAAAAGGAGAACATAAGCCATATTAGATTTTCTTCATGGTTAGGCACGCGTGCGTCTTCGATATTCAAAGCGAGGAAAAGAAAAGAAGAATGGGATAGGTAGAATGCAATGCGTTGGTTGTAATAATGCAAAAGGTAAAGATAAGATGGGTTTAAGAATGGAAAGAAAAAACAAAGAATGACTTTGTTATGTTTTTTCTTCGACATGGCTATTCAACCAGTTATTAGAAGAAAAACAAAGATCCTACATCAAATTCTGAAGGACGTTTTATGGCCAAAAAGAAGAGTATAAAAGAGGAAAAATTCAAGGGAATATTTTCATGACCTTCCCGATTCAGTTAAAGTATAAGACAGCCAAGAAACTATCTGATGAGTTGTCCTTCTGCTTTATAACATCAGTTGTTGTTAATTCAACTTAATTGATTTTATTCAGAAAAATTAAAAGGGATGTCAAATTAGTAAAGTATAAAATAGAATTTATGATAAGCTGCTACTACTTCCAAAATTGATACTTTCTAAAATTCAGGATATTTTTCTCTCTCCCACCTCCCAAACTTCTAGAAAATATCGAGAGAAATTGAATTCGAATTTTTTTTTTTGTGTTTTGACAAATTGAACTCCTTTCTCTCATTTTCGGTTGTGCTGGCATTTATTTTTATTCTTTTGTTGGGTAAGCGGGTCCAAATTACTTTGAATTGCCATCATCCCTACTGCAATCTGGCCTAGTAGTGATTTTCTGAACGAATTTTTGTGCTAACTCTTTCAAATTTTACAATAGCTCACTCGCCAAGTATTGTCACTAAATTTTCTGCGGGAAAATGTGCTATGAAATTCCTGTAGTAAGAATATGCCTCAAACATACTACTACTTTTGTATTCTTTCTCTTCTTTACGGTTAAAAGGGGCACAGCTGTGCAACCTCAAGTCGGTGTCGAAGTTGAGTTGCAATCTCCCTAATTCGGAGAAAGTATAAAAAAAGGCTAAGCTAAATAAGCCCTTTTATTTATTTATTTTTGGAATTATTTAAAACTAATACATTTTGAATTGTGTAAGATCGTACTGTAAGTAGCAAAACATAACTTAAATTTTTCCTTTAATTTTATAACTTTTACTTTTGTTGCAGATTTCTAAGTCCTGAAAATGTGTTATTGCAGCTGAAATACAGGTATGACAGAGAAATAGATCGGGCACAACGTTCATGCTTAAAGAAAATTTTTGAGCAAGACGATAGCCCTTCAAAACCCTTATCACTTTTTGTGACAGATGTCTTCAGTGTAAGTTTCTTTACTTCTTGTTTAGTTGACTTGCCGAAAGATAAATTCTTCATCTAGGTCACGGAGTTGGAGCCTATATCCAGGTCAAAAGGATAGTCAATACGATTTTCGCTAAAATACCACTTTATAAGTGATTACTCTTACAAAATTAACCCCAGAACTCCTGTCTATCGCCCTAAGAACTCTTGTTCGTAGTTTTAGTGGTGCACTTTCATTTGGGATCTCTTAAAATAGACTCAGTATCTTCTGCTGAAGTAACTATAAAAATATATTTCAGAAGTTAAAACTTTTAATTCCTTTATTTGTTTCAAATGTTTAGTTATTTTTATGAAAAAAATTGCAATTGTATATATTCCAAATTATATAGCCAAGATATATCATTCTGTGAGTAAAAATTGCCATCCTAGAAAAATGCATGATCAGAATTTTGCATGATTTGAGTGAGTCAAAAGCTCATTCTTTAACTGCAGCTAACCATGCACTTCTGACTTTAGGTTAATGTCACCGTTTCATACTGACAGCCTCTTAGATGACAATGTCACAGTACAGACACTGTAGGTTCCACTTTAGATTCTTTTTTTCTAATTCCTGGGACTTAAATCAGAAAAAATAAACAGGCCAAATTATAGATCCTATTTCAAAAATCACTTGTGCAAAAATTTATTTTGCTGACATGTTGGGTCAGAAAGCAAGATCTCTTTTCATAGCATAGGAAAGTTAACATTGTAATTAATTTAGAGACTTTCACCTTAAGACCGACGACGCTACTTTTGCACCCACAGTTATTGAAAAACAAAATAACAAGTTCGAAATAAAAGTTGGAGTAAATAGGGTTTCTATGCTACTTTATTATAGTTGAATTGTTAAGGCGTTATAAAGTTGTCTTCTGAGATATCTTTGGGTGTCTAATTGAGAACATGTCGTCATCTGACAGGTCCACCGAGTGTCTATATTTTATATCCATCATGACTATAGGGATCTCTAGACTATGGGATGGTAGTTTTCGGTAGTTAGTCTTAGCAACTGCAACTCTTCGTTTTATACCAGGACTATGAGAGTTGTTAGAAGAGAGTAAGAGACCTAGTTACAAGAAATAGTCCACCAGTTTGACTCGTCGTCAACCTATGGTGATAACTGGGGGTGGAGGGGGGTTATCTAGTCCATGTCTCGTAGTCACCATAACTTTGGCTTTTATGGTATTGACCTTCATTCTAAATGGGCTTGGTGGCAACGTAGAGTTTATTAACTTGTGACTGCAGTTTCTGTGAAGAGTTAGCTATCACATCTATACCTTCAGTGCGGTCAAGATTGACTGTTACCAGCCCTCCTATTTTAGCGTTTTATGCCCATAAAATCAGTAACAGGACAACATTTAGAAAAAGATTCTAGAGGTATGGTAATAAGATGTAACCTTGTAGTACTTTTTACGAAAATATAAACTTCTTATAACCCAGTAGCGGTTAATACTTGACCTCTGAACTGGTCATACAGGCTCTTGATAATTCTGACTGTTTTATCAGGAGTTTCATACTGAATTCGGGTATGCCGTTATCGAGTTGAATGAGTCCTTCGCTTCATATCGGGTCGAATTCATGTCTGAAATGGACGAATCGCCGGTAGAGTTCTCGGTTAAATTTAATGAACCGTTCCATGATTTGTCGAATGACGTATATCCAGTCGATTGTCTATCTTCCAGGGTGATAGTTGGTCTTATATTCTGTGACGGCAAAGCAGTAATTACTTTTATCTGTCGCTGTACGAATTTCCTCAGGACGTGTGACTGGTGGCTTGGGGATTTTCCGCGTTGTAGTATCCATATTCCTTCCCTTTTTTACTTTTGCAAAAGGGATAGTGGCGATGGTTATGCGCGATGGAAGGGACAAGCTATTATGGTCAGACTTACTATAGAAAATTCACTTATCCTCGCGTACAAAAAGAACACGGCATTGGCTTTACGGTCCCCACCGGCGGTGCTGATCTCCGTTTCTTTGCCTTTCAGTCAGGAAGTACAATGGTGGGTCGGGCGCACACCAACCTGTGCTTTCGCACACCCTTCCTGTTTACCTTCCCCAGATTTCTCCTGATACCCGTTTAGAGCTGGGTCAACTCTGGCTGATCTTACAGAGTCACGCCGCTGACCCTCGTCCCAAACTAGATAATTAAGTGCATTAAGATTCGAAGTCTCGCCCTCTTGGACAAAGAATCCTAAATCCAGCGCACCAATCCACTCGGCCCGGACGGCTCAATCCTCGCGTAGCCTTTTGATATTATCTGTGATTCATGACGTTTTATTTATTTATTTACTTCATGCCAAGAACTTTATTCATCGTCTTGTTGATCAGGTGACGTGGCCTGATCGGATTGGGAGTCCATCTTGTTAACAGTGGTCAAGGGATAGTGGCGGCAAATAGCCCAGCTGTTTTTCAGGATACCGCAGTAGGTCCAGCCGGGATCTTGGATTTTTTTTGGTTTGACAATTTTTTCATTCTTAGTTCTAGTCTCGATGGATTACCTTACGTTGATGGCGGTATTTGCACTCAGCGTTCGTTGCGATTGTTTTCCCAACAAAAGTCGAGCAATTCTTCTCCGCTTGCACTGAGTACCCGTGACCAAAAGCCCCATTAGATTGGATCGATCGTTATTACCATTACTGACTATAGTGCTGAAGTCCTCCATAACAGTCAGTATGTCTTTCCAGATTGCTCTGGAGTGCAATATATATTTCATGGCTTTATTTTTCATTACTACTGGAGTTTGAAAACTGCACGAATGAATATACCTTGACAACTGAGACATTGGCGACAAAATATCAGAAAAAAAGTAGTTTTAGCCACTCCTAAAAGCAGTTTTAGAGAAGAGGCAGTTTTAGCCACTCTACCTAAACTTAATTTGAACTCTCCCCCCCCCCCCCCCACACGCACACACAAACACACACTTCCTGAAATTTTGAGCTGTGTTTCCTAAGCCGCTCATAAAATATTGCAGATATGCTATTTTAAAAGTCTGAATTCTCATAGTGTCGTTAGAGTTACTTCTGACTCCTCCCCCATTTCAGATTCTGAGATCCACTTGACCTTCTAAAATCTTTTAAAATTTCAGTTCGATATCTGAAGCCCTTCCTGAGATATCATGGATACCCTGTTTCGTTAATCAGCGTACATGTAATGTCTTTTGATTAACATCGCTATTTCACTCTGAATCGATTCTATTGCCACTTGAATTTAAAGTGCCAAAGCTTAAGACAGACTTCAGATAAAATGTGTTAATCCTCTTTCTACACCCTCTCTTTCGAGTTCTAATACGAGGTCCAAATTTCTCCACCCTCCCTCCTACAAAAATAACTCCTATGTGGTATAGGCTATTGATAAACCGGATTCTCATAGTGTCTGTCGATATAGCTCTGTTCTTTCTCCTAAGTTATAATTCGACGCGCACTTAATTGTTTCCTGAAAGTCCTAACTTTCTTTTTTTTTTTTTTTGGCGGATCTAGCTATCCGCTTGAGATCCATATATCCGTAATCGATCAAAAAGTACTCAAAGTTAACAAATTGTCAACTTACTTCCATTTTTAACAAGTGTGTTTTTTTGCTGCCTTTCTATGTATCGTGTTTTTAAACATACATTTTTTTTCTGACTCCTAAAATAAATTCTCCTTGTGACCTAAGTGACTTTAGGCCAATTTTCTAAAACCCGAGCTTTCTTCAGGGTTTTGAAAGTTGTCTTTACAATTTTATTTACCAAGATATAAATTGTAATATTGCCCAAATTAGTTTGGTTTCAGACCAGAAATTAGCAAGACCCAAAATATTGTATTGATGTAAGATACTATCTTAGAGTAGTTAAAGACTAAACTTCTGCTGTAGCCATTTTTGTCGATATTTCAATAGTCTTTCACAATATATTCCATTTAATTGTCCTTGATGAAGCTCAAAAACTCGATATACAAAACACCTGTAAGCATGCTATGCAGTATTCTGTCTGATCGGGAGTATTGTGTTCTTCTTCCAGATGAGGCTAGGTCTAACTGTATCGACGTTTCTTGTCTGTCTGCCCAGGACGCTAAATTGAATCCATTGTCCGTTCTGGTTGTTTTTATTAGTGTTATGAGAAATCAGCAAATTTTTCTCAAGTTTTCCGATCAGGGATGTGCAATTGACAGGCTACTTGAATTGATTAATTAAGTAATAAAACCTGTCATTTTCAAACAAATACTATTCAATTTTTGGCTTTCATCAATTTGATTACACCAATTTTGTATTCGATTACAGATATATTTCAATTCAAAGAGGTAAAAGTAAAATAAAACACATAGAAAACATTTCAAAAAATCTAATTCAAAAACACAAGATTTAAAGAGTTTTTTGTCCTTATTGTGTCCTTTGTAGAACCATGATCATTGCTATACGAAAGGTTCTAATCATATGATTTTCACTTTTCTATTTTCTTTTAATGGCTAAGTGAATTTTTTGGCGTGATCGAAGAAATGAATGCTAATCATGCAGTTTATACGAAAAATAGCATTGTCAGTAATAGTGATACTAAATTGATTGTAGGATTATCGAAAAAAAAAAAACTCTACCGTCAGGCTTACCAGCGAAATCATATTTTGAATGATTTTGCAATCGAATTTTTATGAGCGGACTTTTTGGCTCCAATTGGAAGTACCCTCGGAAATCATTTGATATCTTAACTGATTGTGAAATGCCTTATCTAGTAAAAACTTTAAACACTATTATGATAACTTGCATTTTAATAGTTTCTTGACAAAACAGTTAGTTTCCTTCTTAAGTATATTGACTCTTCTTTTGTAATCAATCTGTTGTTGCAGAATCTCCTTAGTGTTTTAATAAAGAAGCGAAAACGTAAGTTTTCTTTTGGGGAAATTTATTTTGGGTGGAATTCGGCAACATCATTGATATTGCTGTTGTTTTATTAGCCGTCACGTTTGGAACTATCGGATGGATGGTATTCAATTATTGGTTTGTTGGATTCAGTTTTAGAAGAAGCAGTCAAGTCAAATAAAATTCGAATTGGTACAAAGCTAATGGTTTTTGGTGCTACCCTTGTTGGGGCCCAAGAGCCGTGTGATCCATTACAGGTAAAAGCATTATCTTTTGCTTCGCTTTTTTGTATGTTAATTTTTTTGGTATATTACTTACGATGTTCTTCTGTTGATCAAAAAGATAATATAATCTTGTCATGGTGCGTTTTCGTGTATTTGGATCTTTCAAAAATGCAGTTGAAGGAATTTTTTTATAGTAAATGGACCGATAATCGGAAACAAAATATTTCATAAACTGCATCAATAAAAAAAATTTGTTTTGCCATTGAACTTTCTAATTTACACATGTTTTTGTCATTTATTTTTATTATGGGTGTTTTAGCTTATAATCCCTCTAGAGTTTTAAACTGGGATTAGTAGTGCCAATTCACTGAACATAATTTTGGGCTTAATAGTGTTTACAGTATGGAAATAAAAGCTCGAGGCTTAGTTAAATTACTTAGAATTTTAAAGAGATACATAATTGAAAAATATTGATGGTGTTCAAATGAATATATGATCCAACAAATGAAAAAGAAAATCTGTCGATTCCATTTTCTTATGACTATGTCAGATCTCTTAGTTGATTTAGTCAAGTTCTTGATCATTCAAGTTTATCTTCAATTCATAATATAGTCAATACATGCGATTTGAGTTACGAGATGATGCCGTGAAAATAATAACAACAAAAAACAGAGTGCAAAATTATTAGTTAAAAGAGATATATGAGGAACTTTTTTAGACTAAACTTTTGAAACATGCCAAACCAAGGCTGCAAAACTTCTCCACCCATGAGTCACCTCGTGGTTCATGTTCTCTATACTATTTGCGTTCGATTCATTACTCAAAATCTAAAAAGCGAGTTTTTCCTATTTTCTATCATTAGTTATGGTTTGTAGCATATCCTATGACTCTTTTTTTACACCAATATAATTAATAGTGAATGTAGTAGTCTGGATAAGGCTTGCCTATCCAAAAATAGTTTGAAGAGATTAATTTATAGACGTTACGAGCAGCCACGGGGTGTGTAATTTCTAATCCTGGGTGGTGGAAAATTCTGGGTATTTGCTGTTACTTTCTCCATCTCTCAGTTTTTCCATCTGTATCTCTCTTTCTCTTTGTCTTTTTTTCTATCCTCTCCCCCTCTCTCTCTCTCTCAATTAACCTCTTTAACACACTTTTCATCCTTTATGAATTTGCTTGACCCTTGAAAAGAAAGAAACAATTCATTGGCAATATTTAACACAATAACCGTTCGTTCAGATCATTCTATATAATATAGTAACCAATTTTACTGTCACTTTGTCAAGCATACATTTTGGGTCATTGAGTTTACAGGCGTACAGTTTATGATTGTAAATTTGGATTGTTCACGAAGTCACACTACATAGTGAATAATCTCTGTCTTAACAAAGGGAAACTTATCGTTATGGAACCCTGTTAACCTGGTTTCTTCAATACCTATAATAAAAAACACATTTTGTATGTTCAGTAATGTGTTTTTAATCCTAGCTATGAGTATTTATCCCTCAAGTATTGAATTTGCGTATTTATGAATCGAATATTAGATAACAAACACAATAAGATTAAAACTGACAAAAATGCCGACTCTGATTCATCATATCCATGATTTTGCATGATTGGCTAAAGGGTCCATGGCCTGGAAACACTTTACTCAATTAATTTCTTAAATAGGAGGGTGCTTCAAACCCCTTTTCAAAAATCAACGGATCCAAAACAGTATATACAAATATTTGCTTTTATGATTATGTAATGGTTATAAAGAAACCTATTCCAAGATTATGAGACTTCGCTTGCTTTCGAGCAAAGAAGGATTTCATTGGCTACGAATGTATTTAAGCTGTCCTGTAGATCCTGGTTATGAAGTGCACCGAAGACCAGATCAATGTGTTGAGGGAGAAGCGATGTCTAGACATTGTTCATTTTTCGTCCATATTTTTCAAGAGTACTTGGGTGGACTCTAAGTACCCCCTCCCTCATACATAGATATGGATAGAAAGAACTTCGAAGCTGGATGCTTCTTTTTTTACATAATAAATCTATGTGCCTATTTACCCGGTTCCTTCATTCACTTCTCGGACTGCATATTTTTATTTCCATTTTTATTATCTTCATTTTTCCCTTTTGGAAAACTCCATCTCACCACTCGACTCTCCTCCCACCACTTGGACAAGCACTACTTTTTCACATGTTCTGTTGATTAAAATACATCCATATGTTTTTATATAATAAATATATATATTCTAGAAAACTGGCACAGAAGCACTGAGATTAAGTGCTAACGGTTGTCGTAGAATTCATTGGTCCCAGAAACTTGGCTATCAGCCATTTCGAGAATCTCCTTCCATTCCTCTCCACTGCATAAGAAAAGACGGTGGTCAAGTTCCTCGAATTAAATGCCTCATAAGTAGAGTTTATCCAGTACTTTACTTCATAAAAAAAGAAGGTGGATCTTTGATTCTAAACCAAAGGATGTATGAATCGTTTCTAAACGACAGCGAATGTGTGAGGAGACTCAACTATGAAAAGGTAACATGTTTTCTTACGAGTGACTCTCTAAATACGCCTAGGTAAGGTTAAGGGAAATACTTTGAAACTGTAGGGGCATGTTGAAGGGTAAGGTTGACTAATATTAGTCTAAATTCAATGTTATAACATGATGGAGGTGAGAATTCCCACATGAATATGGAACCCGATAAGTTATGATTATTTTCAACCCATTTATTTGGACAACATTCCCTGTGCCCATCAAAAGTGAAAGGTACTTTACTCTTGATTGGCTGCAATTGAGAAAAGACAGCATTGCCATTGCAGTTGTACACCAAAACTTTCTACCATTATTTGGCTTAGTAGAAAACAGAATCCTTGATTTTATATTTTTAGTATGAAGAAGCAGATTTACATTTCTTTTTTTAAAGGCTTATGCATCAAGTTAGCTTGAGATGTTGACAGGGAATGTCTGATGAGACTCAACTATGAAACGGTAACATGTTTTTCTTACGAGTGACTCTAAAGACACCTATGCACTTAGTCTGCTCCGAAGTACCCGAAGAAGCAAACGTGTAGGAAACAGCACGTTCACACAGCTTTGTTCAGTTCTTCGTATCAATATGGAATAAACCCACTGATAAGGCTTTTCTATTAAAACTATTAAAACTAGGCCACGTTCTACGGATGAAGGATGACAGATTACCGAAGATTGTCCTTTTTGGCCAACCGTCTGGGGCTACACGGAAAGCAGGTCGTCCTTGTCTGGGTTGGGAGGATGTCATAAATAAAGATTTAAAGGAAATGGGAACTTCCGGGGAGAGTGTAAAGAGTGAGGCTTTAAATAGATCAGATTGGAGGAGGAGCGTGCGTAGCTGTGTTGGCCTCAGGCGGCTTGGTGCTGCAGTGAGTTATTAGTAGTAGTAGTAGGAGCTAATTCGTTCAATCAAAATATTAACTGATGCGTAAAACTCGAGAATTAAGCTGATTAAAGGAGCAGTGACGTCGGGCACTTTATTTGCCTATTGCCTAGAAAAGCAATATTTCTGTTAGTCTAGAAGACCCATTTCTTTTTAGATAAGTTACAAAGGATATCTAGAAACTCTGTTTTGTTATGATGTTTAATTACTATTTTCTGATAAAGCTGTTGTTCCCTATTCTTTCTTAGGTTTTTGTTTACCTTAAGAGATGATAATGATACAAAATGCCATGTGAAGGAGCTATGATAACAATGTGTGCCGAAAGGATTGGCATTTTATGGTGATTCTAAATATGTAAACTTAACAAAGTTTAAAAATACCTATCAAAAGTTCCGAGTCTAAGAAAATTTATCTGATTTCCGAAAAGGGGAAAATACCCTCAAAATGGGAATTGGTCTTGATGAAAATTATATCACCAAATTTAGCGTATCGGAAAACCCTACAGCAGGAGGTGTTTCAATACGTTACCTATGAATATATACTTTTTTTTTCCAGAAAGCTGATCATGGATGCGTGTTTATTTGTTTTGTTTGTTTGTTTTTTTTCGCGTGTCATCGCACCCAACCAATGGTCCTAGAAAATAGGGAGAGAACTCATTTAAAGTGAAATTGAAAATTTTATTGCTATTTTTAAGTAGCAAAGGGTACTTTGCCGCAGATATGTAATGTTTTCTACCATTTTATTTCGCAAAACAACAATTTTATCCATAGCGAGCTAAAACGCTATCAAACGAAAATCCTGAAACTGTCAATCAATTTATCTGAAAATTACACATCGAGCTTCCTATTTTCAGAGGCAGTAATGGGGCGCTGTAGCGCATTCGTTAATGATGGATGCAATTCGTGCAAAATAAACGATTAATATATGCATTTACTGTAAAGCTTCATTTAATTAAGTCGATTCAGTCGATGCTTGACACAATTAGGTACAATTGTTTATAATTGTCCATTAGCTAAAAAGTGCATAAGCGTCAAAAATGGGTTTTATTTCCAAATTTTCTAATTATAAGTAAGAATTAAGATAAATGTAGAAGCTGATTTTTGGAGGAGGAGAATTGCCCTTCTTTTGGGATCGCCCTCCTTGTATCCCTGTCGCGGTGTCTGTTCTGTAATTCTTATAAAAAAAAGATTGGCTCGAAGATCATGCTGAAAAACTGCAGAAACAATGACCTAAAGATTCACTTTTAATCCTTAAGACCCCCCATACCTCTCCTGAGAAATATTGAACGGGACGCACTTTTTCAGGTATGATTACCACCTGTATCGTTAAAACGAACAAAAGGCTGTTCTCTCCTTAACCCATGTTGACTTTTACACACACTTGTTTAAGAATGATTGCTCACTCACAAGAGCAATTGGGTTGGGGAAAGGAGTATTTTTACAATGCCAGGGAGAGCATTTTGATTTGTATGTTCATTAAACAGTAAAATTTTCAGTTCAAACGTTATAAGAGACAATCGGCAAGTAGAAAACTTGCTATCGCCTATTAATTATATTTCTTTCACCCATAAACGCTATAAGTAAAGTATTATGAAGCTTTAGTGTAAAGAGTGGGAGTTAAGCTGGAGACTGCCCCCCTCATAGACGGAATGATTTCTGTTTGATTTAGGTGTTAATGTTACTGTTTAGTGTCATTTGTGATAGTACTATTGAAGACGCCTCTTTACTGTCACTTGAGTTTTTTCTCTGTGCAATTAAAATATGCAAGGATAAAAATAACTAAAAAAATGTGTAAGATCAAATAAAAGTTCTCTTGCTTAATAGCAAGTCAACAAAAGTAAACATTAGTTAACTAAACTAATATTTCAGTGCTTAACATCCAGGTAATGTAATGGGATACTCAAATTGTGACGTTCAGGGATGGAGGGGCAAATTTACCTTGGAGGTAAGAAATTAACAAGCTGTGTTATGCCCGCTTTTTCTGCTAGAATATTTCTGTATGGAAGGGGTGGTCGAAAAAACTTTGAAGAGGGCTCAGTCGATTGGAAATCGAATGTTCTAGTGTTATTTCTAAGACTCGAAGATGATCGGAGGGCAAATAGCACCCTAACGCCCTTTTTTATCCGAAGGTAAAATAACGAAGGTAACCAGCCCCCCCCCTCACGCCCCTTTTTCCCCACATGTATCCGATCAAAATTTTGAAATAACTTTTATTCAAAATAGTCCAAAAGTCAACTAACTATAACTCAAGGGCTGACAAATCCCTAACCGTCCCAAAGCAAGGGCTGCAACTTCTGGAACTTTTGCATTGTTAACATATAAAGTTTCTGTGTAAGAAGCGATAATATAAAACTTTGGAAGGGGTTCATTCGATCGAAAATTGAAGTCTCTAGTTCCTTTTTAAGAATAAAAAGTGATGAAAGAGCAACCATCCGGTACCACACCCGCTCCCCAAATGCATCTGATCAAATTTTTTAGATAGCCATTTTATTCAAAATAGACCAAATGCCAAATAACTATGCTTTCAGGATTGAACCCCTCTCCAGCCCGTGGGACAAGGGCTGTAAGGTATGCAAGTTGCTTATTGTTCCTTTGATACTTTGTTTACTTCGATACATTGATGGTTCGATGGAATGTTGATGTTAAAAAAAATTAAATATATTTCGAAATGGAGAATATTGAAAAACTCGAAACCTTGGCAATCGAAAACGAACAAAAATTAAAAAAAAATTTTAATAAAAAAAAAATTAAATAAAAAAAAAGAAGTTTGCCCTAGAAAAGTAAAGGCCGTCTTAAATGTAAGACCAGCGGAAATATATTGTTTATATGTTAATAATGGGGAACTAGCATAACTTTTAACCCGAGGGCTTAAGGGGGGGGGAGGTTGTAGCGAAACCGGAAACGCAGCTATTTGATATTTAGACTATTTTAAAGAAAGTGGCAATTTCAAAATCTTTATTGGAACTATTTGGGTAAAAAGGGTGGTGAACTAGCCCCCCCCCCTGATCACTCTTGACTCTTAAAAATGAAACTGTAAATTTCGATTGAAAGTCGAATGAGCTTTCTCCGAAGTATATACGACCACCCCTTCCTTAACAGTCGTATATATTAACAATGGACAGCTTGCATTGCTTATAGCCCTCGCTCTGTTGACTGTAGGTGACGCGTCAACCATGGAGGCATATTCATTTGATCTTCGAACCATTTTGAACAAAATGGCTATCTCAAAATTTTGATCGAATGCATTTGGGGAAAATAGGGCTTGGGGGGGGGTATTAGCCCTCTGATCACTTTTGACCATTAAAAAGGGCACTAGAACTTCCAATTTCAATCGAAATGAGCTCTCTCGAAAGATCATGTGACCATCCCTTCCAAATGAAGTGCCTCTGTAAAAAATAATAAGTAATAATAAAGGATTGAAGCTACGGTTTTAAAGATTTATTTATTCGTCTGTGTTTGCACCTGTTATCTTTATGTTTGATATGATCGCCAATTTCAATTTCTGTTAGTTTCAGGTTTCATTTGTTTTTTATTTATATTTTTTTTTTTTTTTTTTTTTTTTAGCGAACTATAATAGGAATTAATTTCAGATGGTCTTAAATTTAATAAGATTCTTTTCTTTTCTTTAAATTGCTACTTTGTGTGCAAAGTTTTTTTTAATTTATTTCTGTTCGTTTCTACTACGAAAGTTTTATTGGTTTATAAAAGGAATATCTATACTGTTTTTTACGCCTTAGACTTGAGAATTAAAAAGTACGATTATAATTTGTTAGTTACCTGTTGAATTGTTGGATTGAGTTATGGAGACCGGTTATAATTGGGATATTAAACTTTTTAGTGTCTTAATGTTCCGTAAACAATCTGGAAATTCAACTGAAAAACTGCCATCTAGTAGCCAATATTTGATTGGAGTTTAGTCAGTATGACTGAAATTTTTCTTCAACAAGTTTGAAAAAGTGAGTTTTTATGGTTGTTTTGTAATTCTTTTCTGAATTCTCAATACTTGACCTGTCCTGAACGTCTGAAAGTAGGAAATGCATACTATTTTCAGGTGGTAGTGTATTTATCATGGTTTAGAAGTTGCTAAGAGTCTGTAAGTTTACTAGCGCTATCTCTGATATATATATATATATATATATATATATATATATATATATATATATATATATATATATATATATATATATATATATATATATATATATATATATATATATTATTTTCTATATTTCTATTATTATATTTCTATTATTATATTATATAATTTCTATTATATTATAGAAAATATATTATTTTCAGGAAGAATTGAGTGAATTTTTTCCATAGTTCCACCGAAAGAGTCTTTCAGTAATGTCTTTTAAGAATATCTAACTGAATGTCGCTGTTTTATAAAGTTTTTGAATATTGCTTATTTTTATACGTTTATATCCGAAAGTTCAGTAAAAAAAGTAAGAAAATATACGCTTACCTTTCAGATAACATTATGTCCCAAATTACCCCGTCATTATGTCCCAGTTATGGAGGGTATAGTGATAACTGGGACAAAATAACTGACTCTAAACTTTTGCCAGTTTAAAGGAAAAAAAATAGCAGCGCTGAAAATTGGTAAATATTTCTAGAGAAACTAGAATGTTTAGGCTTTCGGTTGGTCTTCGAAGTGTTTAAATAGCTTCATCAGGACTCGAGCACTACCTAATTAAAGATTTTTGTCCCAGTTATGGGCGGTCTCTCCTATAATAGGAACTTATTTCTGCTGTCAACCCTGGAGGTATTGTCATATGATCCTTGGACTATTTTGAAATAAAGAGCTATCTGAAAATACTGATCGGATCGACTTTGGAAAAAATGATTTAATGAGCGGGGCTGGTTGTCCTTATTTTTTACTCTTAAAAAGGCAATAAAAACTTTCCGTTTTCAATCAAGTGAGCCTCTTCCAAGGTTTATACGACCATCTCTTCATAAAAACCTTCTATGTCCCCGAGGCATAACTTATAACCCTTGCCCTTGGGCTCTGGGGAGTTCTATCAACCCCGAAGGCATTGTTATGTGATATTTGAACTATTTTGAATAAAATGACTGTCTCAAAATTTTGATCGACTGCATTTGGAGAAAAGAGAGCGTGGGGAGAGGCTAGTTGACCTCCGACCACTTTTGACTCTTAAAAATGGAACTAGAACATTCAGTTTTCAATCAATTGAGCGCCCTCGAAAGTTTATCCGACCACCCCTTCATAAAAACCTTATTTTTCTCCAGAGCATTACTTACAATCATTGCTCTCGAGTTCTGGGGTATTGTGTGAACCCCGGTGGCATTATTATATGATCTTTGGAGTATTTTGTACAAAACAATCATCTCAAAATTTCCATGAAATACATTTGGGGGAAGAGGCATGGGGGGATAATAGTTGCCCTGCGATCACATTTGACTCTTTAAAAGAGAACTAAAACTTTCAATTTCTAATTAAATGAGCCTTCTTCAAAGTCTGTGTGGCCACTCCTTTTAAAAAAACCTTACATACCCTTGGGGGATAACTTATAACCATTACCGTGGGCTCTAGGGGGCTGTCTCGACCCCGAAAACATTTTTTATGGTCTTTGGAAAATGTTGGACAAAATGAATGTCTCAAAATTTTGATCGGATGCATTTGGGGAAAAGAGGGCTCTGGGGGTAATTGCTTTTCGATCAGTTTCGACTCTTAAAAACGACACTAGAACTTCGGTTATCTGTAACTGAGCCCCCTCTAAAGTTTATATGGCTACTTCTTCCATAAAAACCTTATATGCCCTCGAGTTATAACTTACAGCCCTTGTCTCCAGGCTCGGGGGGTATTGTCAATCCGGAGGCATTTTTATATGATCTTTGGACTTTTTTGAAACAAATGGCAATCTCAAATTTCAGTTGGATGCATTTGGAGAAAAGGGGGTGTGAGGGGGGGGGATTGTTGACTCTCGATTACTCTTGACTTCTAAAAAGGGAATTAGAACTTTCAATTCCCTGTTCAATGAGCCTCCTCCAAAGTATATACAACCACCCCTTCAATAAAATCATATATGGCTCCTTGACATAATTTATAATACTAACCCCTGGACTCTGGGAGGTGTGTCAATCCCGCAGGCATTGTTATTTGACTTTCAGAGTATTTTGAACAAAATGGCTATCTAAAAATTTCGATCGTACGTAATTGGGGAAAAGAGGGTTTGGGGGGCTCATTTGATCTCTAATCAAGCCAGCCATCTCCAAAGTTTATACGACCATCCTTTCCATATAAAAATCCTTGTAAGCCCTCAGGGCATAACTTATAACACTTGCCTTGGGGCTTTGGGTGGTTGTGTTGACTCAGGAGTTTTTATTATTTAATCCTTTGGCTATTTTGAACAAAATGGCTATCTAAAAAAATTGATCGGTGGCATTTAGTGAGAAGAGAGCAGGGGAAGGGGGCTAGTTGTCCTCCAATCACTTTTGAATCTGGAAAAGGGCACTAGAACTTTTTGATTTCCAATCGAGCGAGCCCCTTCCAAAGTATATGCAACCACCCATTCTATATGAGGCAGTGCTATAGTATTGCCTCCGAATAATTATGTTTCTTTTTCCTTCGTCTTTCTCACCGGGCTAAAAATCCTTTTTATTCCAATATCATTTTTATTTCAATACCTTTTTTGGTCGGTTTTTTACTGCTCTTGCATGCATATTTTTGCTATTTTTCAAAATCCTTTGTTGACAGATGTTCTCTTATTAGATACTTGAAGAAGTTGAAAAAGAAGTAGAGGCTGAAACTGACGAGGAACCGGATAAAAAGAGACGGCGAACTTTAATTGATGAAGAAGAGGGTATTAGCTTCAAAAGTACCAAACAAGAGGATATTGAAAGAGAAGTTTACAAGCGAATGGAGGAATGCAATAACTCAACGAATGCGGTACCGATAATACGAGTATGTTTTCCTTATTCATAAATTTTGAGGTCGCAAAACGCAAAGAAAAAAGAAAGAGAGCAACTTGGTATTATAGGCTTATAATTCTTTTTTGTTCTGCTTTTTTAGGACACCTGAATCTATGATTTTGACCTGAAAAAGTTTTTTTTTATGTAAAAATCTTTTATCTTGTATAATCGAGGAACAGTTTCAAACTAATTGAATTTCGCAAAACGCCAAGAAAAAAGAAAGAGAGCAACTTGGTATTATAGGCTTATAATTCTTTTTTGTTCTGCTTTTTTAGGCCACCTGAATCTATGATTTTGACCTGAAAAAGTTTTTTTTTTAAGTAAAAATCTTTTATCTTGTATAATCGAGGAACAGCTTCAAACTAACTGAATTTCGCAAAACGCAAAGAAAAAAGAAAGAGAGCAACTTGGTATTATAGGCTTATAATTCTTTTTTGTTCTGCTTTTTTAGGACACCTGAAGCTATGATTTTGACCTGAAAAAGTTTTTTTTATGTAAAAATCTTTTATCTTGTATAATTGAGGAACAGCTTCAAACTAATTGAATTTTGCAAAACGCAAAGAAAAAAGAAAGAGAGCAACTTGGTATTATAGGCTTATAATTTTGTTTTTGTTCTGCTTTTTTAGGACACCTGAATCTATGATTTTGACCTGAAAATTTTTTTTTCTATGTAAAAATCTTTTATCTTGTATAATCGAGGAACAGCTTCAAACTAATTGAATTTCGCAAAACGCAAAGAAAAAAGAAAGACAGCAACTTGGTATTATAGGCTTATAATTCTTTTTTGTTCTGCTTTTTTAGGACACCTGAATCTATGCTTTTGACCTGAAAAAGTTTTTTTTTATGTAAAAATCTTTTATCTTGTATAATCGAGGAACAGCTTCAAAGTAATTGAATTTAGCAAAACGCAAAGAAAAAAGAAAGAGAGCAACTTGGTATTATAGGCTTATAATTCTTTATTGTTCTGCTTTTTTAGGACACCTGAATCTATGATTTTGACCTGAAAAAGTTTTTTTTTATGTAAAAATCTTTTATCTTGTATAATCGAGGAACAGCTTCAAACTAATTGAATTTCGCAAAACGCAAAGAAAAAAGAAAGAGAGCAACTTGGTATTATAGGCTTATAATTCTTTTTTGTTCTGCTTTTTTAGGACACCTGAATCTATGCTTTTGACCTGAAAAAGTTTTTTTTATGTAAAAATCTTTTATCTTGTATAATCGAGGAACAGCTTCAAAGTAATTGAATTTAGCAAAACGCAAAGAAAAAAGAAAGAGAGCAACTTGGTATTATAGGCTTATAATTCTTTTTTGTTCTGCTTTTTTAGGACACCTGAATCTATGATTTTGACCTGAAAAAGTTTTTTTTTATGTAAAAATCTTTTATCTTGTATAATCGAGGAACAGCTTCAAACTAATTGAATTTCGCAAAACGCAAAGAAAAAAGAAAGAGAGCAACTTGGTATTATAGGCTTATAATTCTTTTTTGTTCTGCTTTTTAGGACACCTGAATCTATGATTTTGACCTGAAAAAGTTTTTTTTTATGTAAAAATCTTTTATCTTGTATAATCGAGGAACAGCTTCAAACTAATTGAACTTCGTAAAACGCAAAGAAAAAAGAAAGAGAGCAACTTGGTATTATAGGCTTATAGTTCTTTTTTGTTCTGCTTTTTTAGGACACCTGAATCTATGATTTTGACCTGAAAAAGTTTCTTTTTATGTAAAAATCTTTTATCTTGTATAATCGAGGAACAGCTTCAAACTAATTGAATTTCGCAAAACGCAAAGAAAAAAGAAAGAGAGCAACTTGGTATTATAGGCTTATAATTTTTTTTTGGTTCTGCTTTTTTAGGACACCTGAATCTATGATTTTGACCTGAAAAAGTTTTTTTTTTTCATGTAAAAATTTTTTATCTTGCATAATCGAGGAACAGCTTCAAACTAATTGAATTTTTTTAGTCTTTTAATTTCTTTTATCCCTTTAGACACTTTAACCTTGATAAAGATTGTTGACTAATTTAATGTAAAATATTTTTATTTTGTTATCATCACCAAGTTTTAAACACTCCTATATAAAGTTAGTAAACCTACTTTATTTCGATTATATATGTCACTCGTAAAAAAAAAAATAGAGTCTTGTCACTGGGAACATCTTTTATTTTTAGATGAGAATTGTTGACGCGATGACACCTGACAGTCTCTTTTCGGTTATGCTAACATTCTGGAGACCTTCTCCTGACAGCTTTTTGGCCTTGAGAGAGGGTGCTGCTTTTGACATGTTCAGGTAACTCGTTTAGATAAAGATGATTGATTTTTCAGTTTCATTATGTTCAGATTAATATTTACTTCTGGTCTTTGTAGCTATTGATATTGATTCTCTTTACCTAGCGCTATTATTCCTTTAAAATAAGATTGGATTTACTAGTCAAAATAGCCTGTTAGACGATGCGCATAAAACAAATGCATAGCCTATACTTGTTATTAGGATCAGATAAAGACTATTTTCCCCTTCGCCCAAACACAAAATTAAAGCCTCCTTACCTCCCCCCTTCCCCATAAAAAAATTCGAAAGTGTCAATTTGATCACCCAGCAGCCATACACGATCCCTTGCCAAACTTTGTGTAAAATTAATCCAAACCTCTTATATTTTTGATTCTATCTAAACCTACTAGCTATGAAAGGGATTGGGTATCTTATTGAAAATCAAGTATTCACTAATCATTACAGGGGACATATTCATTCCAAAACATTCCGAAGAATAGGCAAGTGAAGGGGAACGGGGACAGCTAGAATTAGCTTACTATAGAAATACTATTGGACTATTGGACACTACATTATTGGACTGAATATCAAAATTCTAATTGAAAGATTCAATCTCTAATTTTACAAATATTTAATGTAGTAAAAAAAAGATGAAAGATTTATGTTTCTGAAATAAATTGAAGCCATGTTTTGTGACGAAGGGAACTATCCATTATTTTTATAGGATTGTTTTGTTTTGCTTCTCGAAACTGGTTTCGAGATGCCATTAGATTTTTTCTATACCATTAGACAAAGAAGAGAGAATAGTAAGCCCATAAGTGATCAGGCTATTTTTCAAAATTCCCATAAATTTGTTGTCCAAAAAACATTTTACGATTAATATCAGGCTAATCGATATAACAGTTACCATTATTGAATCAGCTACAAATGACGATTTTCTCACTAGACGCCTTTCTTTTTTAAAAAAAAAGGTGTTCTTGAATTTTTGGTTACATGGGGCCATGGTTTGTTTCTTTCTAGTTGCAGCTGGAAATAGCTTCTTTTTTTTACCAGCCTTTTTTTTAAGCGTCTTTTAAAAGCCATGGCTCTTTTTTTCCTATTTTGCAGCTACTGCTGCAACCATCATATCTTACCGATAGTTATATCTACTGAGTGCAATTTTTTCGCTGTTTTTCTTTTTTGCTGTTTTTTTTTATATTCTAATTTTTGTGTGTGTCATTAGGGATCAGTAATGAAAAAAAACTCAAATATGAAATCACTCTTGAAATCAATCGAAGCTTTCTGGCAGGAACTATTCCAAGAGCTGGAAATTAGTTTGATTCTTTTGAAGGAAAAAAATTATGATTAAACTGCCTGTGAAAATAATCCCATTTACCATGTAAGCAAATTTTTTTGTACAGAGCTATCCCATAATGTCACACTCACTGGGGTGTATAGCTAATCTTTACCAGAAACCGTCAAATAAAGGAGGTTTATCTTGAAAACTATTTTTTTTTTTTTTTTACGATGGGATGTTTTGCAATTAGGATAGTACTACCTCCTAAAGTGTTCAAAATATAAACATCCTTTACCAAGCTAAACAGAACAATTTTAAGGGTATGGAATGACAGTATTTAAGCCGAGAAATAAGGCAAATAACATAAATTTAGAAGATTTTTATTTTACTTTCGTTATTACGGCTCTAGACGAAAAGCACTAAAAGTCTTAAAATTACTCAGGACGTCAATTTTTTTATCTTAGTTTTTATTTTTTTAGATTTAACGAAGAATTTGAAAACATTAACACAATTAATTTTTCGTCTATAATTATATGAGTAGGCCTACGTCTAAGGGAAAGTTTATGTGCCGGAGAACTCTCGTTTATCACAAAATGGTATGATATTCGTAAGGTATCATGATATTCCTAATTCTTTCATTTCTGACTAAACAGTTCCAATGACCGGGAACAATGCATAACTTATTCCAAATTTCATGGGAAATAAAATAAATGCATAGACTACATCTGCTGGGGTGTTTCTAGCTGAATAAAAATAAATAATCATTTTACTTTTTCTTACCCTTTCAAGTCAAATAGGGCTTGTCAAGTCCGATTCGCTCTCGAATCTCGCTTCAATAAAAAGGAAGTGTAGCAAGTTCATTTTAAAGTGCAAAGAATTGCCAAGAGCCTTTTCTTTTAGATTGAATCCTAGTTCATCATCTGGAAACAAATCGTGGGAAATAAGTTTAAATACAGGTCGGGGCACAATTTTACGCCCTGTCAGCAAACCATCGCAAACTTACCGGGAACGAAGATGTATAAAGATTTCAGACTTGTATGACGCTGGTTTTTTACCAGACTTTTTTGAATTCGACATCGTTGCTCAAGTTGTTTATGTGGAGGATGGAGTATCTGATAACCAAATTGTTGGTAAGCCATATTTTCCTTAGTAATATCAAGACTCTGTGCCAATTTCAGGTGGGAAAGCATTGCCCCCTCCCCCGCCCCTAGATGTTTTACCTTCCATCCCATAGATTTAACAAAAAACTATTTTTGGTAATATCCTTGAACAATATCCTTATTTTCATTAAACAAAATCTAAAAAATTCAAAATTGCTCCCCCTCCTATATTTTGAAACTGCGTTCTACCCCTCCCCTTAGGTTTAAAAAAGTTCATTTTACAAAATGAATTGAATTTTTTAGTTCCCTGAAAAACAGAGGGTGGTGTCATTTAAACCTATAGTGAAAGGGGGGGCACTACCCTCTTTACTACCTTAGGGGATAAAGGGAGTGGTGCCTAAGTCCACGTAATGCCAGATTACTAATACTCAGAGTAAAATAAAGCTTTAATCGGTTTTATATATCCCTGCCCTCGGAACAAATTGTTAGAGCCCCGTCCATTACTTCAGAAAAGTCTAACCTGGGCTCTTGGCTCACCGTATTCAAACTTTTTCTTTTCCTTATAAAAAATCATTATCTGGATGGCCATGAAGTAAGGACCCCAAAGTTGTATTTGGCGCTGGTAATTTAAGGTAGTACATTCTTGCAAATCCTGTTCACCAGACACGTACGTAGGTATCCATTTTGGGGCCTGGAAAGGGGGCCAAATTAAAAAAGAGCCATTAATTATGTAAAGAACCATGTCTTATTTCTACTGAGAAAATTTTTAGAAATGAATTTGAACATAGAAACAGAATATATATTAATACAGGAAAAATTAATGCAAAACCCTTAGGGACTGTGTCAACCCCGTAACTAGAAATTCCTTTAAGGGCGGGGATTTGTTTTTATTTATTTTTTGCGGTGGGTGCGGGGTAATATAACATACAAAATAGGCAAATTAAGCGAGAAAATTGGATATTTGTGAACATACATCTATTGGAATAAGCAGTAATAATAATGAAGATCAGGATATTTCGGAGTTGAAGGTTGTGTCATGTCTCCCTCCGCTATTTACATTGCTGCCTGCAATCATGGATGACAACTTCTTAGAAATTGTAGCATTTGTAATGACAAAAAAAGGAAGAAGTAATAGCCTGGAGAAACTAAGACTTCGTGCTATTCAAGCTAATCATATTGGAATTACCAAATTTGCTTGTGAAATATGGTCTTTGTATCTTTCTTGGATTTCTTCCTGTATTCAAGAACAGGACAACAATCGACCATGTTTAATTGATCGGGTCTTCTGCCGAATTAATAATGTATCCTGAATAATTGTTTTTTTTTTCATGACAGTTTTAGTTGTGTCAACATTCACCCGAAACTAATCGGTTATCTCTGCCCAAAATGTGATTCTGGGTTAAGTTGTATATCAACTCTACACAGACATAATCTCTTCGTCCTCCCTATGTAACTGGTTAGTGTTCGTAACTCCCAGGCAGTCATAAATCTTCAGCTATTAAAATAAGGTTGTTGTCTTATACAGTGAATACATGAAGCCTCGATCCAAGCGAGTATTTCCCATTCTACATATAGCCACTGCGTCTAATTACTAAAATACGTAATTTTTTTGTAGTTTTGGTTAGTCAACCGTATTTTTTCTCGTGGCTGTTGGGCTGATTTAAAACTTTAAGGGTTTTTGGGGAGGATGGGGAGGGAAGTTCTAATTTCGTGTTAAGGAAAGTGGTACATATAAAAAATATACTCAAAGTTTCTTTTCTTTTTATGGTTGTCATTCACATTCTGTCACCCTGGTTTCACAGGAACAGCTCTTGTATAATATAGAACTATCAATTCTGAACGCTAACGGGGTACTAAGACTGCACAGTTGTTACAAATGTATGTATACGTGTTTAAAGGCAGTCTCGTATGTGATAAGATTTAGTTCAGGCCCCAGTATTGCTTTACTCTTTCAAGCCTCGTCGTATGGTGTAACTCAGAAAATCAATCTAGCATTGTATTAGAAATAACTCCCAGTTTTTGATGTCTGCAGCTTCCATCCTGTCTCAACATTCTTTTTGGAAACTCATCTAGAGAACCAATGAATGATTTTGTATACTGTAAAGCCATATAATATAAGTGCTACTAAAAAACTTAACAGCGTTTATATAGATAAAGTGAACTGTATAAACATAAACAACCTGACCTAAGTAAAGGTTTAATTCGATGAAATATAAATAAAATGATGGGTGCTAATCGACAAGACCATATCCAGAGAAGGGAGGGGATTTGAACTCTTCCCCCCCCCTGAAATGTTTGTCTGACTTGTAAAAACGTAACAATTACTATTTTACAATTATTTTATTTGAGTACATGAGACAAGAGAAATAAAAACACACTTTGACAACTACAAACAAATCTACTTGAAGCGACTTCACTTTGTTTTAAAACTAATGAAAACTTAAATTCTAACTTTGTTTTTTTCCAGTACTTAGAGATACAAGCGAACACTATCTTTACCTGAAATGCTGGAAAGGAGTGAAACATTATGGCTGGAATAAAATAGTTCAAAATGGAGCTGTATTGGCGATATCCAATATTCAGTGGAAACTCAAAGGCAGTGTTTTGAAGTCCTTTCGATGTGGATATTGTACGGAATTAACTATGTTTTCTGAGTCTTCGTGTGCTAAACATCTATCTCAACCACTTTTAGAACTACAAAGACGAATTAAGGTATGAAAGTTGAAACATTTACTTTTTTTACGACTTTTTTCATGACCAGCGGCCGAACAAACACGAAGGTAACTGGTCTTTATTCGTTGGTTAATTCTTTTATACCGCTTTGATGTAAAACTATTCCCTCCATCTAAAAAACTAAAATTATCCTTCTATTCTTATATTTGAAATATTTAAATTATTCTGTTCTATATATTTGAAAATTACCAGAGTTCTTCATGCCTAGAGCCCGAACACACTCAAAGGTTATGGTGACAGCAATAGCTGTAATCTAGTACAGAGAAGCCCATAGCTGCCAAAATCTGACAGACACATTAAAAAACACTATTTTATAAGAAAAGCTTCTCTTTACTGCTGATTCGAAATGAAGGCTTAAAAGTTAATTTCGGAAAAAATTTCTGTGAACTTGTAAAATGAACCGGAAAAACTGATAAGTCTCCCTTTTTCTCTTCAGCACTGATAGAGCACTAGAATATCGCAGAGATCCGTTTAATGTTAATTGGAATCTAACATTTGCTGTAACACGTTTTTTAAATTTCCTAATGACAAAACCATCATAATATGCCTTATGATGCTGAAATTCAATTTTAGCATCATTTGCGGAGTATAAAGCCTTGAAACAATAAGAACGTCTACTACTGAAATCTCCATGATCGAAAATCCTCTAGCTGGTGTTTAATATCCCCCTCTTAATTACTTCCCCCCTACCCAGTCACCTTTGTAAGTGGAAAGCAAAGTTTAAAAAACACCAAGTGAAAACAAATTCATCCGAATACAAAGCTGATTTGTCAATGATAGAAGCTATTTATTTCCAAAAAACTAAAATTAATTAAGAAACAAATTCGCTGGAGTTACGAAAAAGTGCTTGGGAGAAAGATGGGTTTATTAATATAAATGAACAAAACAAAACAACCAAAGGGCTTGATACCCGAATGTGTCTTCTTCTTTTTTTCTCTCTTTCCCGAGCACTAGCCAGTCACTGGACCGTCGTAGGGGCACTGAAATGGAAAATCCTCTAAGGTTCTCGGAATTAGTATTTTATTTTCCTCCCCCATAAAGGTGTGCATTAGTTGGTGACTGGTTTGGTGTCACATAGCATACTTCATCCGAAATTTCCAAATAAAAAGGCAATTTGTTCACTATTCAAACCTACTTACAAGTATGATAGTCGCTACCGTCACAACATTCTTTTAAATTTTTTTTTTCAGTAGAAATTTTTTTAGCCTGTGAAGTATTGGTTTCTTCCCAATACCTTTCAATTTTTCTTCAAATTCTTCCTGAATTTTGTGTATTCCTAGACAAGGGAATACCTCGTATTAAATTTAACTCGGAATGAAACAAAAACTATTTCTAGTTTTAGGGCTGAAGCCCATATTGAACGACGCTCCATACCCCCCCCCTCCCCCCCCCCATGTACACATTAAGAAAAAATGTTATATTTGACCAAGCACGGGGAAAGAAATCAACATCATGGAAACTGTATAAAGGCTCACTTAAATGTACTAATTATTGACTGCTTCATGTACGAAAAGATGCATGGAAGCAGCATCCCGAAAGAGAAGCGTTTTCGTTTCATGCCAGTGACAGAAGTTAGTTGCAGTCGCGGCTCTTTTGGTTATTTGTCTGCGGTCCGAACTAGTTTAGCCTGCTCGAATGGTTAATGTAGGTTAGAAACTCAAAACCAAGTGAGACGCATATTTTAAGCTTATAATCATAACTATTTCAAACTTATTCTTAGGCCTTGGGTTGATTTCAGTGAAACAAGGCTTAATTTAAATATGGATGAGTTACATAAGGGTCTAAGTCACAAGAGAATTGATTTAAATAGGGGTCCAGTGGAACGAGCGTTTTGATAAAAGGGGGTTGAGTTATACGGGGGCTCAGTCAAACGAGGGTTCAGTTAAATGGGGCTTAGTTCCATGGGGACTTAGGGGCAAAAGGCCCAGTTAAGCGAGGGTTAAGTTGCACGATGTTTCAGTCAAATAGGGCTTAACTGTACAGGAATCTAGTTGCACGAGGGTTCAGTTAAATAGGACTAAGTTGCAGGGAAGGTCAGTAACATTGATTTAGTTACGCCCACACCCCTTATATACAATACATAACGTCATTGTAAAAATATAATTTTTTTGTGCTATTTAAATGCATTTGAATTCGAGGCCTTTCACAAGAAAAATGTTTTTTTGTTGTTTTTTTTTTAATAAAGGCTTAAAGTAAAGTCAGCCGAAGGGTGCATGTCCTGTCCATGACTCACCGAAACATTGTCATGCCACACTTGTGAGACATGTGCCCCACGTTGGGAACCACGGATCTAGACGGACCCGATCATTATATTACCATTATCAATAAGTATTATGTTTAAAACATACCATAGTACAACAGAAAACTACTTTTCCCTTAGAAGACGTATTATTTACATGCTCAAACGCTTTTTTGAAATTCTATCAGTATTTATGCACTTTTGAAAATTATTTCAAATTGTCTAAATGTATTTCTTTTGAAGCATTTATAAATCTTTTTTTTCTGGGATTTGTTTACAACACTGCTGTTGTGCAAAATTGTTCCTAAGCATCTGGAAACCTGTTTTAACTTGAAAAATTGGCTGAAAAGATAAAGATTCTTTCCTAACCCAATAAAATGACAGAAAAACAACTTTCAAACCAAAGTTCTGCAGGAGGATAAGCCGTTAACCAATGTGCTAAGCTCTTCTATGTAATAAAAATGTACAATGTCAGGCCCGGAACAAATAAAATTGTCTTCCTATTAAGTTTTGAAAAAGTTGTCTTCCGATTATAGCACAGCTACTCTTTTCAACTAACAGATACATGGACGTAAGGTTTTGTGGTTTAATATCATTTCTTCGATGTTCTTTTTTTGTTTAACTTAGGGAGAAACTGATAGACAAGTTGAATATTTTTGTTAGAAAACAATTGTTATCATAGGCAGTGTAGTAGCGCTGCCTAAGCAAAGAGCACAGTCGCCTCCATATATTTCTTTTTTGACCACTTAGTATAGAAGGTGTGATCTTAGAATTTTCGGAAGGGCTTCATTCGATTGGAAATCAAAAGTTTTAGTACCCACTCCCATGGCTTTTTTATGTGCTCTTAAAGTCCTGGAGCAAGGGCTGTAGATTATACCGGTTTTCCATTCCTTATATAAAGGTTGTATAATTTGGAAAGGATTTTATGTTTGATGCCGAGTGTCCCGAAAAGCAGTGTGTTATGGTGAAAGTTTTAGGGAACGTTGAAAAGGGAAGTGACAATAGCTTGAGTTACTGCAACACATCTCCCTATTAGTGGTAAAGAGGATATTGGTGAAGGGTCAGAAAAGAGGAGGTGTTAGTATAATGCTGATTAGCGTCGCATGCAAGGCTGTCCTGTCGTTCGTATTGGTAACTTCCAG
Organism: Artemia franciscana; assembly: GCF_032884065.1. Taxonomy (NCBI): domain Eukaryota; kingdom Metazoa; phylum Arthropoda; class Branchiopoda; order Anostraca; family Artemiidae; genus Artemia; species Artemia franciscana. Next base: position 38,715,493 of record NC_088866.1, on the reverse strand, counting down.
GCTCCTCAGAGCAAGGCTCGATGGGAAGCAAGGAATAACAGCCATCCTCACATGTTATGCCCCCACATATCAAGGTGAGACAAAGAAAGGTATGAGCTGTATACCACATTAAATTCTGAGCTCTTGTTGGTACCTCCCCATGACTACCTTGTTCTCCTAGGAGATATGAGTGCTAGCATTTAAAGTGATTCTGGTCTGTGAGATTTCACCGTTGGACCCGTAACAGTGGATAGCCTAAATGACAGTTGAGAGAGATTGCTGGACTGTTGTCTGGCCCACAATCTTACTATTACTAGCACTTGGTTCCAGAGATCTGAAATTGCTAAGTATACCTGGTATAAAAATGAGGGGTCAACAAAGAAGTAGTTCGACTATATCATCATGTGTCAGTGATGGCTGTTTGTCTGTGCAGGATTGTCGCACCTATCGATTTGTAAACCTACTGCATCCAGCAAGACCATGCTCAGGCCGAGTGGCATTAGTTGGAAACATCTGACAGATTCGAGATCTTTGATTAGTCTGATGAAGTGAATGTGCATGGAAGTTCTCCAAAGAGAATAGTTTCGCAGCGGAAACTAGTGTTGCTAAAATGAAGCAACGTAAGGAAAAAGACTGGATCAGCAACGTATCCCTCGCCATCAATGATCGGAGATGATAAGCTTGCCTTCGCGGGGCATGACAATTAAACAAAGTGCATAAGTTCATGTTTCACGAAGACCGCAAAATCTTTCTTTACCGCAAGGCGTGCGAGCTTCAAGAGGTCACGAAAAAAAGGACATAGCAGCCACAATCAAGATCTTTCGTGAGTTCTGAGGTCAACACAATCAGATTATAACGAATCTGCGAAACGCAAGCTGCGAGGAAATTTATGACCAATCATAGTGCCTCCACCAATGGGAAGATCACTGCGAGAAACTACTAAACTCAGAGTCATCAGATCGAATCGACGACCATCTTACTGCTGCTGTGACCAATGCTAAAGCTGCCGCCGATGGGAATTCACGGCAGACGAAATTAAAGCTGCAATCCGAAAGTTAATGAACAACAAAGCGCCAGGAATATGTGGACTGACATCAGATATCCTGAAGAATGGTGGTACACTGATGATCCTCTGGCTGCAAATGATGTTTCAATATTTGGTGGTGTTCTAAAATGATCCCATCAGACTGGATAACTGATGGGCCTTGACCGTCAGCCAGATCCGTTGAATTCATGGTTCTGGCGTCCCTCCGTGGCCCCCAATAGGCTAGGCTCATGTTGGGGTGGTCCACTACCGAGCAAATCCATAGAATTCGACAGCTGGTAAAAAAAAACTAATTGAATATATGTTCGAGGACCACTACAGTAACACCGAAAGATTCGTCATTATAAATAGTTAGTCCTCCTCGCGTTTTGAAATTCAGAATGGTGTTCGGCAAGGCTGCACAGCTGCACACGAACTCTTCAACTGCGCCATAGACCATGTTTTAAATAAAACACTGCTGACGCGGCCATTTGGCATCGATTTTGATTGAAGAGCTCTATCAGATCTCGACTTTTCTGGTGATGTGGCACCAGTATGTGTCAGAGCCGGATCTAGGGTTGCTAGAGGGGTCTAGTGCCCTAGATGGCACGCCTAGGGGCGGCAAAACAGGCTAAAGATCAAATTAAAAAGAAAAACTACACAAAAAAGAACTAATTCAACGTTTGAAATGATAAAATTACAACTCTCGAGTGTTTTTTTTCAAGTATAATTACACGATTTTAGTTGCCTGTTGTCTTTCCTTCCAGTTTTGTTTTAACGGTTAATTTTATGCGTTGGGATGACAGAGCGATGTAATTGGTGTGGGTGACGCTTCGACGGTTGTTAAAATTATCCCAATGTGAGGGGGACTATTCCTCCTTATTCCCTTACTTTTCACGTCGATTTTTGTAGTGCTTTAAGAAAGCTTCATATTTCAATCAAAGGTTTGTTCTTAAAGAATTCAGACACAAATTCAAACTTGAGCATAAAAAGTGAGGGATTAATGAGGGAGCAGCCTCCCTCATATACAGAACAATTTCTCTCCGTTGCTCCTTACTTTTACTTTAAAATAAAATTGTTTTTTGATTTAATTTCTGATTGTTTTTCAAATGATGTCGGGAAATCCATCTCCTCCCTCCGTGGAAACCCTCCCATGCAAAAAATTCCTCCATGAAACATTCATGCCGCGTAAAACCACCTCTCCCCCGAGGAACTCTGGACAATTTCATCCTCGCTGAAAATTTTCCCAGGAAAACTTCCAGCAGACGATTCCTCCTGGAAGATTAACCTTAGTTTCATTTGGAAAAATACTTTTATATTAATTTCCGATTGTTTTTCAAATCGTGCCTGAAATGCCCCATGCATCCATGAAATTAACCTGGAAAAATTTGCTGTAAACTTTCCTCCAAACGGAAAATTTCCCCCGTTTAAAATTGCCCCCTCCCCCCGCTGATTATCTTCTCCCTAAAAAATGTCTACACATTTCCCAGTAACAATACTATATATAAACAAGAGGCAAATTTCATTATACCTTTCTTCAGGGACTGATGGGGGGAGTTCATATCATCCCCAGAGGCATAACTGTTGGATTTGTCAACTATACTGAACACCATATCTCTCTCAAAACTTTGATCGGATGTCTCTGGGGGAAAAGCGCCCAGTGGGGCGCATTGGTGGGGGCGAAGCGCCCCCACCAACTAGGTGTTGGGGTGCTATTGGGCGCCTAGGTGTTGGTGTTGGGGTACCCACCAACTAGGTATCGGGGTGCTAGGTGTTGGGCGCGAAGCGCCCTACAGCTAGTATATATATATATATATATATATATACTAGCTGTTGGGGTGGCGCTTCGCGCCACCCCAACACCTAGTTGGTGGGGGCGCTTAAGTAAGTCGTTACGCGCCATATTAGTTACGCGCCATTGTAGTTGTGTCCCTATGTCCCACCTGTGAATATAGATATATATATATATATATATATATATATATATATATATATATATGTTTTTAACTACGTAAAACTTGCGAATATACAACATTCTTTGCTGTCCCATCGTCTGTGCATATAAATAGATTGTCAGGTTTCCCGACTCTTGAACATGCAACGCATAATGGTCCATGGGAAAACAATCCGTATTCAGATCTATACCTAATGATTCTATTGATTGCCCTTGAGCTTTGTTGATGGTGATTGCTAATCGACCATTTCCTTTGTTGCCGTCGTCATTTATATATCCCCCTGTGCCCCCCGGCGTCCCCGTTGTAGTTGTGTCCCTGTGTCCGGGTCGTCATTTATATTCCCTGTGTCCCCGTCGTCATTTGTGTCCCGGTGTCCCAGTCTGTGATTTCTATTTGAGTGTCCTGGGCGTCATTTATATTCGTCAGGATATTGTAGGGCATCGTAGCATCGATGAGTTTAAGCAATTTTTGTCAACTGATTGTTTCGCCTATAAAGAATATTATCTCGAGGTAAGAACTGATCACCGACCACAACGATTGCCACTTTGTTGATAGTTGCGTATCAGGAGGCATCAATTCGATTGCTGTTTTTAAGCAGAAGCACTAAATTATTATTTTTGTGGAAAAGATAATATATACAAATATATATATATATATATAAATATATATATATATATATATATATATATATATATATATATATATATATATATATATATATATATATATATATGTTTTTAACTACGTAAAACTTGCGAATATACAACATTCTTTGCTGTCCCATCGTCTGTGCATATAAATAGATTGTCAGGTTTACCGACTCTTGAACATGCAACGCATAATGGTCCATGGGAAAACAATCCGTATTCAGATCTATACCTCATGATTCTATTGATTGCCCTTGAGCTTTGTTGATGGTGATTGCTAATCGACCATTTCCTTTGTTGCCGTCGTCATTTATATATCCCCCTGTGCCCCCCGGCGTCCCCGTTGTAGTTGTGTCCCTGTGTCCGGGTCGTCATTTATATTCCGTGTCCCCGTCGTCATTTGTGTCCCGGTGTCCCAGTCTGTGATTTCTATTTGAGTGTCCCGGGTGTCATTTATATTCGTCAGGATATCGTAGGGCATCGTAGCATCGATGAGTTTAAGCAATTCTTGTCAACTGATTGTTTCGCCTATAAAGAATATTATCTCGAGGTAAGAACTGATCACCGACCACAACGATTGCCACTTTGTTGATAGTTGCGTATCAGGAGGCATCAATTCGATTGCTGTTTTTAAGCAGGAGCACTAAATTATTATTTTTGTGGAAAAGATGATATATATAAATATATATATATATATTTTCTTTTTAGTTTTTTTGTATTTTTTACCTTTTTTAGTTTTTTTCTTCTTTTGTATTAATGCTAAAGCCAAGGTTCAAACCTGGAGCCTCTCGGACCTAGAATCTGAAACATAACGTTTTACCAACTCAGCTACTTCGGCGTGAATACATTCGTTTTGAGCAGCTTCCTCGGGTGTTGCCATTGTAGGTTCTTCAGTCATTTTACAATTAGAAATTTCTCTTTCAACGGTCTTCTTACAATTAAAAATTTGTCTTTGAACGATATTCTTAAATACCTGTGTCCTGGTCGTCATTTATATTGCCTGTGTCCCGGTCGTCATTTGTGTCCCGGTATCCCAGTCTGTAATTTCTCCTTGAGTGTCCCGGTCGTTATTTATATTCCCTCTGTCCCGGTCGTCATTTGTGTCCCGGTCTGTAATTTCTCTTTGAGTATTTTTTCTTTTTAGTATTTTTTAGTTTTTTACATTTTTTCTTTTTTCAGTTTTATTTTTCTTCTTTATTTTTCAGCTTTACTATGAAATACATATCGCCGAACCTTTGTTTTTTTAACTAAAATCTGGTAGGCATTGATGACCTTATCCAAGTCAAGATCCCAAACCCAATCATCATCGCTATCATTTTCAGTTTTGATATGTTTTGACTCTCGCTGTCCAGGTGGATCTTCATCTAACTGCGCGGTTTTGCGTTCTTTAGCCTCAAGCCTGTTTCCTTGCTGTTCTTTTGATTCCTCGGCACGCTTTCTTTTCTGACTTTCTCTATCAGCAGCAAGTTTTTTGGCAAGAACAGCAAGAAATCAGGCTTGCTGCTGATAGGGAAAGTAAGAAAAGAAAGCGTGCCGAGGAATCAGAGCAACCTGAAAGCTATCGCCTGGCATTCAGGTACAGCCCAGTCGATGATTATAGCTTGAGTAGATGTGTTCAAATCGGGACAATGTCTAAACTTTGTCCCTATTGCAAGGCCTTGAAATTCAATGGTGAAACAATGGGAATGTGTTGCGCCTCAGGAAAAGTTAAACTTCCTCTATTGGCTGCACCACCAGAGCCATTGAAGACTTTCCTTACTGGAACTACGTCAGAATCTAAGCGTTTTTTGTCAAAAATCAGAAAATACAACTCATGTTTCCAAATGACGTCGTTTGGAGCCCAAATCGAAAATCCAGATCAATTTATGTCTACTTTCAAAGTAAAAGGGCAAATTTATAAACAGGGTAAGTCAGTCGACGGCCAACCTACCATCTTCAAAGATACCACGATAGGAAGACTCTACACCGTTCACCCCAATCAACATGAATGCTTCTTTCTACGCCTGCTTTTGGTGAATGTACCCGGTCCGACATCCTTTGAGTATTTGAGAACTGTAAACGGTACTATACATGACACTTACCGTAGTGCATGCCAAGCTCTGAATTTATTGGAGAATGACCAACACTGGGATAACTGCATCAATGACGCGTGCGAAACGTCAACCCCAAGTCAAATTCGTGCATTGTTTGGCATCATTTTAACAACTTGCTCTCCATCAGCTCCTAGAGAGTTATGGGAAAAATATAAGTCAAAAATGTCCGAAGGTATACTCCATCGAAAACAGTTAGAGACGTCAGATATGACTTTTGATTTTACATCAGAAATTTATAACTACACTTTAGTTATTATAGAAGATTTGTGCGTACGTATGGCAAACAAACCTCTTCAGGATTTGGGAATGCCTTCACCTAACCGTATCGCTGCTGTTTCGACATGTGTAGAATTGGATCGTGAACAAAGTTACAGTACGAGTGATCTATTGTCGTATGTACAAAATAACATTTCCAAGTTAACGTCGGAACAAAAAGACATTTATGATACGATAATGCATTGTGTCGATAACAACGTTGGAGAAATTTTCTTTTTGGATGCGCCAGGAGGTACTGGTAAAACGTTTGTGATAAAACTGATTCTGGCATCAATTCGATCAAAAAATGATATAGCGTTGGCAATTGCGTCGTCCGGAATAGCCGCAACACGAGGCTCTGGATCAATGCTTGAAAGATTTGAGAGGGAAGTCGAAACCCTTTGGCAGCACATTAATATTGCTTGCGGGAGATTTCAGGCAAACATTACCTATAATACCTAGATCAACTCCTGCAGACGAAATGAATGCTTGCCTGAAAAATTCTAATTTATGGGCACACGTAAAAATATTAAAATTAACTACAAATATGCGTGTCCGATTGCAAAACGATGACTCTGGTCAAACATTTTCAGATCAATTGCTGGCAATTGGAAACGGAAAGCTCCCAGTAGACTCAATTTCAGGACGTATACAACTACCTGCTGATTTCTGTAATTTAGTGACGTCCAAAAATGAATTGATTGAAAAAGTATTTCCGAATATTCTAAGAAATTATAAAAATAATAAATGGCTAAGTGAAAGAGCGATTCTCGCACCCAAAAATATAGACGTCCACGAAATCAACAATATTGTTTTGACCAAGATTCGAGACCAGGCAGTCCTTTACAAGTCAGTCGACACAGTTTTGGAACCAAATGAAGCGGTTAATTATCCATCTGAATTTTTAAATTCCATAGATCTTTCAGGGTTTCCACCACACGTGCTACAACTAAAAATAGGCGTACCAATAATACTTTTAAGAAATATCAACCCACCAAAGCTTTGCAATGGCACGCGACTTGCCGTAAAAAAACAATGGAAAACCTAATAGAGGCCACAATCTTGACAGGGCCTTTTGAGGGTGAGGCTGTTCTTATTCCTCGCATTCCCATGATTCCAACGGATCTGCCTTTTCAATTTAAAAGATTGCAATTCCCAATTCGATTAGCATTTGCAATCACCATTAACAAAGCTCAAGGTCAATCATTAGAAAAATGTGGTATAGATCTTAATACTGATTGTTTTTCCCATGGATAATTGTACGTTGCACGTTCGAGGGTCGGTAAACCTGACAATCTATTTATATGCAGCGACAATTGGACAGCGAAGAATGTTGTATATTCGCAAGTTTTACGCAGTTAATTTGTATTGTATCTATCTATCTATCTATCTATATAAAAACGAGTTGTGTGTATGCATGTTTGTTTGTTTGTAAAAAGAGCGTTTGCATATGACGTCATTATTAGTACATACGGCTTTGTATATGCACAGACAATGGGAAAGCCAAGAATGTTGTATATTCGCAATTTTTACGTAGTTTGAAACACATATATAAATCTATCTATATTCACAGGTAGGACACAGGGACACAACTACAATGGCGCGTAACGACTTACGCGCGCGGGGGGGCTTAGGGGGGCGCGAAGCGCCCCACCAACTAGGTGTTGGGGTGCCGCGAAGCGCCACCCCAACAGCTAGTATATATATATATATGTATATATATATATACAATTTCAAATAATTACTCAGGCTATCTAATTCTATAGAATTAGATACCCTGAGTCAATTGGGCTATCTAATTCGATATAGCCCATTCTTATTTAATGCGCTTCTCTTCATCATCTTGATTATTCATCTTCAAAAAATGCCTTTTTAATCGGCGCTTAAACTGTGGAATATCCATGTTGGATATCCAGGTATATCCATGTTGTCAAAATCGCATATTCGCAATATCTCAGGTCTGGCTATGCATATTAAATTGAGACTTTCAGAGAATGCTAAGGGTGATTTCAAACTAAACCAACATTATGTGCCTACATGTGCTCAAAACGGCGCACCCACTATATTTCATTAATGGCTGATATTTGAAGCTCTCTTGGCATATCTGCAATATCTCCAAAACGAAAACACGTCATTGAAATGAAATATGAAAAGTTCCACTGCCCTTTCTAAGAGTTACAAAAGTGATCAGAAATCTCCCATCTTCTGGTTTTTTTGTCTTTTTTTCCTACCCGGTCCCTACAGCCCTAAAGACATCCAGTGAAAATTTTAAGATTGCCAATTTGTTCAGAATAGTTGAAAGATTGAACAAATAAGTGTACTTCTCAAAGGATGATATAATCTCCACAACCCCTTTTTCAAGTATGGTAAGTTACGCATTATTTACACATTAATGTTATAGTGAGAAAGGGGAAGAAGTTTGATTGTTGGTGTCAGATTGGATTGAAGCCTTAAAAACCGTTCTTTGGGTAAAGAAAATCATGTATATTGTCGGGAGTGGGATAATATTGGCCGTTGGTGTCAAAATTGGCCAAAAAACTCTTTGTTCCTAATTTGTTGTTTATCGAGTAAGCTTTTGCGGATCATTTGCTAGAATAAGATTACCAGAGTTTTTCAAAAGTGTACTATAGAATCAACACGTGTATCGGAGTAAAACAAAAGACGCTATGGTCATCTGATTTTTGAATTATTTTCAACATCTTGGGAACGGCCTAAGAGAGCAAGTTGAAACTTTGAAGGAGTATTTGAGGGTCAAGGGAATTCATAATTTTTCTTAAGGGCGAGGAGGTAAATAGAAAGACACCAGGCCTATGTGTATTCTAGTCTTTGGATTAACATATTCAACTCTAGTCTGGAGGAGGGAAAAAGGGCTAAAATATCTTTGCTTCAGTGACGTTTATGCACCATAAGCTCCTATGAGACTCTTAAGCATGATAAAGTAACTAGATCAATCGGAAGAGACTATGTACCGCCAGGTTGTCAGTAGCTAGTTTCTCAGTAACGACTTAAAGCACTGAAATGAAATTGTCAGGGAATGTTGGTAGGAAAGGGCAAGTGGATGTCAAATTTTGGCTTGGGTGAAATTTAGAACGAAATCGAAATATGCTCCTTGCACCCAGGCTATCAGCATGCCATACCTGCGATATCTCAGGGAGAGAAATTAAAGGCTTAAAGGAAGTAAGGGAAACTAAGAGGAAATATCGGACGGGGAGGCCATCAGACCGATTCAAAATTTCGACCTAGGGACCAAGGGAAATTCTTGAATTCAAGGATAAATTCTTGAAAGTAAATGTGGTTCTATTGATTCTTAATGTGAAATATTCAATTTTTTTATGCTAATCCACTTTTAAATCGTCAGGGCATAGATACACATGAGTTAGAATTTTAAAACCAAGGTAACCTATACCAGGAAACAAATGTCGTTGCATTGATTTTTTACGTCCTTTATGTATTTTCGATTTTTGTAATTTTATTATTATTATGCATTTTTGAAGACACCAAAGAACTCTAATAAAATAGCTCAAAATGCATTTATTTAAGGGAACTTGTACTTTAAACAAGATGTAATCCAATAAGATTATATATCCCGGATAGCTTGAATAAAATATACCAGCTCACGTCGAGATTTAGCGTGTAGGATAGACAATAGCTCTTTGAAAGCTGAAACCATGAAAAAACATAACAGATATATTTTGGAATTGTATCTCTTCTTGTGTTTAACAATTTGAGGGAAAGCCATGACAAATTTAAACTGAGTTAGTTAGGTTTAAACTTAGATTTATATCATTTTTTGTGTTCTAAACATTAATACTGTTCAATAAATTTGGAAGAGCCAGTCGACGCTGGTGGAAAAAAGTATAAAAAAAAATGGTGGAAAGAGGGCTAATGATTTAATACGCTTCCACACTGAATGTCGTACAAAATAATTAGTATTATCCTAATTTCAGGGACTTCCCCTGGATGATGTATCAGTTTACAAAGGAAAAGTGGTGGAACTCCAAATGATAGATAGAAAGATGAGACTTGGTTCTTCCTATAGAACCCCTGGTGGGTGTACCTTTGTTAAGGATTATAGGACGCCTGGATCGGCTGCGACAATATCTCGATAAGGTAAAGCCCAACTTTTGTATGGTATTTTATTTTATGAATTCAGGATCTGATTATAATTGAGTACAGTACCCTTTTTTCCTTTTTATGGGACTTGGTATTTAGCAAGTGACATATAGTGATCGCGAATTTTGTCGGTCTGTCTGTCTGTTTGTCGGTCTGTCGGTCCCGGTTTTGCTAGTTTAGGCACTTCCAGATAGGCTAGGACGATGAAATTTGGCAGGCGTATCAGGGACCATACCAGAATAAATTTGAAATAATCTTTCCTCGATTAGACCTTCTGGAGGCGGGGGGCGTGGGGGGACGGTTAATTTTGAAAAATTAGAAAAAATGAGGTATTTTTAACTTTCGAACGGGTGATTGGATCTTAGTGAAATTTGATATTTAGAAGGATATTGTTTCTCAGAGTTCTTATTTTAAATCCCGATTGAATCCGGTGATATTGAGGGGAGTTGGAGGGGTAAACCTATCATCTTGAAAACGCTTAGAGTGGAGGGATCGGGATGAAACTTGGTGGAAAAAATAATCACAAGTCCTAGATACGTGATTGATATAACTGGAACCGATCTGCTCTCTTTGGGGGAGTTGGGGGAGGGTTAGTTCTGAAAAATTCGAAAAAATGAGGTATTTTTAACTTACGAAGGAGTGATCGGATCTTAATAAAATTCCATATGTAGAAGGACCTTGTAACTCAGATCTCTTGTTATAAATCACGACCGGATCCAGTGTCATTGAGGTGAGTTGGGGTAGGGGACCGGAAATCTTGGAAAACGCTTAGAGTGGAGAGATCAGGATGAAAATTGATGGGAAAAACAAGCACAAGTCCTAGATACGTGATTGACATAACCGGACTGAATCTGCTCTCTTGGGGGAGTTTGAGGGGGTGTTAGTTCGGAAAAATTAGAAAAATGGAGGTATTTCTAACTTAAGAACGGGTGACCAGACCTTAATGAAATTTGATATTTAGAAGGAACTCATGTCTCAAAGCTCGTATTTTAAATCCCGACCATATCTGATGACATTGGGGGGAGTTGAAGGGGGAAACCAGAAATCTTGGGAAACGCTTAGAGTAGAGAGATCGGGATGAAACCTGGTGGGTAGAATAAGCAAATGTCGTAGATACGTGATTGACGTAACCAGACTAGATCCACTCTCTTTGGGGGAGCTAGGGGGTCCAGTGCTTTGGTGAGTTCGGTGCTTCTGGCCATGCTAGGACGATTAAAATTGGTAGGCGTGTCAGGGACCTGCACAAATTGACTTGATAAGGTCGTTTTCCCCGATTCGACTATCTGAGGGGCTGAAGGGAGAGAAAAATTTGAAAAAAGAGGTGTTTTTAACTTACGAGTGGGTGATCGGATCTTAATGAATGTTGATATTTAGAAGGACCTCGTTTCTCAGAGCTCTTATTTTAAATCCCGACCGGCATTAAGCCTCTGAATATTCCTCTAAATTAACCTAATGATTCTTAGAATTTTGCTAGAGCTCATGCCATATGAGCTCTTGGTTCTTGACTTTTCCGATTTCGTCACAAGTGCCATATGAGCTCTTATTTCTTTTGTTTACTGTTTACGTGTATGTTATTAGGTTTTTTTGGGTTCTTAGATTTTGTTTTAGTATTATTCCTGAGAAGTGTTTCCTTTAGCTAAAAAAGATACCGATCGGTATAATAAGAATTTCTCCTTCCCCCCTTTTTTATACTAAATTCTTACGAGAGATTGCTAGGGTTGTTATACGTCCGATTTTATTGTTTGTCCGTTTTTGTCTTTTGTTTGGTGGTGTTTTACGCGAGAAATCCCTCTTGGGGCAGTGTGATGGGATGTTAATGTTGGCTCTACAGGGATGGTGAATATACGTTGGATGTTATGATGCACACGACTCCAAGTCGCATTGATTTTGTTCGCTCCATTGTTGAGCGTGCGAGACGAATGATTCAGATTAAATCAGAAGAATAATTATGTAGCTAATCCGCATTTAATAATTTTGCAAAATCATTCTGTTTTTTTTTTTGTGTGTGTGTGAAAGGCTTTTCAAACAGAGAATAAAAAAGGAGCATTTTTCTATCTTTTCAATACTCAAAATCCAAATGAAAATAGATCTTTTCCATTAATGTTTTTGTCAGCTGGCTCTCAAATTTTTCGCGTTAATATAAACATTTACCGTCGCTATCGAAGTAAATTCTGTTCGTCAAGATTTTATTTGGAAAATCGCTTCGTACACATGTTTTTAATTGTTCATTCAGATGCTTTAAAAGCAAAGTATTTAAAAAAATCGAGTTTCTAATAAACATAAAGTAAGATTCAGCTTGTCATTAAAAATAAGTAATTAGCAGTATTAGACCATCATATTTTTGTTACGCTACATTTGTTGCGTCAGTTGTGTCGTTCGTTCCTTTCACTTTTTGGGCATTGTTTTTTTTTTCAATAACCGTGCAGCAGCAATTTCTTGCTTCGAACTTAGTTGTTTCTAGTGCTACAAACATGTCTCAGCCTTGAGCACTCTTCGGCTTTCACACCAATGGAAATTATTCCTTTGTTGGAGTCACAAATTCTGTTTTGACCTCATCCCAAGAAACCCTTGGAGATTCGGCTTATTCGTTTCAAGTGATCTGTCGACAGAACAGAGATGGGCATTTTGTTCAAATCTATGTCGTCAGTGCAGTACTTGACTCATTTTCTTCCGACATAAATTACCTCTGTTGGTGAAATAAAGAATGTCAGTGCTCTTTTTCTGTAGTCGTTCTTGTCTTTCGAGCGAAGCTTATTGTGTCATTCCAGTCTTATATGAAGTTCCCAGAATTTATCTTTTCTCTTGCTAGCTATTATGTAAAATTATGATAGGGATCTCCAATTTATATCCTGATTCTCCTATTACTTCACTCATTTTAAGCTTGCTATAATATAAATTTGTAGTAGAATAATTAGTTTATTACGCTTAGAAATGCCGCGCCACTGAAAGTGCACTTTCACGTACTGAGTAGGCTTCTGATACGCGTCCTGGGTACGATCAAACCATTTCGTTCGTACAGAATAGGGTTTGTTGCTTTATAGGACTGTAGTGAAAACAGGGTTAAGACTGTTGGATTGTATTATAAGGATGATAGATTGCCATAAATTCTGTTTTTTTTCCATCCATCTGGGGTCAAGCGAACAGCAGGAAATCATCAAGAGCTCTCGTCAATCTCATTTCAAATACCTTAGGATACGACCTTATTTTAACATTTTACTGTCTCGAACGTTCCAAGTTGACTGAAAAAGCCTTTCATTTTACTGTTTCACTTTTCATGCCTTCATTGCATTATTTGTGCAATATTTTAACACTAGCCTAGTACGGAAACTGTTCCACCTCACCAGTTATTCCATCTCCTACCTTCATATCACCTTGCGTGATAGCTCCTATTAAAAAATTCTCTGTCATTTTAAACTCTGCTGAAATCTAAAATCATGAAAAGTCAAAGTGTTTTAAAAATGAAAATTACTTAATTGGTCCTTGAACTTGGTATTTGTCAAGCGCCAATGAAGTTACTTCGAAATTTCACGTCTAATAGCAGTGAAAGTGGGTTAATTTTCAGCAACATATGGTGGAATTCTGTCAGAAGGTTCTTTATTCATCTATTAAATTGGACCAGGGAGCTTTAAACTCGGCTTCTTTTCTTTTGATTACATCTTCATTTGAAAGTTTGATTAGAAACTCGTTTGACTGGGTTAATTGTTCCTTGTTTTTCTGTGTGTAGAGATTATTTATATCCAACGATGCGGAGTTAATTACCCACTCTGCTTTACAAATGGCCGGCTCCAGTTTATTTAATGGTTTTTCTCCTTGCCTTTTTTTCGTAGCCATAATTTTTTTTTATGCTTTTTCAGACGTGTGTATTTTGCAAAGTACAACAAACATTGCACATACACACAGGGCCGCCGACTAAGCCCAGGGCAAAACGCTCTTTTTTCCCACCCTTTAAGGCATCTTCTAATCGATTTAAAATGGTTTGAAAAAATGTTTTACTAACTTTTATTGCTGGTAGTTTCTGAAAAAAAAATGCAGTTTATCCACATATCTGAACCAAACACAACATTAACATAATTATTAATTCATTACATCCAGGAAATGTATATTTTTTAGACTTTCTTTGAGAGAGGATTTATCAACAAACACATAGAGGCTTCAAGGGAAACTGCGTCTCGGCCCCTCTCCTCAGTACCTCCTGGATTTACTCCAGGGCTATGGATAAAAGTTTGATATTTTGTAGTTGTTTTTTGTTTTTTTTTATGGCACTTGGTATTCACCAAATGACATATAGCGATCACAAATTCTGTTGGTCTGTCTGTCCCGGTTTTGCTAGTTTAGGCACTTCCAGATGAGCTAGAACGATGAAATTTGGCTGGCTTATCAGGAACCAGACCGTATTAAATTAAAAATAGTCGTTTCTCTGATTCGACCATCTGGGAGGGGGGAGTAGGGGGACGGTTAATTCAGAAAAATTAGAAAAATGAACTATTTTTAACTTACGAACAGGTGATCGGATCTTAATGAAATTTGATATATAGATTGATATTGTGTCTCAGAGCTCTTATGTTAAATCCCGACTGGATTTGGTGACATTAGGGGGAGTTGAGGAGGGGGGAACCTAAAATATTGGAAAACGCTTAGAGCGGAGGGATCGGGATAAAACTTGGTGGGGAAAATAAGCACAAGTCCTAGATACGTGACTGACATAACCGGGATGGACCTGCTCGCTTTGGGGGAGGGGGAGGGTTAATTCTTGAAAATTAGAAAAAAGACGTATTTTTAGCTTACGAAGGAGCGATCGGATCTTAACGACACTTCGTATTTAGAAGGACCTCGTATCTCGGATCTCTTATTTTAAATCCCTACCGGGTCCGGTGTCATTGGGGGGGGGGAGTTAGGGGGACCGGAAATTTCGGAAAACGCTTAAAGCGGAAAGATCATGAAGAAACTTGGTAGGAAGAATAAGCACAAGTCCAAGATACGTGACTGACATAACCGGACCGGATCCGCTCTCTTTGGGGTAGTTGGGGTGGGGGAATTCGGATAAATTAGAAGAAATAAGGTATTTTCAACTTACGAACGGGTGATCAGATCTTAATGAAATTTGATATTTAGAAGGATCTCGTGCTTTAGAGTTCTCATTTTAAATCCCGACCAGATCTGGTGACAGTGGATGGAGTTGAAGGGGAAAACAGGAAATCTTGGAAAACACGAAAATTGAGGCATCTTTATCTTACGAATGGGTGATCAGATCTTTATGAAACTTGATATATAGAAAGATCTTATGTCTTAGATGCTCCATTTTCAATTCGAATCGGATCTGGGGACATAGGGGGTTAGAAGGGGGGAAACAGAAATCTTGGAAAACGCTTAGAGTGGAGAGATTGGGATGAAACTTGGTGGGAAGAATAAGCACAAGTTTTAGATACGTAATTGACATAATCAGACTGAATTCGCTCTCTTTGGGGGATTCGGGGGGGGGGGTGTTAATTCGGAAATATTAGAAAAATTGAGGTATTTTTAACTTTAGAACGGGTGACCGGATCTTAATGAAATTTGATATTCAGAAGTAATTCATGTCTAAGAGGTGTTATTTCAAATCCCGACCAGATCTGGTGACATTGGGGGGAGTCCGAAGGGGAAACCTGAAATCATGGAAAACGCTTAGAGTGGAGACATCGGGATGAAACTTGGTGGGTAGAATAAGCAAATGTCGTAGATACGTGATTGACGCAACCGGACTGAATCCGCTCTCTTTGGGGGGGGGTCCAGTGCTTTGGTGAGTTTGGTGCTTCTGGACGTGCTAGGACGATGTCAATTGGTAGGCGTGTCAGGGACCTGGCAAATTGACTTGATAAAGTTGTTTTCTCTGATTCGACCATCTGGGGGGCTGTTGGGAGAGGAAAAATTAGAAAAAATGATGTAGTTTAACTTACGAGTGGGTTATCGGATCTTAATTAATTTTTATACTTAGGAGGACCTAGTGTCTCAGAGCTCTTATTTTAAATCCCGACCGCCATTAAGCCTCTGATTTTATTTTTAAATCAATCTGTTGATTCTTAGGATTTTTCTAGAGCTCATGCCATATGAGCTCTTGGCTCTTCCGACCTCATCACAAGTGCCATATGAGCTCTTAGCTCTTGTTTTAAATTGATATTATGAACCAACCGCTGGAGAGAAATAAGTTCAATAAACCATGTAAACCAAGAAAATCAAGTAAAAAAAAAATAAAGAGAATATAAACAAACAAAATTTAGACATCAAGGAGAGGGGGCCGGCGTGGATGTTTCTTACGCCGCGTGGTAGATGTTTTCTTAATGTAATAAAGCACAAATTTAGTTTTTAAAGTCCATCTTTCAGAAAAGGGATAAAGTTCATTGTTACTACAAAATTATCAGGATATAGAGGCTCTTTAGTCTCAAATCATTGGCCACAAGAAGGTAAAGCGTTTTTTTTGCGTCGGGCAAACTAAGTCAAAACTACTGCTTTTAAATTTGTTTTTTATCTGTTATGCGTATCAGGTAGGCTCCGCGTGCAGAATTTTATTTTAGAGGGCCGAAATTCAAAAAAAGTGTAGGTAAAACAGGAAGAAAAGCAGAGTAATCACATGGATAACAAAATAAATTACGGAAAATAGTATTTTTTTTTTTTAGATTTAGGGTAGGACCAATTTGTGGGAAGGCTATATTTTAAGTGAAACATTTTTAATTAAATACAAACAATTGGCAATTTAAATGAAAGATATGATATATAATATTAAAAAACCAAAAAAGTAATCAAAACCGCATGACCCAAGGAACATACCTTTTAACCTAGGGTATGTTTTTTAATATACCGAGGGGAACCGTATACCAAACCTAGTCAGGAGTAAGATATAACATTTTTTTTTTTGGAGATACGGGCTTTTGATCGTAGATGGTAAAAAAAACATGCCTATGTTACTTACCATGTTCTGTAAGATACATATACCAAAAACACGATGATTAGTCAAGTCCCCCTTTATTTATTCATGCTCCCAGTTGTTTACTAGGGCTGACCTCAAATGCTGATATTTGTGTTATAAATTAAGATGTTGAAATTTCAAAATACTACAACTGGACGATCATTGTCGTGTATTTTACTAACAAACTACAATACTTAAATTTCGTTGAAAGATATATAAGTTAGTAGAATTTAGCAAAGTTAATAAATACGTATATGCATCATACGAATATGTATGCGTGGGCTATGATGTCAAACATTGATAGCGGCGTTAAAGATGAAGGGTATATTCCAGAATTCAATTCCCGTTAATTGTAGTTTATAATTGGGAAACTTGTAATTAAAAAAAAGTGAGTTCTAATTAATTTTTTGTTATTATTTTGTTTCCAAGACAGTTGATAACAAAAAACTGCATACAAATTGTTATAGTATAAGTGCAGAACGGACTACAATCACATCCATTGTAAAAACATATTAAAAGCTATATTTGTTTTTATTTGCCGTTTTAGGCTGAAGGTAATAACAAATCATTAATAGTCATTTACGATAATTGAGTTCTTGGAAGATGTTGAATCCTAAGATGTTGAAATCTAGAAAAAAATTATTTTTCAAAATTTAATTTATGCAATCCATGGATTTACAGGAGCAAACATGATTTTTTTTTCTTTAATTATTTCATGTTGGAACCGTAAAAATAGAATTCTGCATAAGATAAAATCGAGAACCTGAGTCGAACATTCTCGACTTGGTGAATGGAACCGCAGAATTTGGGAACGAAATGCAGAAACGGGCTAATTCCAGATTCAGTGCAAAAATGAGCATAGTCCCGGTTTAGTGCAAACACGAGTTAAATTTTAATTTTCTACAAAAAATAGCTTAGTCTTGACTCAGTGAAAAAAGATGTAGTGTTTTGGTGATTTCTTTCAAAAATAAGCCAGGCTCGGATAAATTACAAAATTCAGCTGAATCCTGACTCAGTGACATCCACATGTAGCTCTAAGCTTCTGAATGTTCGGTAAATTGATGCAAAAGCCAAGTCATAATTTAGTATCCAAGCTGCGGACTGACTCATTGAAAAACCAGCTAAGCCCTGGTTCGATGCTAATACGAGCTAACTTCTGATTTACTGCGCGGAGCTGTGGAATTTTGTTGACTTGTGGTAAATACGAGGTAAGTTCATACTCGGGGGAAAATGGAGCCAACTGCTGACTCGTTGTGAAATTGAGCCAAATTTAAAGAATTTACTAAGTCTTTGAAGTCAAAGAATTTAGGTGGTGCGGTGCAAAAACAAGCTAAGTTTGAGATAAACGCGCGGACAAAAAATTAGTCTAGAGAATCAAGTCCTTGCAGTCAAAGAATTTACGCGGTGCGTTGCAAAGACAATCAAAATTCGATTAAAAACTGGTGAACAAAAATTAAATCTAGAGAATTAGCTAAGTCTTAATAAGTTGAAGAATTTAGGCGTTGTGGTGCGAAACAAACTAAATCTGGTGGATAACGGGTGGATAAAAATCAATGAATTCACAGCTGTGGTGATCTATCCTTTTAAACATAAGCCTTGCAAAGATTACGAGGAGTTGCCTATTCTTCACTTCCTGGTGTACATCTCGACTGGCCACTTGTTCTTCAACGCGGCACACTTCGGCTATGCATGCCACACTTCACGCTGAACTTGGCCCGTACTACCTAGTTCACACCATTTTTGAATGAGGGCAATCCCTTGACGACTGGCTAAAATGTTCAGCATTTGCTTTTCTCAGTATACTTAGAGATTATTACCTGGTAAGATACTCTGAGGAGACCCAAGTACTTCAGTCACGTCACCAGCAGATTATTAATAAATATTATTGCAAATTGTATGATTTTGAAAATATGGTTTATACGACACCGTACAATTGAATCAAATATTATCAGTTTCTCTCATTTTTTTTTTTTTTTTTTATTGGCATGCATGTACACTAAACCTGTTGTCACCCTATAAGTCTTACTCTAATCTGTTTTTCTATAATACTATTCTTGCTCTCACTTAAATTCTTGAAACAATTATATAAATTCAAATCCGTGTAATAAATCACAAAGACTATTTACAAGATTGGTTAAGTAAATAAATAGTATGAGTATCATCACATTAATCATCATATTCTTCAGATTCTTCTTCTAGAGGTGCTGGTCGCTTCTCTGAAGCTTTGTCAGCTCGCTTATCAGCGTATTGTGGCTTGTACACTGGAACGAAGGCATCGTTCTTTGGAGGGGGGACTCTTATTTCAGGACGCTGTTGAGATGATGGAACTCGAGGATTTATTCCTAAAAAGAAATAAATATGTAATTTTACATTGGTGACATATTTCATTATATGGCACTAAACTATTGTAGTTAAATCATTTTGTCTGAAAATTAGACTGACGGCTGTAGAATATGAGAGCATACAGTGTAGTCTTGTGAATATTCATATTTAAATAAACTGTTAATTCTTTCATTCATTATGTTTGTAGAACGCATAATTGGGCAGTTTTAGCGTTTTAGAAACTGCCCGTGGTGACAATCCTGGTTGGACGTGGCGCTAGCGCTAAAGGCGTATCCACCATCTTTATTTGGGGGGAAGGGGTTAAAAAGGCTGTAAAAACGAACAAAAATTGACTTCTTTTTTTAATAGTTTTTGCGAGCCGAAAAAATTTCATTGGGGGGAGGGTCAAACCCTGAACCCCCCTGGATGTGGCCTTGCCATGCAAAGATTCTGGCGACCGACAAAGGTGGTGTTAATTCAGTCGTTTTTACTTCACGTAATATGTGTATAAAAAGTAGAATGCAAGAGTTCAGTTTACTGTTTTGCCTTGTAAGATTGAGCTTAGCGCGTCTATTACATTTGAAAAAGGCTTTAGAAAGGGTGGAGTTACTTTACCTTCACTGTTTAACTACAGTGTCGCTGAGCCGCAGGGGGTTTTATCTACTTAACTATTTAGGGCTATTGATGTCTCTCTTGTGAATTTTGCGGATGATATGATTAACATTAGGGGAATAGTGTCGGAATTGAAGAAATTTTTTGTATAGTAATATTTATTTTTCTTTCTCTACATTGAGCTGCAAATCGTTGGAAAAAAAGAAATAAGAGGTGCTTCTGTTTGTTGGTTTCTTGTTGTTCAAATAACAGCCAAAGTAGGATATATAGAGGAAATTTGAATGGTAAGTTTAGAATTGTCTTAGAATTTTACTTAGAAAACTTTTTTGAAAATTTTTTTCTTAGAGTTTTTTTTTAAGGTTGATTGTGCTTGTTTTTTTTACCTTTAATTTTTATTTTCTATCAATATTGTGCTTTTACATTTATGGTGGGCAATAGATCTATTCATGCAATTGCGGAGGATTTTATTTCGAAAAAAGTGCGATAGGTGATAAAATAGGTGAATCGTATTGAAAATATAAGTTGTGAGAAACCATAATAATATCAAAATTTTGGGGAAGACGTGGGTAAAAATGCCCCCTCATCCCATAGTTTACTTACATGCCTACAAATGTAGACTTTAATGCAAATTTACTGCTCAAAGAGTCGCCTTTCATGGGATCCTAGTCCTGTGGTGACACGCCAGCCTGGTATACAGGAGGCTCGGGTTTTGTTCCACTGACGAGTCTTTCAGTATAAAGTTTTTTATCAGTTGTCATACCTTCTAGTCTCAAGGGCCTTTCATCTGGCCTTCTCTGTTTTTCTTCCGGTCTTTGTTGCCTCTCAAAAGCATCTATGTTTCTGAAATCAAAGTCATCATTAAAGAAAGACTCCTGAGGTGAGAATGGTTTCTTCTGTTGAGATCTTCGAGGAGGCTGGCTGTTATACCTTTGCTGCTGCTTTGGAGGTCCGGGTTTATCTTTATCAAGGTTCATAGGGTGACCTGGCTCGTAATCGTCTGGGAAGTACCGTTCAGCGTAAGTTGAGTTATCGTCGCTTGTTGGCTTATAAAGATAATCGTTGACAAAATGATAATCTGATGATTTTTTGCAGACGTGGTCGTTGGATGCCGGCATACACAGAAGATGGACCTGAAATATGATTTTTATCTTATTTAATGTGTTTTATTTTCCTTGTTTTTTTTAGTTTATGTGGCTTTTTGCGTTTTGTTAATAAATTTTGAAATTAAACGGATTCAAGTGTGGACGCTTGAAATTTATCTCTTGGTATTTTACTTTTTATGATTTGTCTGAAACTGATTTAAATCAAATGAAATCAAATTTCATCTTCATTTCGGTGAAAATTAGTTAAAACATCACGGACACTTCTCTTTCAATCCAGCTCGGAAATAATACGAGAACAAAGATTTAAAAATCAAAACTGCATACCCTATCCCGATTGGGATGGAGGAGGAGCGTACATAGCCTTGTTACTTAGGCAGCTTGGTGCTGCAGTGAGTTGTTGATAGTAGTAGTAGTAGTAATAGTTCTGTTGACTGTCTAAAATAATTTTTAGTAGTAATTTTTCTCTGTTGACTCTCTAAAATAGAGATAGCATTTTTTCGCCCCATCCAACCCAATTACTGTGTCTGAATTACTGGCTTTGTGCCAATATGAAAAAATAAAGGATTGAATGATGAAAGTAGACGTCTTTCCCGGATTATGCCGTCTTCAAGGAGATTTTATTGACCTAAAAAAAGTATTCTAAACGGAGGTTACTGACAATTTCGAAAGACATTAATTGTTGCATCCAATGAATTCAATTCTATAGTGATTTTGCAATCGGCTGGTAATTTTTCACTGATTGTATTTCATCTCATACAGTACCCTAAAAGATTTTCCTTAATTTCAATTGGGCTTCAAATATGCATAGAGCTCGATGCTTTAAAGAGAATCAGAAGATTAATTTCAGCTAAAATGAGGTTCTAAAACAATCCACTTCTTAAAAGAAACTTTCCCTCCAAAGGCTGCTTTTGTAAGACACACTTGCCTGCATTTATCAACTCAGGATATGGCTAAGTTCTTATGAGTTTAGCATTCCTTTCGGGAAGTGAAAAATAGACAAAGTTTATGAGAAAATACAGTAACCCGACTGGAGTTATTATTTTGTACTCTGGATAAGGCGGTAATTAGCTGACATTGATCAGTTTATAAATACGCCAAGCGATAGTATAACTTACGTTGGCGTTTAAAATCTGTTGGTTTATGCTGATCATCGGTAACAGGCAACATAACTGTCGGGGATATAAAAAAAAAAATATCATAACCTTCTTTAACCTTGCCTCCACTAAGCATCCTTATAATGTTATAATTGCCCTCTTCTTTATTACATACACGTATTTTATATTAAAATTTAATCTCTGTGAGCTAAATTTCAAATGCTAAACAATGTCAGTAATTTTTCTAAAAGAAACGTAAGTTTCACTATCCCATTGAAATTGTCAACAATAAGACATTAAGAAACGTATAAAAAGTAGGAGGCGGATAGACTTATGATTTCAAAAAAAGTCTTTAAATCTATACCAATAAATATGCAGACTTTAGTTCATAGATAATTAAGCTTATGATTTTGGCTGAGAATTAATTGCAATTATAATTTTAACTAACCTGGTGGAAAGCCGCTCCTTCAGGGCAGAGCCATGAGTGTTTGACTTTGTCCATACAATAATGGAATATCTCGCAGTTGAGCCCCTCATCAGCATAATAGCCATCTTTTTTGTCGAAACAAGTAAACTTGCTGTCCTGTAACAAAACAGTGAGGCGATCTATTGGTTCCTCTTCGTCTTCTTCGGATAGCTCTATATCCTGTTGTGGGATTGGACGGCGTTTTTGCTGAGCTGGGTATTCCTTAAGCGAATATAAATAATGTTAAGCAAATAGATCTGTAAGTCTTGTTTTAGTGTCAGACAAATATTTTTAATGGATGCGTGGAGGCCAATGGCTGAGGGTAAGATCTAGTTTTATCATAATTTGAAAATACTGTTGTGGTTAGGTTTGCTTATTTTCAGCTAATCCAGTGCTTAATCTTTGCCTTTGCCTAATAGCGCGATTGGTTTTCATTTTCTTTTTTAGGGGCCTCATTTGACCTATCATTCCACAATCCCATAACTTTTCACCGACAACTACTTTGAGAAATCACTCCCCTATCATTTATGTTTTCATCACCCTTTTTTTAACCTGGTATAGCCAACCGCATAATTACTTAATTTCAGTGGTTTATCAGTTATAATTTGTGGTAAGACCTAGTCATCGATTTGAAAAAATGGCAATTTCCAATTTACGTACTGTCGTGTCAGGAAGTTCTTGCAAGCACTTTCACTCGATATTATATAATGTTTCTATTTCTTGACAGCACTTGTATCCGCACTTTCTTAATTTGTCTGTTTCCAGAGAAAGAAAAATTAGTAGGAAAATTCAAGGATGAACAACAAGGCCGTATTCAGGAGAGGGCTCTGGATTTGACCCCCCCCCCCCTCGAAATTTTGGTCCAGCAGAAAAATGTAACAAAAATCATATAAATAAATTTTGATGTTTTTTTTAAATATATTTTTGCAAATCCCCATCCCTGAGCAAAAATGCTGGATACACCATTGATGGTCTTTGACAATTGTTTGTCAGTGCGGTGAATTTGTAAATTATTACTGAGTATTCGAATACCAAGAAGCTTGGGATATGAGTGTATGGTATTTCACAAGATGTCTAAAATGCCTAAAGCGCCTTAAATAATGCGGTAGTGCGCATGTCTTAAATCTTTATAATCATAGCTTAAGAGGATATTGTGCCTTGATGACTTTAAGCTACAGCATCCTATTAAGCTATACTACTGAGTGACTCATTTCCAGTTTTCCGCAGACATTTTTTCTATATGATTTGGTTGGAGTAAAAGAAGTAAAATATTTGATGTTGTAAATATTTTTTTAAACTTACACTAAGCAGCAAGTTCAAAACTTAAAGTGAGTTGAAATTATTCCGTATATAAGAGGCACTGCTACCTCCTCAAAACCCCACTCATTAAAAAAAAGTTTTCTAGTGCTTTGAAAAACTTCATTTTTCCAATTCGATGGCCCTTGTTTTTTCGTAAATGTTTTTAAAGGATTTGGACAAAAAGCCAAACTTCAGAGCAAGGAAGTAAGGAGGAGACAGCCCCCTTCATATAAAAAAAAATAATCAGTTCGTTTAGGCTGCAAATCTGTTCCTTTGCTTTCAGTTGAAAAAAAAAACGTCTTTTTTAATTTAATTTCTAATCGTTTTCCAAATCATACCCAGACCTAACCATAATATAATCTGGGGTGCCGGCCCCGTAAACCCCTGGTTAAATGCTTTTAAAATGTATATATCGTCAATTATAAGTTGATTAATACCGCCCTACGTTTTAAGTTTTTCTACTTAAAAATTGTAATCTTGGATAGCAATTTAAATCTTGTCAAAATTTAAATATGCTTCAAAATTTGAGATGAGCAGTATTTGTAGTAAAAAATGTCGTTGTTAATATTTCCCCTGCTGATTTTTGGTTGGATGAAATTAAGTTTATTTAAGTTCATATGGATTGAAATTCTGGGAACTTTTGAACTTTTACATAACTGAAGTCGTTACAACCTCATAAATAGGATTTTTCGATCGATAAACACATTACATACATATATTTAAATGTGCTGGAATATTTCTTGTAAATAGAAAAAGAGAAATATTACCATTTAAAATTGCCATCCCCAAAGAGGCTTCCCAGCAGGGCTCATAATTGCCTGCCTCGCCTTTTTCACATCAGTTTTGGTAGACAAAGGAATGTAATATTTTAGCTGCATAGAGAAATATTTTAATTAATTTCTATCCCCTCCCCCACCTCTTTCAACATTTATCTGAAGGATCATTATGAGTAAACAGTATGGCCATTAGAATATGTCATCATAGGCAGCTATCCCTACCACCTTCACAATGACTCAGCTCCCTCATTATAGCTGATACGCAATTAACCATTTCCAAATGTAACTTCATTGAAAATAATGTGGTTTAAGCCGGTACTCCCACCATGCTGCATTACTTCCTTTGCAAATGGGAAGCCCAAAATACAGTTCATTGATACTTTTAATTCAATTAGCTTCTCGTAATTTTAAATTGATTCCAAATTTGTTCTCTTTTGGACAAAGTCGTAGTTTGGTGCCCTAAAATTGCTTAAAACAACACTTTCCCCTGGCATAATTTGCATGGTGACTAAAAGAAACTTTAAATTTACGTTCATACGAGTTCTCACCCAATTATAGAGGACCTTCGGTTTGATGCGATCATCCCTTGGAAAAAACATGCATCAACGTTCTTTCTTCTGAAAAAAAATGCGAAATTCCAAAAATGTAGATACAAAATATGTCACATTTATAGAGGAGCTTGAAATATCTACTCTAGGGTTCTGTGATATGATGTATCTAATAAAGAGATTTTCACTAAGATCGCTTGCTTTTTTGGGGATGTTTCTCCATCGTTTTTCGAAAATCAGGTAATTTTTTTCAGATTCGTGGTTTTTGGTGGAAACAATAAACTGAATTTAGAATCAGGATAAAAAGCCAATTCTGTTGGTGTACCGATTGTCATAAAAATTCCGTTTTTAGTTTTGGTGAATATTGGCCCAAGTTACTTTTTACTTAAAATTTGTTATCACAAACTATTTGATAACATTCACTTGTGACAAACAATTTTTTTAACCTGTTCGTTTTATTCAATGTAATTGGGCAATCAAAAGAAAAGAGGGTTGATGTGACAGCTAGATTGTAAGTTTAAATTTAGTTTTTCATTCGTTATTCTGTAACTCTTTTAAATGTATGAAGACCTAAGGGATTTCTGCTCGAGCGGGAGAATTGCCTTGTTATTAAAGAGGTACATTTTACATTGCCGTTATAAAATTCAAACATGGTATCTATGCATGTAGGGTAATTCTTTAGCCTCTCTACTCCTTCTATAATCCTATTCTAAGGCTTGAAAAATTGCGTAATGACAAATCTACAATTTTTTTAATCTACAGAAGCAAAAAATGTTTCTGTAATTTTGGTTTGAATCTGATTTCTTTTTAAGATTAAATGCATAAAAACTACATATGTTACTGATCCCTTTGCAAGGAATCCTCGTCGTTTTAAATTTACTTTTTGTTTCATTTTGCATGCAAGTTTAGTTGTTGTTTTTGTTTAAGAATTTTTTCTTAGGTGTATTTAAAGTTAACCTATTCCCTAAAAATGATAACCTAAAATATATTAACGAAAGTTCGAATTGGAATAGATCCTTTTATTAGACAGTTGATCATATGTACAGTGACCATCATCAGCAGAAATAATAGTATTTCTGCTGATGATGGTCAATGTACATGAGTTCAAAACATCCAGTAATTTTTTTAACATGTTCTTATCACTGTCAAATCAAAGGATTTTTCCCTGTTCGAACTTTTATTTATCGCGTGGAAAGGTTGTGTGGTCTTGGAAAATTACCTACCTAAAATATGCTCCCTATCCCCCCACCAATGTTATTCTTCCATCTGCCCCCTCCGCTCCCTGGAAAATTTTCTGCCAGTGCTCTTGCTTAAAGAATCGCACTATCTTGTCCCTTACAAGTTTTTTTTTTTTATTTATGTGGCCAAACTATGTAAAATTGATTCGATGGTATTCCAGTAGTCTATAGAGCTTGGATAAGAAATCCGAATCAACGACAGAAAACAAATGGCAGACTCCCAATTTCCCGGAAATCTTAGAAAAATTATTTAGCTTCGCATGTTGTAAAGATAGAGATATTCAGATTTAATGAAAGTCATATCATTTGAAAACTTGAGGCTCTTTTTTATTTAATGGAGGAGACTTTTGCAATTCAGGGAAAGGGCAGTGCATGAGATAATTCTAACATACCTGCTTAGAAACCTTTTAAAATCAGATCGAAGGAAGCATCATTTAAGAGATTTTAAAGCTATGGGAGCTCCCTGCTGTGCTACCTGCCTTGATTGAAAACCTTGCCAAGGAAGGACACTTAGTATTTATAGTTTATCTTCATTGGCTGAAATGAGCTTTGCTTAACCATTAGTTAAGATCACCGTTAAGATCCCCTGTATTGTTTTTCCAAAATTTCCTTGGGAGTTATCTCTGCTACTGTGAAAATTCACAAATGGTCTCATTGTATTTGACACGGTCAGTTGACGCTGAAATGATAGTTAAGGTGTCGTAGGACCATGCACGTTTATCGGGTAAATTTGAGTTGTTTTTCAAAGGAAATGACTGTAAGTATTTGCTTTGTTATGAGAGAGATCAGTAATGTTTATTTTCAGTATATTGCTATGTCTTTGTTGTTTTCATAGTTTTTTATTTATTAGTTTTTATGGCACTTGGTATTAACCAAGTGACATATAGCAATCGCCAATTCTGTCGGTCTGTCTGTCTGTCGGTCCCGGTTTTGCTACTTTAGGCACTTCCAGGTAAGCTAGGACGATGAAATTTGGCAAGCGTATCAGGGACCGGACAAGATTAAATTAAAAATAGTCGTTTTTCCGATTTGACAATCTGGGGGGGAGTGGGGGCCGGTTAATTCGGAAAAAATAGAAAAAATGAAGTATTTTTAACTTATGAGCGGGTGATTGGATCTTAATGAAATTTGATGTTTGGAATGATATTGTGTCTCAGAGCTCTTATTTTAAATCCCGACCGGATCTGATGACATTGGGGGAGTTGGAGGGGGGAACCTAAAATCTTGGAAAACACTTAGAGTGGAGGGATCGGGATGAAACTTGATGGGAAAAATAAGCGCAAGTCCCAGATACATGGTTGACATAATCGGAACTGATTCGCTCTCTTTGGGGTAGTTGGGGGGGGGGGAGTAATTCTTAAAAATTAGAAAAAATGAGGTATTTTCAACTTACGCACGGGTGATCGGATCTCAATGAAATTTGATGTTTAGAAGGATATTGTGTCTTAGAGCTCTTATTTTAAATCCCGACCGGATCTGGTGACGGGGGCGGGGAGTTGGGAGGGGGAAACCTAAAACTTGGAAAACACTTAGAGTGGAGGGATCGGGATGAAACATGGTGGGAAAATAAACACAAGTCCTAGATAGTTGATTGACATAAACGGAACGGATCCGCTCTCTTTGGGGTAGTTGGGGGGGTTAATTCTGAAAAATTAGAAAAAATGAGGTATTTTTAACTTACGAACGGGTGATTGGATCTCCATGAAATTTGACATTCAGAAGGATATCGTGTCTCAAAGCTCTTATTTTAAATCCTGAAAGGATCTGGTGACATTGGGGGAAGTTTGGGGTGGGGAAACCTAAAATGATGGAAAATGCTTAGATTGGGGGGATTGGGATGAAACTTGGTTGGAAAAATAAGCAGAAGTCTTGCATACGTGATTTACATAATTGGAACGGACCTGCTCAATTGGGGGGGGGGGAATTCTGAAAAATAAGAAAAAATGACGTATTTTTAACTTACGAAGGAGTGATCGGATCTTCATGAAACTTCATATTTAGAAGGACCTCGTAACTCAGATATCTTATTTTTAATCTCAACCGGATCAAGGGTAATTGGGGGGGGGCAGTTGGGGGGACCGGAAATCTTAGAAAATACTTAAAGCGGTGAGATCAGGATGAAACAAGATGGGAAGAATAGAAACCTGTCTAAGATACGTGACTGACATAACTGGACCGGATCTGCTCTCTTTGGTGGAATTGGGGGGAGGGGGTAATTTTGAAAATTGAGGTATTTGTAGCTTACGAAAGGGTGACCAGATCTTAATGAAATTTGATATTTAGAAGGATCATGTGCTTTAAAGTTCTAATTTCAAATTCCGACCAGATCCTGTGATATTCGGGGGAGTTGGAGGGGGAAACCGGAATTCTTGGAAAACATGAAAATTGGGGTATTTTCATCTTACAGATATATGATCGGATCGTAATGAAATTTGATTTTTAGAAGGAATTCATGTCTCAAAGCTCTTATTTCAAATCCCGACCAGATCTTTTGACATTGGGGGAAGGTGGAGGGGGAAATCTTGGAAAAACACTTGGAGTGGAGGAATCGGGATGAAGCTTGGTGGATAGAATAAATAAATGTCCTTGATACGTGATTGACAGAATCGTACTGGATTCGCTCTCTCTGGGGGAGTTGGGGGGAGGGGTTCAGTGATTTGGCGAGTTCGGTGCTTCTGGACGTGCTAGGGCGATGAAAATTGGTAGGCGTGTCAGGGAGCTGCACAATTTGACTTTATAAAGTCTTTTTCCCAGATTCAACGATCTGGGGGGCAAAAGGGAGAGGAAAAATTAGAAAAAATTAGGTATTTATAACTTACGAGTGGGTGATCTTAATGAATTTTGATATTTAGAAGGACTTTGTGACTCAGAGCTCTTATTTTAAATCTTGACCGGCATTAAGCCTCTTATTTTCCTTTTTAAATCAATCTATTGATTCATAGAATTTTGTTAGAGCTCATACCATATGATCTCTTGGCTCTTAGCTCTTCTCGCCTCGTCACAAGTGCCATATGAGCTCTTAGCTCTTGTTCTTTCTTCTTTTTTTCCTTGGCTTGGAAGCAAATTCTGTAAACCGGTTTCTTCTTTTGTTTTTAGAGAAAATTATGTATATACCTCACTGTTACTAAACCTGGAGTCTTCAGTAAGATGTCTTGCATTTCTTGTCTCATTTATGGAAAACATGGTCCTTAAATTATTAAAAGGTCATATATAATATTTTTTTAATGAAAATCCTGCTTTCTTCTTTATTAGTAACTCTTTATAAAGTAACTTTTAAACCTCCACTTATTGTCTGATTCCTCTGTAATGGTGATTTGAGCTATAAAATGCAAGTTTTGATTAGTCATCAAACAGTTCGTGGTAACGAAGTGTAGTAAGGAGCGACCCGGCTCAGTAGTAACCAAAACCCTAAAAAAATGGAATTTTATACCAATAGTTACATCAAAAGAATCGCATTTTAATGCTGATTTTAAATATATAAGTTTTTTCAAGTTTAGTCTTACCCATCAAAAGTTACGAGCCTGAGAAAATTTGCAATATTTTAGAAAATAGGGGGAAACACCCCCTAAAAGTCATAGAATCTTAACGAAAGTTACACTATCAGATTCAGAGTATCAGATAACCCAACTGTACAAGTTTCAAGCTCCTATCTACAAAAATGTGGAATTTTGTATTTTTTGCCAGAAGGCAGATCACGGATGCGTGTTTATTTGTTAGTTTTTTTTTTTTTTTCAGGGGTGATCGTATTGACCCAGTTGTCCTAGAATGTTGCGAGAGGGCTCATTCTAACGGAAATGAAAAGTTCTAGTGGCCTTTTTAAGTGACCGAAAAATTGGAGGGCACCTAGGCCCCCTCCCACGCTAGTTATTTTCCCAAAGTCAACGGATCAAAATTCTGAGATAGCCATTTTATTCAGCGTAGTCGAACTGTAGTAAGGAGCGACCAGGCTCAATAGTAACCGAAACTCTAAAAAATTGAATTTTGATACCAATAATTACATCAAAAGAATGACATTTTAATGCTGATTTTAAATATATGAGTTTCATCAAGATTAGTCTTACCCATCAAAAGTTACGAGTTAAAAGTTACAAACTTACAAAAGTTGCCTCATTTTAGAAAATAGGGGGAAACACCTCCTAAAAGTCATACGATCTTAACGAAAATCACAACATCAGATTCAGCGTATCAGAGAACTCTGTTGTAGAAGTTTCAAGCCCCTATCTACAAAAATGTGGAATTTCGCATTTTTTGCCAGAAGACAAATCACGGATGCGTGTTTATTTGTTTTTTTTTGTTTTTTTTGTTTTGTTTTTTTTTCCAGGGATGATCGTATCGACTCAGTGGTCCTAGAATGTCGTGAAATGGCTCTTTCTAATGGAAATTAAAAGTTTTAGTGCCCTTTTTAAGTGACCAAAAGAATTGGAGGGCACCTAGGTCGCCTCCCACGCTCATTTTTTCCCCAAAGTCACCGGATCAAAATTTCGAGATAGCCATTTTATTCACCATAGTCGAAAAACCCAATAACTATGTCTTTGGGGACGACTTACTCCCCCGCAGTCCCTGTGGGAGGGGCTGCAAGTTAGAAACCTTGACCTGTGTTTACATATAGTAATGGTTACTGGGAAGTGTACAGACGTTTTTAGGGGGATTTTTTGGTTGGGGGGGGAATATTTGAGGGGGAAGGGTTACCGAGGAGGATCTTTCCATGGAGGAACTTCTCATGGGGGAAGAGACTTTCAATGGAGGGGGCGCAGGATTTTGTAGCATTATTTAAAAAAAAAACAATGAAAAAATAAATATGAAAAGTTTTTTCTACTGAAAGTGAGAAGCAGCATTAAAACTTAAAACGAACAGAAATTATTACGCATATGAGGGGTTTACCTCCTCGTAATACCTCGTTCTTTACGCTAAAGTATTTTTAGTAATTTCAACTATTTATTCTACGGCCTTTGTGATTCAGGGATCATTCTTAAGGAATTGGGACCAAATTTAAGCTTTAATGTACAGAGCGAGATATCGACGAGGGGTGAGCCCCCTCATATACGCAATAAAAACATACGAATATAGAAGTTCGCTACGTAACTTAATTCGTAAGTTACGTATATTTTTTACTTATGAAAACGTTCGTAAAAAATTATAAGTTATAGTTGCCATCTTAAGTAATCAAAAATTGTAGGGCAACTAGGCCTCCTCCCTCGCTCCTTTTTTCTCAAAATCTTCCGATTAAAACTATGAAAAATCCATTTAGCCCATAAAATTAATATGCAAATTTCGTTTTAATTATTTATGTGCGGAGAGCCAATATCAAACCATGTATTAATCAAAAACGTCCAGAAATTAAACAAAAAAACTATTTTTTTAAATGAAAGTAAGGAGCGACATTAGTACTTAAAACGAACAGAAATTACTCCGTATTTTAAAGGGGCTTTTCCTCCTCAACGCCCCGCTCTTTACGCTAAAGTTTTTTACTGTTTTGAAATGTAGAGTTAAGAAAAAGAGTCAAACTTTAGCGTAAAGAGCGGGGCGTTGAGGAGGAAAAGCCCCTTTCAAATACGGAGTAATTTCTGTTCGTTTTAAGTTTTAATGTCGCTCCTTACTTTCGTTTAAAAAAACTTGTTTTTTTTTTGTTTAATAAAAAAAAATTTGTTTAACAAAATTAATTTTGTTATTTGTTTAAAGGAGACACCTCTAGTGCTTCCCATGTAAAAAAAAAAGTAGTTGTCTTTGTAGTTCAAGATGGGGCCTGCAATTCTCTTATACGGGATCTTGATCATGTTGGTTCTAACGGCGTTACTTTAATTTAAAACTGACTCCTTTTGTGAGAGCTTTCAGGCTATTTCATTTTGAGATTTCCAGAAATTTGTTTTTGCGATAAGGTTTTACTATTAAGATTGACTGAAATAGAAGTTACCATTCCAGAATTTCAGTTTTCTTTTCTTTCTTACTACACAATTTTTTTGACGCATTTTAAACTTCTGGTTACTACGGGCCGTGGTTCATTCCTTACTAGGTTGCAGCTATAACTGATAAGATTTGCATGGGCCATTGTCCAATATCCTTCAGGTCCTCAAGATTTGACGGTCCTTTGCTTCTTTCAACTTTGGATTCGGGAATGGTATTGGGATTGGCAGGTGGTTTTAAGTTTTCCGTTGGATTTTTTTTTTGCAACAAAGCTTGGTCAGGAGAGTTTGAGTTTTCACATTAGCAAATTCGATTTTAGTACCGAAAATCTCCACTTCTGACTTCAGACCAAGCTCTATCGCAACGTTTCATCCCCCTTCAGCTTCCTTGTTCGGAATATACTATAAAAGTGCCCCTCCCACTCAAATCCCACCTAAAAAAAAAAAAAGAACTTGTGCAATTTCATTTCAATTTCATTTTGGTGCTGACCTGATGGACGCCTTGAAAGCCTAGTATTTATCCTAATTGTATTTCAACGGTGGTGGTAGCTGGAGACAAAACTGAAAATTGGAGAATAATACTGGCTTTTAATTTAAGGTCGATTCAGCATAGCACCTACCTGTTCTTTGTATTTTTTATCTGATTGAGGTCTTCTGACTACAACCGGTGACTGAATATTAGCAGCTTCGTCCCCATCTTCGTACAGAGGTTTTTTGTATTGCCCTCGAGGAGGCCCTTGGTTCGTTGATACAGATCTTCTTGGTGCAACTGGTTTTGGTTTTTGTGTAGGTTCTGGCATATCATATTCATAGTCTTCATAGGAGTCTTCAAACCTGTCGAATGGTTGAAGGACAGGTCTTTGTGATCTTTCTTTATTCTAAAATAATAGAACAATTAAGCATCATTTCGTTAATAAGATATCAAATGGTTTCAATACTTGGTTTTTGTGAAAATTAAAAGTTTTGCTCAGTACATACTATATATATTAGATAATGTAAAAATCTGGCACTTAAAATCATATATATATATATATATATATATATATATATATATATATATATATATATATATATATATATATATATATATATATATATATATATATATATATATATATATATATATATATATATATATATATATATATATATATATATATATATATACATATATATATATATATATATATATATATATATATATATATATACTAGCTGTTGGTGGGGCGCTTCGCGCCTCCCCAAGCCCCCCCCGCGCGCGTAAGTAGTTACGCGCCATATTAGTTACGCGCCATTGTAGTTGTGTCCCTGTGTTCCACCTGTGAATAGAGATATATATATATATATATATATATATATATATATATATATATATATATATATATATATATATATATATATATATATATATATATATATATATATATATATATATATATGTTTTTAACTACGTAAAACATGCGAATATACAGCATTCTTCGCTGTCCCATTGTCTGTGCATATAAATAGATTGTCAGGTTTACTGACTCTTGAACATGCAACATTTGTGTCCCGGTGTCCCGGTCTGTAATTTCTATTCAAACAATCCCTGTGTCCCGGTCGTCATTTATATATCCCGCCTGTGCCCCCGGCGTCCCCGTTGTAGTTGTGTCCCTGTGTCCCGGTCGTCATTTATATTCTCTGTGTCCCGGTCGTGATTTGTGTCTGGGTGTCCCAGTCTGTAATTTCTCTTTGAGGTTCCCGGTCGTCATTTATATTCCCTGTGTCCCGGTTGTCATTTGTGTCCCGGTATGTAATTTCATTAGTTGACAAACATGACGTCAGTCAACAAACAACTTCATGACGCATACAGCTCAATCCTTATAATGACGTCAGTCGACAAACATGACGTCAGTCGACACACAAACCTGACGTCATTCGACACACACACACACACAGACAACTTATTTATATATATATAGAACATATATATATATATATATATATATATATATATATATATATATATATATATATATATATATATATATATATATATATATATATGCAGGTGATGTCAGGCTATTTCTTTTTTTCTCGTGTTTATAGCTCGAGCCTGTTTTTTCGCAATGGTCGTAATGAGTTCTAGTCGAGTGGTAATATCAACGGGTACCTGAAATCAGTACGTTTCTTAAGTACTTTTTCAAGCAGAATCTGTTCTTTTTAATCATCACAAGAGTATATCCAAGAGTATATATATATATATATATATATATATATATATATATATATATATATATATATATATATATATATATATATGCAGGTGATGTCAGGCTATTTTTTTTTCTCGTGTTTATAGCTCGAGCCTGTTTTTTCGCAATGGTCGTAATGAATTCTAGTCGAGTGGTAATATCAACGGGTACCTGAAATCAGTACGTTTCTTAAGTACTTTTTCAAGCAGAATCTGTTCTTTTTAATCATCACAAGAGTATATCCCGTTTCGTCTCACGGCTGGGAGGATTGATTTGAAATTTTCCTAAAACAATATCTTTGAGAGGGGAGAGTGGGGGGGGGGGGGGTAAGAGCACTTGTAATTTTGTGTTTTGGGAAAGGGAAGCAAATATTTCTAATGACAAAGACTACGATGCCTTTCCGTCATGCAATATGAAATAAGAGAAGAAGGTGGGGACTGGACAATGAATAGCACAGTATCACAATCTATGCGAATATTTCGACCATATATTCAACAGTCTTCAACCAAAATCATAATATAATTTGCTTTTAAAGAATAAGGTTCCTCACTTTACATAGGTTCAGTCAAGACTCAGAGTATTCGCTGAACCTGTGTAAGATGAGGAAGCCCAGACTCTTAAAAAAAATCTTTTATGAATTTAGTTTAAAAGAATTTGTTTTATTCACATGATTTCTGAGTACTTCTGAGTTCTCTTTATTTGCTGTATGTTGTATTTTGCTGACGACAGCTGTTGAATATGTGGCCGAAATACACGCTTAGATTGTATTACCGTTATTCATCGTTTTCACAAATGCACTCATCTTCTCTTGTAATGTCTTGTCATGATGGAAAGATATTGCGGTCTTCGTCATTAGAAACGATCGTTATGACCACTTTCTCTTTTCTTCATTTTAGGACTTTTATCATATCAACATTTGCTTGCTCAGGGTTCCAAAAATCTTTAAAAGCTGCTCAACATTTTGATAAAAGGAAAGTTTCAATGTTTCACTCACCTATTAAATTAATTGAAGATCAAAGGGAAATGAGATAATCCAGAAAAAATTAGACCCTAGATAAAGAAGGGAAAATGACGAGAAAAATAAAAGAAGACATTGGAATCAGAATAATTTAGCAGCATCGCTTTCAGTGATTCTTTAATTTGATGGCACTATCACCGTTATTTCCACTATACGCATATGAATGCCTCGCATTCCTCCCTTCTGAAGTGCGATGTCTCTGTGCACCTTTCTGTATATGCCAACTTGTATACCAGGGCTTGTGGCCCTCAAACAGATGGCAACTGATCTGGCAATATTTGTTACCATAATAGCTATTTAAGTTTTGAATTTGCTAGTTCTTTTTTTAGTGAGATATGAGATATGAGATACATTTATCAAGAAAAGAAAACAAACACTATTCGCCATTCGCCTGCCAAGAAAGGCAATAAGCATATAAGTAGATTCAACTTACAGACTGGAAATTTTATTGTCAGTTTAATATCACAGAAAACCCTTTTAAACAAATATTATTATGATTGCAAATGTAGTACAATTATAAATTATATTTCTCGGTAAACCTTTAGTTGTATGTCTTTGTCAAAAAAAAGAGAAAGTCAAATCTTCAATCTTGAATCGAAAAAATGCGTGCATACGAATTAAAATGAAATATGTAGGCGATGATTTCTCCACGTGTGCACATTTTCATATTTATAATTATGCCTGCATTTTTTGCCATAGAAAGTGGGGAAACTGAATAGAAACAAATCTCAGTCCTTATCATGGGCACAATATGAAAGGAAAACTCCTTGGGTCACAGCAGGTATAACGTTACTCTGCTGAACTAAAAAAAAGCAGAGGCGCCAACTGCTGCTACCGATGCATATTCAAGTTAAAAAAAATAGACGGCTGAGAGTTTTCCTGGGTAACCTTAGATGGTTTTGATCGCTGTTGTTGCCGTTTTGTGTTTCTTTTTTTCTTCTGGGAGACCAACTTCCGTTTCCACTATGTTTTCAATCGTCAGTTTTCCATACTATTTGCGCATAGCCTTAAACATTGCCAATTTCGCAAATTTATTGTCGATACACGAAGTGAGTAACTTTTTTTAGTAAATTTTCAAATTGCTGAACAAATTTGACTTTTCAAAGTCGAAAATAATGAAAAAATAATTTTACAAGATAAACAGTTTATAAAAAAATTTGTATTTTTCTGTTACAATATCATTCTTGAAGGTAGTTAAACATAACAGTCTTATGCATGGCCTCTTCTGAACTAAACATCATAATAGCAATATTCTCACCTCTTTATGCTAAAAAAAAAAAATATATATATATATTGAATCAGTGTTGAGAATCACTTCCAGTTTAATTCAGCCCCCTTTCTTTAATTGCAATCAGCTATTGAATATTGCAATCATTATACACTATTGAACGCCGTTTGGACGGTAGAATTAATTTAATGTGAGCAATTTGAAACTGGAGTTATCGCCAGAAGTCTAATGGTCTAATTTTCCCTCTCTCAAGGCCGAATACAAGAGGAATCCCCGAAATGTTGTCCAATTCTTAAAACATAACGAAAATGCATATAAACAAATTTGATGCTTTTTTAATTTTTTTTTTCTTAAGTTCTGTAGGCTTTGTGTGGAAAATTGCTGATTTGGTTGTTCATTTTTTTAAGATTGACCTTATCCAGCCTTATGAACCAAGTGTTGATAAGAAATCGGTACAAACAAAACAAATCATACAAAATTTAGCGTATAAAAGTAGCCTAGGTTATATACAGTCATTAGGGGGAAGGCTGAAGGGTTGGGAAGGAGTTAAACTGAAGCGACCCTGATAATCTCACAAATAGACATTTCTTAAGAAGAAAATCTAATGAGATAAGAATTTGGTTATTATAGTGTTTAGTTCAGGCGAGACCGTGCACAAGACTGTTACCCAACTAATAGTAAAATTAAACACGAACATATTATAATTACAGTGATGACTAACTACCAAAAAAAGAGGGAACTCGGGTTAGTAAAATTCTTCTTCATGTTTGCCTATTAAAAGAGAAATAGTGAAGCCATTCACTACCAGCTACTAATGTTGTAGCTCATGCAACATATCCCCGCTCGACATTTTCGTGAATCACTTTCACAGTCATATAGTTATTCTTTGGAAAGATGGTTCATCAAAGATGCAATGGCAGATTATAAAGCAAAGAATTTAGTTGTCAATGTGGAAAAAATTAAGTAGGTATACAAGTATAGTACAGTTCAACAAGCTCAACTGACTTTCTTTTTGTGAGAACGTTAGCAAACCTGAAAAAAGAGATGCGATATCATTAGCACCAATTCACGAAAATGTATGGGAAGGAGGAGATTTATTTTATAAAATCAAATAAGGGAAGGCAATTTTTTTGGTATTTGTGTATTATTCAGAACACACTCAATAAGCGAAGTTATGTTCTTTCGTGAAACAAACTACGATGCAGGTGCATTTTATTGAAATATTTGATACTCGTTCATTATTCAATTGATTCAATTCAGAACACAGACAAGAATTTTGCTGAGAAAATCCGGTTTCAGAGCCACAAAGACAAAACTCAATTTAGTTTGCTACGCATAATGATAGAAGACAGTGTCTGAACATGGATTTTGAAATGAAGATTTGGGATTTGTCGAAGACTGAAAAAGAGGCAATTATACTTTTGGCAATAACATTTTTCCTAATAAAGTATTATTTTCATCACATTTTGTATCAAAAGTTTGGGCTATATATTTGCATATTAAGGGGGGGCTGCATTATATCAAATACTTAGCCTAACCTAACTCCCTCTATATATAAAATATTTCATCAAAATGTACCTGCATCATAGTTTGTTTCACGAAAGAACCTAATTTCACTTACTATGTGTGTTCTGAATAATACACAAGTACCTGAAAAACAAAAATGCCAACTAAAATTTTATTCAGAATCTAGAGGGAATCTAAAGACGGGGGTAAAATCCCTGTCCTCAAGTGGCACTACAGAGTGAAATGGTTATCTCATGGGATTGGTTCTCGTAAAAAAACAAACATTTAATTTGCGATTTCGATTATGATGGTCTTTTGTCATTATTCGTTAATGATTTTTTCATGTACAATCTTAATGCTACAATTTAATTCTCTGATTTCTTTTAAGTCAATAGCCTTGCAAATGATATACAAATTATCCCTGTTAAAGCCGTTATGAAACCTTTATCAAACAGTTCGTGGTAACGAACTGTAGTAAGGAGCTACCCTCATTTTGCCTCATTTTAGAAAATAGGGGAAAACACCTCCTAAAAGTCATACAATCTTAACGAAAACCACACCATCAGATTCAGCGTATCAGAGAACCTTATTGTATAAGTTTCAAGCTCCTATCTACAAAAATGTGGAATTCCGCATTTTTTGCCAGAAGACAAATAACGGATGCGTGTTTATTTGTTTGTTTTTATTCCGGGGGTGATTGTATCGACCCAGCGGTCCTAGACTGTCGCAAGAGGGCTCATTATAACGGAAATTAAAAGTTCTAGTGCTCTTTTTACGTAACTGAAAAATTGGAGGGCACCTAAGCCCCCTCCCACGCTCATTTCCCCTCAAAGTCATCGAATCAAAATTCTGAGATAGCCATTTTATTCACCATAGTCGAAAAACCTAATAACTATGTCTTTGGGGACGACGTACTCCCCCGCAGTCCCCGTGGGAGGGGTTGCAAGTTACAAACTTTGACGTGTGTTTACATATAGTAATGGTTACTGGGAAGTGTACGGACATTTTCAGGGGGATTTTTTTGGTTTGGGAGGGATAGTTGAGGCGGGGGAGTTACGTTGGAGGATCTTTCCATGGAAAAACTTCTCATGGGGGAAGAGAATTTCAATGAAGGGGGCGCAGGATATTTTAGCATT
This sequence comes from Artemia franciscana, assembly GCF_032884065.1. NCBI lineage: Eukaryota > Metazoa > Arthropoda > Branchiopoda > Anostraca > Artemiidae > Artemia > Artemia franciscana. The sequence continues at coordinate 38,676,007 of NC_088866.1, read as the reverse complement.
ATTTTAAAAAAGCAGGATATTTTAGCATTATTTAAAAAAAAAAACATTGAAAAAATAAATATGAAAAGTTTATTTCTACTGAAAGTGAGGAGCAGCATTAAAATTTAAACCGAGCAGAAGTTATTGCGCATATGAGGGGCTTACCTCCTCGTAATATGTCCCTCTTTACGTTAAAGTATTTTTAGTAATTTCAACTATTTATTCTACGGTCTTTGTGATTCAAGGGTCATTCTTAAGGAATTGGGAAAGAATTTAAGCTTTAGTGTAAAGAGCGAGGTATCGACGAGGGGTGAACTCCCTCATATACACAATAAAAATATACGAATTTAGAAGTTTGTTGCGTAAGTTATTTCGTAAATTACGTATATTTTTTACCAATGAAAATGTTCGTAAAAAAATTAAAAGTTCTAGTTGCCTTTATAAGTAGTAAAAAAATTGGAGGGCAACTAGGCTTCCTTCCTCTCTCCTTTTTTCTCAAAATCTTCCGATTAAAACTATGAGAAAGCCATTTAGCCAAAAAAAAATTGATATGCAAATTTCGTTTTAATTATTTATTTGCGGAGAGCCAAGATCAAAACATGTATTAATTAAAAAACGTCCAGAAATTAAATAAAAAAACAAGTTTTTTTAAATGAAAATAAGGAGTGACATTAAAACTTAAAACGAACAGAAATTACTCCGTATATGATAGGGGCTTTTCCTCCTCAACGCCCCGCTCTTTACGCTAAAGTTTTTTACTGTTTTAAGAAGTAGAGTTAAGAGAAAGAGTCAAACTTTAGCGTAAAGAGCGAGGCGTTGAGGAGGAAAAGCTTCTTTCATATACGGAGTAATTTCTGTTCGTTTTAAGTTTTAATGTCGCTCCTTACTTTCATTTAAAAAAAACTTTTTTTTATTTAATCATTTAAAAAACGATACTTATCTGTTAGCCAGTACATACAACAATCAGTTTATAGATATTTGTATACGGAGGCAATTAGCTTCGGCTCATAGCAAAACAACATTATAGCTATATCTTAAGAAATATTTAGCTGGTATTTTGGTTCGGTTAGGTTACATTTACATGCCTCCCTGCTATAGCTAACCCCCAACCACCGCAGTGTACAAATATATAGCCCATATTATATATATACATATATATATATATATATATATATATATATATATATATATATATATATATATATATATATATATATATATATATATATATATATATGTATATATATGTATATATATTCCATCTGTATCTAAAGTGTCTCAGTTGTTTCAACCCCTGTCCTTGGAGATCCAAATTCTTTAGAGTGTGCTGGCTAACAGATAAGTACCTGAGAGTGTAGACTAGGCCAAAAATCTATTCAAAAATAAGGCCAATTGACACTTTTAAAATCTAACCAAGACCAGCGGCCACAGCATTTATAAGACAGATTGGTCCCCTAATAGATTAAAACGAGGTAGTAGTTGACTCCATTATAAGTACATAAGCCCCTCCCCTTCAAATATTATATATATATATATATATATATATATATATATATATATATATATATATATATATATATATATATATATATATATATATATATATATATATATATATATATATATATATATATATATATATATATATATATACATATATATATATATATATATATATATATATATATATATATATATATATATATATATATATATATATATATATATATATATATATAGTGAATTGTCAACCTGCAACAGCTATTTATGATAAAAAGGATCAACTACTAATCTGTGAAGGGTTTGCAAAAGATGGGCCTTACCACGAGATTTTCAAGTGTAGAATTTGTGAAAATTCAAAAATAATTTTCCAATTTCTTGTAATATTTAAGATGGTTTAAGTGCGCGATATGACCCCAAATAAGATGAGGATACTTACTTGTACTTTTGGTTTCATTCTTTGTTCGACCTCTTTTTTCATATCTGGACTCTTAGGTAGTGTTCTAGTTGTCGGTTTTTCTGTTGGCCTTGGTGTTGGATCTGCCCTGGCTGGTGACTGGGAAGGGGATCTTGGTCGAAACAAGTCTTCAGTTTCTTCTGAATCTGGCCCAAAAACCGCCGGTCTTTTAAACTCAGGTCGTTGAAAGCTTGGATTGAATGGTTTCAGCTCTTGAGGTCTCTCTGCAGGGCTACTTTGACGTTGTTGTTCAGCTGCTTGTCTGTTTGGGTTATACCTCTGGGGTGGTTTAAGTCCAGGTCGACGTGCAATATCCGCATTTCTTCTATTTTGTGTTTGTTCTCTTTTTTCTTGTGCTGCAGCCTTGTTAGAAGCACTTGCTCTTGGTCCGGGAAATGCAAGTCCAGAAATTGAAAGAATTTGAGAATTCACACATCCAATTACAGTCACAATCAAACCTACGACCACTATTTTCATTTTTCAGCGTTTGTCTCCGCATAAACAAAAGTACTGATAGCAATCTGTCTGGATGATCATTTATATACTGCAAACTGATCTTCATTGCCTTTAGGAGCAAAAAGTGTGTGATCAGTACCCGTGAAACATGACAGACTTCTTTATTAAAAGAAACGATATCATCAAAATCGTTTTCTTTTGTAATGTGGACTTGCGTTTGTCCGTATCTCCTTTCTCCTGATATATATATATATATATATATATATATATATATATATATATATATATATATATATATATATATATATATATATATATATATACTAACTGTTGGGGTGGCGCTTCGCACCACCCCAATACCTAGTTGGTGGGGGTGCTTCGTGCCCCCCAAGCCCCCCCCGCGCGTAAGTTGTTACGCGCCATATTAGTTACGGGCCATTGTAGTTGTATCTTTGTGTCCCACCTGTGAATATAGATAGATATATATATATGTTTTCAACTACGTAAAACTTGCGAATATACAACATTCTTCGCTGTCCACTTGTCTGTGCATATAAATAGATTGTCAGGTTTACCGATTCTTGAACATGCAATATATAATTGTCCATCGGAAAAACAATCCGTATTCAGATCTACACCTCATTATTCTAATGATTGCCCTTGAGCTTTGTTGATGCTGATTGCTAATCGAACATTCCCTGTGTCCCCGTCGTTATTTATATATCCCCCTGTGCCCCCCGGCGTCCCCGTTGTATTTGTGTCCCTTTGTCCCAGTTGTTATTTATATTTCCTGTGTCCCGGTCGTCATTTGTGTCCCGGTGTTTTTTTCTTTTTAGTTTTTTTCCTTTTTTTTAAGTTTTTTTCCTTTTAGTTTTTTTTCTTTTTTTACCTTTTTTCGCGCCATATTAGTTACGCGCCATTGCAGTTGTGTCACTATGTCCCACCTGTGAATATAGATTGATATATATATATATGTTTTAATTACGTAAAACTTGCAAATATACAACATTCTTCGCTGTCCCATTGTCTGTGCATATAAATAGATTGTCAGGTTTACCGACTCTTGAACATGCAACATATAATTGTCCATTGGAAAAACAATCCGTATTCAGATCTATACCTCATTATTATAATGATTGCCCTTGAGCTTTGTTGATGGTGATTGCTAATCGAACATTCCCTGTGTCCCGGTCATCTTTTATACATCCCTCCTGTGCCCCTCGGTGTCCCCGTGTAGTTGTGTATTTGTGTCCCGGTGTCCCAATCAGTTATTTCTCTTTGAGTGTCCCGGTCGTCATTTGTGTCCCGGTGTCCCGGTCTGTAATTTCGTCAGTTGACAAACATGACGTCAGTCGACAAACAACTTAATGACGGCATAATGCTCAATCCTTATAATGACGTCAGTCAACAGACACACAAACAAACAACTTATTTATATATATATATACTAGCTGTTGGGGTGGCGCTTCGCGCCACCCCAACACCTAGTTGGTGGGGCGCTTCGCGCCCCCCCGCGCGCGTAAGTCGTTACGCGCCATATTAGTTACGCGCCATTGTAGTTGTGTCCCTGTGTCCCACCTGTGAATATAGATAGATTTATATATGTGTTTCAAACTACGTAAAATTTGCGAATATACAACATTCTTGGCTTTCCCATTGTCTGTCCATATACAAAGCCGTATGTACTAATAATGACGTCATATGCAAACGCTCTTTTTACAAACAAACAAACATGCATACACACAACTCGTTTTTATATAGATAGATAGATAGATATATACAATACAAATTAACTACGTAAAACTTGTGAATATACAACAGTCTTCGCTGTCCCATTGTCTGTGCGTATAAATAGATTGTCAGGTTTACAGACCCTCAAAGATGCAACATACAATTGTACATTGGTAAAGCAATCGGTATTAAGATCTATACCGCATTTTTCTAGTGATTGCCCTTGAGCTTTGTTGATGGTGGTTGCAAATGCTAATCGAATTGGGAATTGCAATCTTTTAAATTGAAAAAGCAGATCCGTTGGAATCATGGGAATGCGAGGAATAAGAACAGCCTCACCCTCATAAGGCCCTGTCAAGATTGTGGCCTCTATTAGGTTTTCCATTGTTTTTTTTTACGGCAAGTCGCGTGCCATTGCAAAGCTTTGGTGGGTTGATATTTCTTAAAAGTATTATTGCTACGCCTATTTTTAGTTGCAGCACGTGTGGTGGAAACCCTGAAGGATCTATGGAATTTAAAAATTCAGATGGATAATTAACCGCTTCATTTGGTTCCAAAATACAAATTAACTGCGTAAAACTTGCGAATATACAACATTCTTCGCTGTCCAATTGTCACTGCATATAAATAGATTGTCAGGTTTACCGACCCTCGAACATGCAACGTACAATTGTCCATGGGAAAAACAATCAGTATTAAGATCTATACCACATTTTTCTAATGATTGACCTTGAGCTTTGTTAATGGTGATTGCAAATGCTAATCGAATTGGGAATTGCAATCTTTTAAATTGAAAAGGCAGATCCGTTGGAATCATGGGAATGCGAGGAATATGAACAACCTCACTCTCAAAAGGCCCAGTCAAGATTGTGGCCTCTATTAGGTTTTCCATTGTTTTTTTTTACGGCAAGTCGAGTGCCATTGCAAAGCTTTGGTGGGTTTATATTTCTTAAAAGTATTATTGGTACGCCTATTTTTAGTTGTAGCACGTGTGGTGGAAACCCTGAAAGATCTATGGAATTTAAAAATTCAGATGGATAATTAACCGCTTCATTTGGTTCCAAAACTGTGTCGACTTACTTGTAAAGGACTGCCTGGTCTCGAATCTTGGTCAAAACAATATTGTTGATTTCGTGGACGTCTATATTTTTGGGTGCGAGAATCGCTTTTTCACTTAGCCATTTATTATTTTTATAATTTTTTAGAATATTCGGAAATACTTTTTCAATCAATTCATTTTTGGACGTCACTAAATTACAGAAATCACCAGGTAGTTGTATACGTCCTGAAATTGAGTCTACTGGGAGCTTTCCGTTTCCCATTGCCAGCAATTGATCTGAAAATGTTTGACCAGAGTCATCGTTTTCCAATCGGACACGCATATTTGTAGTTAATTTTAATGTTTTTACATGTGCCCATAAATTAGAATTTTTCAGGCAAGCATTCATTTCGTCTGCAGGAGTTGATCTAGGTATTATAGGTAATGTTTGCCTGAAATCTCCCGCAAGCAATATTAATGTGCTGCCAAAGGGTTTCGACTTCCCTCGCAAATCTTTCAAGCATTGATCCAGAGCCTCGAGCGATTTTTTGTGTGCCATTGTGCACTCATCCCAAATAATAAGTTTGCATTGCTGCAATACTTTACCCATCCCAGATGATTTGGAAATATTGCACGTGGGAGTTTCTGTAGAATGCAAGTTCAGAGGCAATTTCAAAGCGGAATGAGCAGTTCTTCTACCAGGCAGCAATGTTGCGGCTATTCCGGACGACGCAATTGCCAACGCTATATCATTTTTTGATCGAATTGATGCCAGAATCAGTTTTATCACAAACGTTTTACCAGTACCTCCTGGCGCATCCAAAAAGAAAATTTCTCCAACGTTGTTATCGACACAATGCATTATCGTATCATAAATGTCTTTTTGTTCCGACGTTAACTTGGAAATGTTATTTTGTACATACGACAATAGATCACTCGTACTGTAACTTTGTTCACGATCCAATTCTACACATGTCGAAACAGCAGCGATACGGTTAGGTGAAGGCATTCCCAAATCCTGAAGAGGTTTGTTTGCCATACGTACGCACAAATCTTCTATAACAACTAAAGTGTAGCTATAAATTTCTGATGTAAAATCAAAAGTCATATCTGACGTCTCTAACTTTTTTCGATGGAGTTTATCTTCGGACATTTTTGACTTATATTTTTCCCATAACTCTATAGGAGCTGATGGAGAGCAAGTTGTTAAAATGATGCCAAACAATGCACGAATTTGACTTGGGGTTGACGTTTCGCACGCGTCATTGATGCAGTTATCCCAGTGTTGGTCATTCTCCAATAAATTCAGAGCTTGGCATTCACTACGGTAAGTGTCATGTATAGTACCATTTACAGTCCTCAAATACTCAAAGGATGTCGGACCGGGTACATTCACCAAAAGTTCTTGTGATTCCTCGGCACGCTTTCTTTTCTTACTTTCTCTATCAGCAGCAAGCCTGATTTCTTGCTGTTCTTGTAATTCCTCGGCACGCCTTCTTTTTTCACTTTCTCTTTTAGCAGCAAGTCTGCTTCCGCGTTGCTCTGGTAGTTCCTCGGCACGCTTTCTGTTCTTTCTTTCTCTATCAGCCTCAAGCCTGTTTCCTTGCTGTTCTTTTGATTCCTCGGCACGCTTTCTGTTCTTTCTTTCTCTATCAGCCTCAAGCCTGTTTCCTTGCTGTTCTTTTGATTCCTCGGCACGCCTTCTTATTTCACTTTCTCTTTTAGCAGCAAGTCTGCTTTCGCGTTGCTCTGGTAGTTCCTCGGCACGCTTTCTTTTCTGACTTTCTCTATCAGCAGCAAGTTTTTTGGCATAGGCTCCTTGAGCATCTTCATCGGCTTTTGCCATGGTAAGTTCATCAGTCATTGTAAACTTAAACATTAATAGATTTCTACGTGAACATATGTCTTAAATATCTTGAATGACGTCACCGTCAAAGCAAAAATGACGACAACTAATTTCATGACGTCAGTCAACACAGAAACATGACGTCACCTGATCCACAGACAGACACACAGACAGATAACTTATTTTTATATATATAGATATATATATATATATATATATATATATATATATATATATATATATATATATATATATATATATGTCACACTTGTCACACTTATGTGGAAAAATTGTAGATTTTGTGCATGGAAAAGCTTACATTAAATTACAGCCAAAAATTGGTAATTGCAAAAATTGATAATTGATAATATTATTTAACAAGAGTACAATAATTCAAAAACCTTAAAAAAAAGTTCTAAGCTCAGTTGAAGTCGTTGTCAGAAATCGGACTTGATTTAATAATCAAATATTTTTGATAAGAAACAGTATGAAAAGACATTAAATTGCGTAGAGAAGAAAAAACTGGTAATTGCAAAACTATTTGTATATATTTTAACAAGGGATTACAATAATTAAAAAACCATAAAAAAACGAAAAGTTCGAACCTTAGTAGAAATCGTTGTTAGAAAAAAAATCATTTCCGAATTTCTTTTCTTATTATAAGTATCAGCAATGTCTTTTTAAGACATGGTCGTCTCTTACTAGGCTGCTAGCTATCGCTGGAACCCGGAAAATCGTTGTTAGAAAAACATCATTACCGAAATTATTTTGCTATAAGCATAACAATGTCTTTTTCAGACATAAAAAAAATCTGAATTTTTTTTTTTTTTATTCAGTGAAGAATCACTAAAGTTATTATGTAAACCGCCTGAAAAATACCCGAAAATTTTAAAATTAGTTGATTTTTTGTTAGATAAAATCAACTCGCTCACCCAAAATCGTCGGATCAAAATTCCGAGATAGCCATTTTATTCAACATAGTCGAAAAACCTTATAAATATGTCTTTGGGGACGGCTTACTCCCCCACAGTCCCCGTGGGAGAGGCTGCAAGTTACAAACTTTGACCAGTGTTTGCATATAGTAATGGTTATTAGAAAGTGTACAGACGTTTTCAGTGGGATTTTTTGGTTGGGAGAAGGGGTTGGGAAGAGGGGGTTATGTGGGGAAAATTTTCCATGGAGGAATTTGTCATGGGGGATGAAAATTTCCATGAAGGGGGCATAGCATTTTCTAGCGTTATTTAAAAAAACAATGAAAAAATAATTATGAAAAAGTTTTTTCAACTGAAAGTAAGGAGTAGGATTAAAACTTAAAACGAACAGAAAATATTGCGCATATAAGGAGTTCACCTCCTCCTAATATCTCACTCTTTACGCTAAAGTATTTTTAGTAATTTCAACTATTTATTCTACGGCCTTTCTGATTCAGGGGTCATTCTTAAAGAATTGGGACAAAACTTAAGATTTAGTATAAAGAGCAGGGTATTAACGAGGGGACATACGGATATACATACGGAAACATGGACGACATGACTGCCTGTCCATAGATTATTCTTTATGGTTGATTGTGTATGGCTATGCTGTTTGACCTATGTGATTGTATGGATGATTAGGGTTAAGGCCTCATTCAAGTGAAGGATGATTTGTGAAGGAGAGGAGACTACACTAATCAATTTTGGATACAAAAGCTTGTGTAAAAAGCTATTTTTGATCATAAAAGTGTTACAACTTTTCCGAACATTAAATATTTTGTACTTTCTGAATATTTTGAGCTCCCAGAGGCGAAGTGTGTATTTCTGACCCCTCTCTGTTTTTCCTACAGGCGCTCATGGGTATGGATACATATTCTCGCGGTCTTGATTTACTCCAAACAATTCTCCAGAAATAATTTTAGACCTTATAGCATGTTTTTTGAAAAAGTTTGATAATTTAGAGATAGATTTGCATCTGGCATTGGCTTTAAGCCTTATGATGGCAATTTAAAGCAGGGTTAGTGTACTATAAGGTCAACGCAAGGCTTACATTATTTCTTTCCAAGACATTTATAGACTCTTTTAGTTTCAATCTAAAGGACATTTAGGTTTATAGCAAATACACGCCATGTTCTTTAGTTTAAAGCTATAATCAAACAGTTCGTGGTAACGAACTGTAGTAAGGAAGCGACCCGGTAAACGAAACTCTAAAAAGCGGAATTTTGATACTAAAAGATACATCAAAAGAATTGGATTTTCATGCTGATTTTAAATATATACGTTTCATCAAATTTAATATTTGTCATCAACAGTTACGAGCCTGAGAAAATTTACCTTATTTTGGAAAACAGGGAGAAACACCCAATAAAAGTCATAGAATCTTAACGAAAATCACAACATCGCATTTGGCGTATAAGAAAACCCTATAGCAAAAATTTCAAGCTTCTATCTACAAAAATGGTGAATTTCATATTTTTTTCCAGAAGACAGATCATGGGTGCGTGTTTATTTATTATTTTTGTTTTCAGGGGTCATCGTATCGACCAAGTGGTCCTAGAATATCGCAAGAGGGCTCATTCTAATGGAAATGAAAGGTTCTAGTGCCCTTTTTAAGTGACCAAAAAAATTGGAGGGCATCTAGGCCCCCTCCCACGCTCATTTTTTCTCAAAGTCAACAGATCAAAATTTTGAGATAGCCATTTTGTTCGGCATAGTCGAAAACCATAATAACTATGCATTTGGGGATGATTTACTCCCCCACAGTCCCTGGAGGAGGGGCTGCAAGTTACAAACTTTGACCAGTGTTTACATACAGTAATGGTTATTGGGAAGTGTACAGACGTTTTCAGGGGGATTCTTCTGGTTTGGGGGCCTGGGTTGAGGAGAGGGGGCTATGTGGGAGTATCTTTCCTTGGAGGAATATGTCATGGGGGAAGAGAAACTCAATGAAAAGGGCGCAGGATCTAAAGTATTTTTAGTAATTTCAACTACTTATTCTACGGCCTTTCTGATTCAGGGGTCATTCTTAAAAAATTGGGACAAAACTTAAGATTTAGTATAGAGAGCAGGGTATTAACGAGGGGACATACGGATGTACATACGGAAACATGGACGACACGACTGCCTGTCCATGGATTATTCTTTATGGTTGATTGTGAATGGCTATGCTGTTTGACCTATGTGACTGTATGGATGAGTAGGGTTAAGGGCTCATTCAAGTGCTGATCTATATTAATCACTAATGTAGGAAAACAGTCTGCCTTTTCTCCTTCTGTCTTTTTTTTTTTTTTTTTTTTTTTTTTTTTTTTTTTTTTTTTTTTTTTTTTTTTTTTAATGTGTTTGTGCTGTTGCATTGGTGATTTCTCTTTTCATTATAATAAAAAAATAAGAATATAAAAGATTTTTACGCAAGTTAATTCTTAAGTTATGTATATTTTTTACTAATCAAAACGTTCGTTAAATATTAAAAGTTCTAGTTGCCTTTTTAAGTAACCGAAAAATTGGAGGTTAACTATGCCTCCTTCTCCACCCTTTATTTCTCAAAATCGTCTGATCAAAATTAAGAGAAAGCCATTTAGCCAAAAAAAAAAAGAATTAGTATGCAAATTTCATTTTAATAATTTATGTGCGGAGAGCCAAAATCAAACATGCATTAATTCAAAAACGTTCAGAAATTACAGAAAAAAAAACTGGTTTTTTAAACTGGAAGTAAGGAGGGACATGAAAACTTAAAACGATCAGAAATTACTCCGTATTTGAAATGGGTTTCCCCTCGCTCTTTACGCTAAAGTTTGACTCTTTGCCACAATTCTAATTTTTTAAACAATTAAAAACTTTAGCATAAAGAGCGAGGCGTTGCGGAGGGGAAAACCCATTTCATATACGGAGTAATTTCTGTTCGTTTTAAGTTTTAATGTCACTCCTTACTTTCATTTAAGAAAAATAGTTTTCTTTTATTTAATAAGCATGCAAAATCGTTATAGAATCACACAGAAATTTATTTAACATTCTTGAAAAAAAATGTTTCCTTTTAAAGAAAAGCTGCAATAATCCTTGTCTACCCTTGACTGAAGTGTTTTATTCCACCTCTAAATATCAATTCACAAAGATTTATGGTTTGCAGACAAATATTTTTTTCAAAATGTAGTAGTGGGGGGGGGGGGTAATTTGAGGTTTTCCAATGAAATTACTAAAAAAGGCATTTTCCAGTGAAAATATTCCGCAAGAAGTCTATTTCAAGATATAGGGGTGGGGGAGTTATCACTTTTTAATGGAAGCTACTGACTGTACATAATCTCTTTAAACTATACGGAAAACTTGTTTGCTGTAAGGCTAAAAATAAGCAATGGAACATTTACAAACTTGCTCTTAGGATTCAGCTACCCATTGTGTTAGGCAGATTTAACATTAGTTACAGACATTTACCAATTATATATAATACAAGAGATGCTGAAGTAGGCTACCACAGGATTGTCTAATGTTTGCTTTCAAATTTTAGATCACATAGAGCAAAACCATAGCAGCTCTGAGCTGGAACATCATAAAAGAGAGTTGTTGGACATTTATACATACATATATATATATATATATATATATATATATATATATATATATATATATATATATATATATATATATATATATATATATATATATATATATATATATATATATATATTTATATATATATATATATATATATATATATATATATATATATATATATATATATATATATATATATATATATATATATATATATATATATATATATATATATATGAATGTATAAATAACTGGGACTAGTCCCAGTTAAAGATGTATATCTATATGTGTATATGTATATGTGTATATTATATATATGTATATGTATATATATGTCACCATCTAGTAGTGTCTAAGGTTAATTTAAAGCTGAAATTTCGGAAGGCTAACTACCTCCCAGAAAGTTATGATGTTGGTAGACTCCAGCATGAAAATTTGAGAAAAAACTTCCAGAAACAGTTGAACACTAAACTTGAGAGTCTAAAATGTGACAGTGTGGAAGATGGATGGAATAATTTCAGAAAAACAATTTGTGAAGTTGCTGATGGTGTCTTAGGGAAGAGTGCTAAGACTGCAACTAGGAATATTAGTGAAAAAGCTTTAGGTTTAATAGAGAGTAGAAGGGTTTTGTACAAGAATTATCTGAATGATAGGTCATATGAAAACAAAAGGAATGTAAAGGAAATGGAGAAAGCATTAAAATATGAACTAAGGAGATGTGAAGTGGAGGACATGGCTAAAATTGCTGAGGATCTGGAAGATGCGGCTAGACGGCATAATAATAAAATATTATACTGGCATGTTAATAAATTGAAAGGGAGTAGCCAATCCAGACTAGTCCCAGTTAAAGATAGAAATGGGGCCACACTAGGTTAATAATTGAGAAGTCCCTTCGCTGTCAAACACCTTTGGTCCTCATTTTTATCGATTATGAGCAAGCTTTCGATTATGTTGATAGAAGAGCGTTAGCAAAGGTCTTATCCTCATACGGTCTACCAGAAAAATACATTAAAGTGATTTGTGCTATGTACGAGAATAATACTGCTGCGGTTGAATCAGGAAATGAGGTTAGCAACTGGTTTTGCATTAAATCAGGAGTTAAGCAGGGTTGTGTGCTATCCCCCTTTATATGGATCATTTTGACGGACTTCCTCTTAAGGAGCACAGGAGAGGCAATTGGAGACCATGGAATCAAATGGGGAGGAAAAACGCTCCTGGACTTAGATTATGCTGATGATTTAAGCACATTAGATGAAAGTGTGAGCAAAATAAATGAATTTTTAGAGGTTTTGCGAGTTCATGGTACTAAAATAGGCTTGAAAATTAATGTTAAGAAAACTAAGTCACTAAGGCTAGGAATAAGTGAAGATGAAAAGGTGACATTGGATAACGAAAAGATTAATCAGGTTGGGAGCTTCACATACCTTGGTAGCATAATTAGTTAAGATGGTGGGAGCAGTGAAGATATTAAAAGCAGAATAGCTAAGGCTCAGGTTTTTTTTTCACAGTTAAAAAAAGTTTGGAAGAATAGAAAGATAAGTCTGCAAACCAAGATTAGAATATTGGAAGCTACAGTGATGACAGTGGTCAATTATGGCTCTGAAGCATGGGTGCTCCGAAAAGCAGATGAAAATTTACTAGATGTTTTCCAGAGAAATTGCCTACGAGTTGTTCTGGGTACCCGGCTGACTGACCGTATTTCAAACAGTATGTTGTACGAAAAATGTGGTTCAATACCGCTTTCTAGGGCTATAATGAAAGAAAGGTTGAGATGGCTAGGTCACGTTCTGCGGATGAAGGATGACAGATTCCCGAAGATTGTCCTTTTTGGCCAACAGTCTGGGGCTACACGGAAAGCAGGTCGTCCTTGTCTGGGTTGGGAGAATGTCATAAATAAATATTTAAAGGAAATGGGAACTTCCTGGGAGGGTGTAAAGAGGGAGGCCTTGAATAGATTAGGTTGGAAGAGGAGTGTGCGTAGCTGTGTTGGCCTCAGGCGGCTTGGTGCTGCAGTGAGTTATTAGTAGTAGTAGTCGTAGTAGTAGTATATATATATATATATATATATATATATATATATATATATATATATATATATATATATATATATATATATATATATATATATAAGCATAATTCCCCCCCACCAAAAAAAATAACTTCGAAGTTTCTTTTTACAGATGAGATCTTTACGGATGATGCTCTTTTTATTAGTCAGAGTAGCTGATATCTCAGTTCTAATAACACAGTTGATATTTCAAATTCTGGCCTACGTTGAGATCCACCAAAAGACTATGAGGCAGGCCATCACGAATACAAACTGCGCAAAAAAATATTATGCCCTTCTGATGCATACGCAGAAATTTGTTTCGAGTAGGGGGCCATTTTGGGTGTATTGCAAGTGGTCTGTATTGCAAGAAAATAAAATGGTGAATAAAATAAAAATCTAGGGGAAAGCGCGAAAGTCTCAGAAATCTTAAAGGGGTCATTGTTCCTGAATCCACCCGTTTTCGTGTAGGACCGCAGCCGTTACTGACGGCTGCGGTCATTTGCAAAACAAATATTTGTTTTCTGAGTAAATTGGAAAAGTTGCATATGTTTAGTGTTTTCTGTGGTCATATTGAAAGGTACCGAAGACTGTAAATGATCAGGTAGGCCTTAGTGTGGGCATCCTTAATGTAGAACGTGTTTGTTGGTCATTTTAGAATATCAAGTAGAACAGTGACTGTGATATTGCTGTCAAAAAGATAAATTGACTGCTCATTGATGAATAGTTTACCATCTTCGAATAGAGTTGCAAATTTATGATTGATTATGTATATCTTTTCAAGGGTATATTGAACAAGTGAAAACCCAATAGGTCCATTGGAGAAAGTTGTTTCCAAAAATCAAGGAACCTAACTAATTGAAATTTAATTATTTGCCAGAGATTTCAATTTATCAGGAATATTTTTTCTGTGAGTTAGTATTCAGAGCTTTAGGTAGACAATTTCTGACACCTTTTAGTAAGGATTTATCAAAACAGACAGTTTATTTAACGACGCACTTCACTAATCATTTTGATTGATTTGTTTTATTTGGCCCTCTTTCTATTTGTCATTATTTTTATGTGGGTACTTCGTATTATAGCGACCGCGCTTTGTTTTTGGTCTATAATGAAACCGGTTTTCTCTGTCCACTCAGAGATAATCAGCTTAGCCTGAGCTATATAAACTACTATGCGGGTATATTTTAACTAAATTTTTAATATAGATGTGGTTAGGTATTGAATATAATGTGTTTTGGGCGACTAGCTTTTCATAATTCTTTGCTGTAGTTTCTATAATTTTGTTACAAAAGTATCATATTTTCTTCATGTTTTGGTATGTTTCATTATGATTAACCTGACTTCACTTCTTGAATGTGGTTGCTATAACACACAAATACCCTTATGTGTATATAAATATCAACCAGGGAGATGGGGGGGGGGGGTATGGAACACTTATCCAAGATGATTCCGTCACTCAGAAAACGTATAGTAAATACTGTAGACAAATATTATTTTGCTAATTGAAATAGTATATTCTAATATTTGACAAAATGGTGGTAAAAGTTTAAAACTTGCTGCTTTGAAATGCTGGTTTAGAAATATCATTACCTCTACTGCTTTTTCGTCATCAAGTTTTCAAACTTTAAATTGGAATTGCGTATTGGTAGTTCCAATAGTTCAACACCATATAGTTTTGCTGTCGTTTGTTTTGTTATATGTGTTGGTTATGATATTATTGTCTTTAGTTTTTACTTTCTTATTTTTCACTACTCTGCAGTGTCACTTTCAGTGTTCACTTGTGGGTTAGAAATAAGTAAAATAAGATTAATCGTCGGAAGTTTCAGAACATAGAAACAATATGCTGGGTTAAAACCGGTATGTTTTGCAGACTCTCTTCTCCCACTCGTAAGTTACTGCAAACAACCAAGTTTAGCTAGAAGTCAAGAAATGAGAAAAACTGGAGGTTAGTAGCAAATCCATTTGGTTTACATGTATAAGCAGTACCAATAAAAATCATATATCTGAAGTCATCATTAGACGACTTAGATAAAATAAAAACAAGGTTTTCAACTGGAAGTAAGGAGCAACATCAAAACTTAAAATGGATAGAAATCATTACGTATATGAGGGGGACTGCTCCTCCTCAACAACTCACTCTTTACGCTAAAGTTTTTTAGTATTACTAAAAAACAAGCTTCTTAATGTTCAAATTAAACGAACATGGTGCTTCAGGAGCCGTCCTTAAAGAATAGGGACAGAATTCAAACTTTAGCATAAAAAGCGAGATGTTGAGGAGGAGCAACCCCCTCATAAACGTAATAGTTCTGTTTGTCTTAAGCTCTAATATTGCTCTTTACTTTCAGTTGAAAAAAACTTATATTTTATTTTTGAGCGTTTTTTAAATAATGCCAGGAAATTAGACTACACCTCCACGAAAAAAATCCCTCCTCGTCACAGAATTGTTGTCTAGAAAATTCAATCTTCGTGAAAATTTACCTCGGACAATTACCATTTAAATCTCCACGTGTAGAATGGACTCGGCAAAGATAAAGCAATACATAAAAGACCTTTCGTATGAAATCCCGGGAGATTCTCACAGTGTGAAATTTCCCCTGAAAAACTCATCCCCACTAAGCTTCCCTCTCCATGGAAATTATCCCCGTGGAAATCCCACCAGCAGAAAATTCCCCCTTCCCTAACTGAAAAATGTATGCTCACTTCCCAATAATAAATACTATGCGTAAACAATAGGCAAATTTTGCAACTTAACGACCTTTTCCCAGGGGGTGTGGGGGTTATGATGTCTCCAAAGACATAGTCATTCGGCCTTTCAACTATGATGAACAAAATAGCTATATCAAAATTTTGATCGGATGATTTAAGAACAAATGGGCGTGGAAAAGGGCCTAGTTGTGTCCGATTTTTTGGTCACTTAAGGTCGTGATTAAGTGAACTGATAGAACTCGAAAATCCCATGTAAAAAAAGATACCACTTTTAATATCAGACCGTAGCTTCTTGAAGATGCTACAAAATGTTTGCTAGGATTTTGCTCTATTTCCTCTAATTGCTTAGAAATCTTAGAAAATGTCTAGCTCTTTTTCACAAGTGTACTCTATGAAGGATATTGCTTTTAGAACAAAATCAGTACTATCATGAGCAAAAGACAATAGCCTGTAAGATGATTGCAACCATTTTTCGATTTATTTTCCTGTTTTTGAACAGTCCCATAGAATATTTTCAGATACCTGAAATTTTTACAAGTTTTTTGCCAGAAAGAATCGCTTTAGATCGCCTATATCACCCCGAGAGACCAGATTGACAAGCTGGTATAATTAACCTGCTATTTCCGCCAATGAATAAGTGCTATTTGAAGGGTTTTTGACAATCGACGGCGCTCTAGAGAATTGAGAGACAGAAGGCTACCCTAATTCAATTTTGAACCTCGATGTTTTCAAGTTCACTTAATCACGGCCTTAAAAATGGCACTAGTCCTTTCAATTTTAGTTCAAATGAACCCTTTCTTGATATTTTACGACCATCGAATGGATAAGATCACCCCTGGAAAAAAAACTGAATAAACAAGGATTTGATCTTTGTTCTGACAAAAATAAAAAATCACCTAAAGGGCTAGAAACACATAGGTTTTTTTGGCGCTGATTCAAACTTGAAAAATTTTCAAGTTTAAATCCATCATCAAAACTAAACAATGATGTTTAGTCTTGAAAATCTTGCGCAAAGGCTTTTGTACTGCTATCGTTTGCCAACTGACCTGTTGAAATCGGTGCCCTGAAAAAGCTGGCACCATAAATCAAGAAACACAACCGAATAGTAAGAGAATTTGGACGCTCGCTGTGTGCGTGATCACCAGCCTCTAAGTGGTAAGGTGGATTTTGTGCAGTTGAAACTAATACTATTCTTACAAAAACATCGCGGATCTATTCCATTTGCTCATTGATAAACCAACCCTTGATCAAGCCTAAGGTTATCTGAGATGTCCCCATCAACTATTTTTAGAGTCGACAATAAAGTTTATCTGTTTTCAGGACATTCTTACCTACTTCTTCTCAGAAATAATTTAACATTGTGTTTTATTGCTGTGAGTTAGTACAACCCTAAGATTAGGACCCTCATCAAAATAGAAATTTTAGTACATACCGTTATAGTTGTTAGTGTACTTTGTTAATTTTTAATTTTTATTTTTGTTAATTTAGTTACAAAATGGGCTAGTAAACATGATACCACTAGAGATGTTAAATTGAGAGTAACTATACAATTTTAATGAAACTAATGTCTAAGAATTATCATTGAAAGTAAAAACTGTGTTGAGAACTTTTAAAATCAATATGTAGCAAAAAGTAACTATATTCCTAGTAAAAGCTTCTAATTTTAATGGAGTCATTGTGCACAAAGAAATATGTCTAATTTAAAAAAATAATATCTCTGAACAAGATTTTTCCAACTATGTGGTTAGCTCCATTAATCTTTGTTAAGTAAAACCCTTATTTAGCCATGAAATTTGTTATATGTTGCGCTCTGATTAGGAGGAAAAAGTAAAATTTGTATCTCATAGTTTTTTTTTCTGGGCATGCCTTAATCCTTATTTACTTTCATGAAGCCACAAATACATACCAATTACGGGTTTACATCTTCTAAAACTTTTTAAAAGAGAGTAACTTTATAATTTGTCAATTGATGGCTATAGATGCGTGAAAACATATTAAAACGGGAACCGCAATTGTCTAGTAAATTGCCTAAGCGATTTGTGCAATACTCCTTAATGTACTATTAAAGCTTCTGTAAATATACTTTATGTTTGCTTGCAGTAATTACAGGCAATTTCTGTTTTACGGCTCGGCAAGACGTCAATTGGGAAAAACAAAGCTTAAATTTAAAAAAAATATATAGTAAATCTTGGAATCTCTGCACGCTCTCTCTCTCTCTCTGCACAAATATATATATATATATATATATATATATATATATATATATATATATATATATATATATATATATATATATATATATATATATATATATATATATATATAGGTAGGTAGGTAGGTAAGTTTTATTTTATCCACAATACAAACATAAATAAAAAAAATGACAACACTAATAAATTATTGCAGCAAAAAGAAAGTCCTAAGGACTTGTGCTGCAATTTCATATTATGATTTACATCTTATAAATAAATATCTAAACATAACATCTTCAATAACATTTTCAATTTATTTTTAAACCCATATAAAGTGACAGACTCCCTGATGCCAGCCGGCAAACTATTCCAAACAGAAGGCCCCAGATTACGAACCACATATGATGATCGAACTGTTTTTCTTTGTTCATGGCTTAAAAGTTGTGAATTTCTTGTATCATAATTATGGTACTCCTGATTCATGGAAAAATAATCATGAAAATACTCAGGGCATATATGTTTCATGCTCTGGAACACAAAAATTGATGCCTGGTAGTCACGAATCTCACCAACATTTAAAACATTACACCGGGAAAAGCTAGCAGTAGTTTTGGATTCAACCTGCTCTTTTATGTCCGCAATCAATCGAATGCTTTTATTTTGCAAAATCTGGATCCTTTTGTAATTAGAGAAGAAATTGCTAGCCCAATGAACACAACCATAATCTATATAAGGATGAACAAGGGAAAAATAAATGATTTTTAAAATCTTGAACGGAAAAGTTTTTTTACACGTCTCAAAATTCCTAGACCCCTAGCCATTTTAGCACCAATAACACTGCAATGCTTTTTCCAACTAATATATTATTATCTAAATAAAACCCCAAATACCTAATTTCAAAAACTTGTTTAATGGGTAAATGTCCAAAAAAAATGTTATTATTATCATTAAGTAACCTACCTGTTCTACTAAATATAATGTAATTTGTTTTAGATGCATTAACTGCTAGGGAACTACCTACTGTAAAACTGCGCAAACGTTCAAGTGCCAAATTAGCCTTATGTGTAACCTGCACCAAACAACTACCAATTACTGTTATCGCAGTGTCGTCCACGAAAGAGGTCAGCGCCTCAACTCCAACATGTGAAGCCAACGAATTAACATAAATAAGATAAAGTAGAGGTCCCAGCACGGAACCTTGAGGCACTCCACACTTAACACCGAACTCTCTGCTTGATATATCTGATAAAGCAACTTTGATAGTCCGGCCATGCAAATACGATGAAAACCACTTTACACAAGTGCTACCTAACCCAAGCCCACTTAGTCTACTAAGAAGAGTATTAAAATCAACAGTGTCAAAAGCTTTACGGAAATCTACAAAAACAGTTAAAGGAACCATATTATTTTCAAACGCATTATCAACAAAACTTAAAAGATGGTGTACTGCATGACTAGTGGAATGTTTACTTCTGAAACCAAACTGTCCATTATACAAAATTTTCTTCGAATCCAAAAAATCATACAATCGTTTATAAATAGCTTTTTCATAAATTTTACTAAATAAAGGTAAAATGGAAATTGGTCGCCAATTACAGGGTTCTGAGGGGTCCCCACCTTTATGTAAAGGTATGATTTTAGATCGTTTCAGTTCCGACGGGAAATGCCCTTTAACCATTTAGAGATTAATTAAATGAACCAGTACCGGTAAAAGATACACCGACACATAATTAAAAGCCTTTAGGTTCAATCCATCTACACCAGAAGAATTTGATTTAAGGCTACAAACAATTTTTTCAACTTCTTCTACATTAAATGGTACAAATTCAAACCCATTCTGCATGCTTGAAGGATTTGCGTTAATGTTGACGGCACAACCACCTCTAGACACTTCATTCTGTATAACACTACCAATTTTCGAAAAATAATCACCCATGTAATTTGCTATTTCCAATTTATCATGAATAATTCTATTACTAGTTTTTAAATTGGTTATACACATATCTTTTTTTTCACATCCTATCACTTCACGGACAATTCCCCAAGTATCTTTTATATTACCTTCCTTAGTCTTCAAACGGTTTAAATAATACTCATTCTTTGCATTTCTTTTTGAATTATTTACATAATTTCTCAACTCTTTAAACTCATTTAAAATCATTTCAGATGGATTATCAAGATATTGACAATACAACTTATTTCTTTGTCTTATTAAACTCAAAATTTCATCATTTATCCACGGCTTTCTCGGTTTAGCTTTCTTGCAATTAATTTTATTCAATGGGAAATTTTTCTCAAACACAGGGTAAAGAATATCTGAAAAAATGTTAAAAGCTTTTGAAGCATCATACTCTTCATTGTAAACCACCTCCCAATTTTGGAGGATCTTTCCTTGGAGGAATCTGTCATGGGGGAAGAAAAATTCAAGGAAAAGAGCGCATGATTTTCTAGCATTACTATAAGAAAACAATGAAAAATAAACATGAAAACGTTTTTTCAAATGAAAGGAAGGAGTAGCATTGAAACTTAAAACGAACAGAGATTACGCATATGAGGGGTTCTAAAAATACTTTAGCATAAAGAGCGAGGTATTTAGGAGGAGATAAATACCTCGCTCTTTATGCTATCAAATAAAAAAAAAAAAAAAATTTTTTTAGCTGAAAGTAAGTAGCGACATTAAAACTTAAAACGAACAGAAATTACTCCGTATATGAAATGGGTTGTCCCCTCCGCAATCCCTCGCTCTTTACGCTAAAGCTTTTAATTGTTTTAAAAAGTAGAATTGTGGCAAAGAGTCAAACTTTTTTATAGATAGGAGCTTGAAACTTCTACAGTAGGGTTCTCTGATACGCTGAATCTGATGGTGTGTTAAGATTCTATGACTTTTAGGGGGTGTTTCCCCCTATTTTCTTAAATAAGGCAAATTTTTTCAGGCTCGTAACTTTTGATGGGTAAGGCTAAACTTGATGAAACTTATATATTTAAAATCAGCTATAAAATGCGATTCTTTTGGTGTAGCTATTGATATCGAAATTCAATTTTTTAGAGTTTTGGTTACTATTGAGCCGGGTCGCTCCTTACTACAGTTCGTTACCACGAACTGTTTGACTCGCTCGGAATCCAAACTGGATATCATGCAAAAAATATTTTGCATCCAGAAAACTAAGAAGCCTGGATAGCATAGCCTTCTCAAAAATTTTGCTGAAAACAGATAGGAGAGAAATTGGCCTATAATTAGCAGGATCACTCCGAGAACCACCTTTATACAGCACTATAACCCTAACTCCCTTGAGAGATTCAGGTAAAATTCCCTTCTTGAAAGACAGATTGACAAGCATAGTCAATGGTGACAGATTAGCAGGTAGAATGGCACGGATAACCCTTATAGGAGTTTTTTCTGGTTCTGAAGAGCATTCACGATACGAGCTACCTCAAATTCAGAAACAGAATTCAAGACCATTTACTTTAAACATGAGGGTCCAAGATAGGCTCTAAAATCACAACGAGAAGATGCAGAGCTCGCAGAGGAAGCAGTTGCCTTCCCTATATTAGCTAAATCAGAGGTAAGCCCAAGCTGAACATCTGCATCTCCTTGGATGGTTCTACCATCGAGTATCAGCATTGATGGAACTGAAGGCAGAGGAGGAGTAGGTCTAAGAACTGAATTAATCAAATACCATGTCTTCCTAATATCCTTCCCACATTCAGAAAACCTCCTATAATAATACTGAGATTTTGCCATTCGACACAGAGAATTAAATATACTCCTATAGGCTTTGAATCATTCGAGATGAGCTACAGATGATGAAGCCTTGTAAAGCTTCCACAAATAATTTTTCCTTTTCCAGCTTTTATGGAGACTCAGTGGTTTACTCAGATTCAGTGGTGCTATCTTTTTTTAAGTATGGGGCGCTGGATTCTGATTGCAAATTTCCAGGATTCCTTATTTTACTGAATCATAAAAGGAATCAAAAGAGCGGTTGAAATTTGAATCAGAAATCAAACTATCCCATGGTAGATCAGCCAGACGAGAATTAAGTAGACCTAGCTCAGCATCACCATAACGGAAAAATGGGAGATTAGATGGTGATGCTATACGCTGCACTTGATCAGCACTCTTGTATCGGGAAATAGCGGGAAAATTATCAGAAATATTACTAACCAAATTATTTAAGACAGACATCTAGTGACGAAAAAATATTATCAACAAGAGACGCAAGCTTGTCAGTAACTCGGGTTGGTATACAAACTGAAGGTAGGGTACCCGAACAGAACATCATTTACAAAAAATCAGTAGTCGAAGCAGAATTTTGATCCAGCAGGTTGAGGTTAAAATCACCCATAAGGATTAGTTCATAGGGATGTTTTTGAACTGAGTCCAAAACTTCTTCAAGAATTTTCATAAACGAAGGAATAGACCCACTGGGGGACCTATATACCAAACCCACAGCCTAATTTTTTGCATTGATTTAATCTAAAAAAAAGGGATTCGAAGTTTCCTTCCTCACTTCTGCTCAAATCACTTCGGACATTAAATATGAGACAATCAGCAATATAAAGGACAAGGCCACCTCTTGCCATCTGTTTCTGATTCAGCTTCTCAATCCTATATCCTCGAATATCTAAAAGGATATCCTTTTTTAAATCCAGGAAAGTTTTGCATAATCCTATAACATCAGGAGTTCCACCACTAATGATCCGTTTCAACTCATCATTCAATATAAAAAAAAAACAAGTTTTTTTTAACGGAAAGTAAGGAGCGACATTAAAACTTAAAACAAACAGGTATTACTTCGTATATGAAAGGTGCTGCTTCCTCATCAACGCCCCGCTCTTTACGCTAAACTTTGACTCTTTCTCTTAACTCTATTTTTTAAAACAGCAAAAAACTTTAGCGTAAAGAGCGGGGCGTTGATGAGGAAGCAGCCTTTCATGTACAAAGTAATTTCTGTTCGTCTTAAGTTTGAATGTCGTTCCTTACTTTCCGTTAAAAAAAACTTGTTTTTTTTTTATTTAATTTCTGAACGTTTTTGAATCAATGCATGTTTTGATTTTGGCTCACCACAGATGAATAACTAAAACGAAATTTACGTATTTATTTTTTTTTTTGGCTAAATGGCTTTCCCATAGTTTTGATCAAATAATTTTGAGAAAAACGAGCGGGGGAGGAGGCCTAGTTGCCCTCCGTTTTTTTGGTTACTTAAAAAGGCAACTAGAACTTTTAATTTTTTACGAACGTTTTCATTAGTAAAACATATACGTAACTTACGAATTAACTTACGTAACGAACTTCTATATTCTTATTTTTTCTTGCGTATATGAGGGGGTTCACCCCTCGTCGATACTTGGGAAAAAAGAGAGCATATGAGGGGGCCTAGGGGCCCTCCAATTTTTTTTGGTCGTTTAAAAATGGCACTATAACTTTTAATTTCCGTTAAAATGAGCCCTCTCGCGACATTCTAGGACCACTGAGCCGATACGATCACCCCTTGGAAAAAAAAATAACAAAAAAACAAATAAACACGCATCCTTGATTTGTCTTCTGGCAAGAAATTTGAAATTCAACATTTTTGTAGATAGGAGCTTGAAACTTGTACAATATGGTTCTCTGATACGCTGAATCTGATGGTGTCATTTTCGTTAAGATTGTATGACCTTTAAGGGGTGTTTTCCCCTAATTTCGAAAATGAGGCAAATTTTCTCAGGCTCGTAACTTTTGATGGGTAAAACTAATCTTGATGAAACTTATATATTTAAAATATAAATATATAGGGCGTTCAGGAGGAAAAGCCCCTTTCATATATGGAGTAATTTCTGTTTGTTTTAAGTTTTAATGTTGCTCCTTACTTTCATTAAAAAACTTGTTTTTTTTTTTTATTTAATTACATCACAAAACAATATTTCAATAATATTGACAATAAACAATAAAACAATAAAATTAATATCCGGGCATTTTTGAATTAATGCATGCTTTGATCTTGGCATATTTTAATATTTATGAAAAACTTTTCATATTTATTTTTTCATTGCTTTTTCAAATAATGCTAGAAAATCCTGCGCCCCCTTATTGAAATTCTCTTCCCCCATGAGAAGTTTCTCCATGGAAATATCCTCCCACGTAACCCCCCCCCCCCCCTCAACTCTCCCCCCTAAACCAAAAAATTCCCCTGAAAACTCCTGTACACTTCCCAGTAACCCTTACTATATGTAAACACAGGTCAAAGTTTGTAACTTACACCCCCTCCCACTGGGACTGCGGGGGAGTAATTCGTCCCTAAGGAGATAGTTATTAGGTTTTTCGACTATAGTGAATAAAACGGCTATCTCAGAATTTTGATCTGGTGACTTTTGGGAAAAAATGAGCGTGGGAGGGGGCCTAGGTGCCCTCCAATTTTTTGGTCACTCATAAAGGGCACTAAAACTTTTTATTTCCGTTAGAATGAGCCCTCTCGCGACATTCTAGGACTACTCAGTCGATACGATCACCCCTGGGAAAAAAAAAACAAAAAAACAAACAAAAAACAAACAAATAAACACGCATCCGTGATCTGTCTTCTGGCAAAAATGTGAAATTCCACATTTTTGTATATAGGAGCTTGAAACTTCTACAATAATGTTCTCTGATACGCTGAATCTGACGGTGTGATTTTCGTTAAGATTGTATGGCTTTTAGGGGGTGTTTCCCCCTATTTTCTAAAATGAGGCAAATTTTCTCAGGCTCGTAACTTTTGATAGGTATAACTGATCTTGATGAAACTTATATATTTAAAATCAGCATTAAAATACGATTCTTTTGATGTAACTATTGGTATCAAAATTCCGTTTTTTAGAGTTTCGGTTACTATTGAGCTGGGTCACTCCTTAGTGCAGTTCCTTACCACGAACTGTTTGGAAAGACGAGCAAAGACCCTGAATGTTAAGATGAAACACAGAGAAAATATCATCTCGTTTAGAGGAGGCAGAACTCCTTGCTTTTATAAGCCGAATTAGAATCGTTATTCTTCTGATTTCTACTTCCAATTGAATTATTAATTATATTTTCAATATTTAAAGGATTATTCTGTAATTCAAGTAAACGTTCCCCCAAAGAGTTAATACCACCTAATAAATAAATGTTATATACCCTCTAATAGAAATCGCCAAATTACTCATGGTGGATGGCAGTTCAAATGGTGGTTGGTGGTTGGCACTTTCCCCTTCTAAAAATCATATTTATGCTCTTAAGTAACTTATTTCTAACCTCGGAGCAACCTTATTTAAGAAACTCATTTCCCACATTATCAGCACCCATAGCCTTATTATTTTTTTATTTTTTTAGTACTGTCACTAATTCTTCCACACGAAACAAATCTTCCTTCACATCCAAGGTACAACAAACGTTTTCATTTTTCTTTATATGTTTTCTTGTAACTCTATCTCGGTTTAGGACACTCTCAAAATGTTCCGCCCATCTTTTAACTCTTTTCTTGTCACTAATTGTGGCCCCATTCCTATCTTTAACTAGGACTAGTCTGGATTGACTACTCCCTCTCAATTTATTAATATGCCAGTACAATATTTTACTATTATACCGTCTAGCAGCATTTCCCAGAAACTTGGCAATTTATCCGGGACCTCCAATTCATTCCTCCTTGGTTGGTTTTACAAAGCTCACCTCCCGGAACTTCCTTCCCCACGTAATTTCTCACCATGGAAAATCCCCCAAGACGAAAATCCCCCCCTACACACACACAAACAAATGAAAAGGTCAGTATAATTCCCATAACAAATGCTAAATGTGAAAAATGTATAAATTCCGTAACGTAGCCCATCTCCTTAGGGGCGCCTTGGGTTATTTATTTCCAAAGGCATACCTATTGGACCCTTGCACTATCCTGAACAAAAATGACTTATCTCAAAATCTTAATCGAACAATTTTGGGGGAAAATAAGCGTGGGAGGGGGCTAGCTGCCCTCTAATCTTCCTGGTCACTTAAAAAGGGCACTACAATTTGTTGATTTCCGATCGAATCAGTCCTCTCCTGATGTTTAAGGATCACTGCTTTGATACAATCGCCCTGGGGAAAACATAAAAAAAAAACTAAAAAATACTTAAAAGCAAAAAAACACGCATCTGTAATCGTTCCTCTGGCAAAATATGCAAAGTTCCACATTTTCACATATAGGAGCTTAAAACCCCGACGGTACGGTTTTCTAATATGCTGAATTTGACGGTACCATCTTCATTAAGATCACTTGTCGTTTTGGGGGTGTTTCCCCTTTTTCTTCCAAAATTGGACACATTTTCTCAGGTTTATAGATTTATGGGTTACATAAAAGTTTAGCATATATATATATTTCAAATCAGTATGAAAATTAGATTCTTTTGATGTATCTATTTTTACCAAAACTTTCAAAACTGTTTCTTATAATTGTGACTACTATTTAGAAGCGTCGCTCCTTACTTACAGTTCGTTACCTCGAATCGTTTGAAAGGTATCAGTTAGCTTTTAGCTTTTTAATTGTTTCTATTTATGCATTAAATAAAAAAAACAACATGTTTTATTAATTGAAAGCAAGGTAAATTGCTTACAAAGTTTGTAAATTGCAGTCCCTCCCGCGGGGACTGTTGGGGAGTAAGTCGTCCCCAAAGAAATAGTTTTTATGTTTTTCGACTATATTGAATAAAATGGCTATCTTAGAATTTTGATCCGGAGATTTTGGGAGAAAGATGAGTGTGGGAGGGGGCCTAGGTGCCCTCCAATTTTTCGGTCACTTAAAAAGGGCACTAGAACTTTTAATTTCCGTTAGAATGAGCCCTCTCACGACATTCTAGGACAACCGGGTTGATACGATTACCCCTGGGGAAAAAAAACAAACAAACAAATAAACACGCACCCGTGATCTGTCTTGTGGCAAAACATGCAATATTCAATATTTTTGTAGATAGGAGCTTGAAATTTCTACAGTAGGGTTCTCTGAAACGCTGAATCTGATGGTATGATTTTCATTAAGATTCTAAGACTTTTGAAGGATGTTTTCCCCTATTTTCTAAAATAAGACAAATTTTCTCAGGGTCTTAACTTTTGATGGGTAAGTCTAAACTTAATGAAACTTATATATTAAAAATCAACATAAAAATGCGATTCTTTTGATGTATTTACTGTTATAAAAATTCCATTTTTTAGAGTTTTGATTACTATTGAGCCGGGTGGCTTCGTTACCACAAGCTGTTTGAAAGGTGTTGCTAAGCAGCAACGAAACAAATGAGTTTTATAGACAGGTGACGGCAATATGTTTTTTAAAAGATGTATTTTAAAATCCTATATCCAAATTCACAATATAATGTCAGGTGGTGCGAAGCAGTCGTTGGGGAGAAAGTCAATATAAAAAAGATCAAAAATTCCTTGTTAATCAAAAAGACAAGCACGGATGACCCAAATAGAATATAGGTTGACTTTTCAGTGAAAATAAATATTAAGTTGGTCAACCTTGACTCAGGCAATCTTTTACATCACAGATGTAGATGTAACTTTAGTCATGACGTTAATATTTGTTCTAACCTGTTTTTGTTTTTTCAAACAGATCAAAGCCACAAAATTCGTGGATCTTTTCTGGGCGTCACATCTGGCCTTAGCTTATCAAACCCTTCTGGATTCAATAGCTCAAATTCCTCTGGGCTCATAAGAAATATCCTAAGCCCTGGTCATTTGTAAAAAAAAAAAAAAAAAAAAAAAAAAAAATATCACAGTCAAGTTTTTTATGTCTTTGGGGTTCTCCTGAATAAGGTACTGACAGAAATGAGTTCTAAGCTGTTTAAAAAAAAATATTTTTTATATCCTTTTGTGGGCGCCATTTTGGAATGAACTATTATAAATTCCAAGCAAATCGGAGGTAAAAATCTGGCAAACTCTTACCTCAGTATTTTGAAGTCCTGGGTCCGCTAGGCTCGGGGAATTCTAGGAATAAATTTCAAACCCTTTGGGATCAAAAAACATTATTCAGTTTTTCGGTCCCGTTTCTGGACGAACTTGTATATTCATAGTCCTTGGGCCGGGGACTTTAAGAGGATTTATGGTGTTCCCGATTTGTGTCTTTAGCGTTTTCCAAGCGTTTGGAATCAAACGAAGTTATTCAGTTTTCTGCCCCCAGTTTTGGATGAGCTTGTATATTTACAGTTCTTAAGCCAAAGACTTTAAGGGGATATATGGTGCAATCCTATTTTTTATATTAGGGTCCTTGTTGCCAGAAACTTGCTGATCAGTTTCAAGCCGCTGCTTGTTTGCCCCTTTTTGAGCACCATTTTCCGGGAGCCTATGTCCTCAACTCAAGAGGATCTTAGATACTGCTTTGTCATTCATATTTTAGGATCCCTAACCCCCCCCCCCCCCTAAGAAATATGGTCCCATTGGTTCAAACTTATAGGCGATTAAAAATTAAAGTTTCAAGCTGTTCGGAAAACAAAGTTGTTGTTTTTTTTACCCTATTAGGGCAAAATTTATCAGGGAGCTATGCCCCAGCCTAAATTTGTTTCTATATTACGATAAGATATGTCTATAGATGTAATTTTGAGATGGGGATATCTCGTCTATTCCACTTTGTAGAAGAGACTTTCTTAATAGTTTCAAGATGTTCATAACTGTTATCACCAATTCCAAGAACCCTGACAGATTTAGACTGGCTTGACGCAGGCAACACTCGTAGCTCAAAAAAGAGGAAAGAGGCATTACCACTAGCCAGTCATCAGTGGTAAGTGGCTCTTGATTCTCACAACTTTGTCCCACCTCAAACCGCTCTTCAAGCAATATTTTTTTTAGGCTACGGGTATCACTTCTTACATCCAGGAAAGATTTTCATATATCCAAGAAAGATTTTCATATATCCAGGAATGATAAAAATAATTCTGGCATCCATCAACCCGATCTCGACGGTATATTCCACAAAACACCTTGCCTCGTGATCACAAATGGTAGGACGGACAGTGCCTGGACGATGACTAAACCTAATAGTAGTAGGTTCCCTATCCCTATCTGTGCTCATTACTCTCAGGGGCACCTCAAAAATTTTAGCACCTCTTCCCTCTGAGACTAACAGACGCAGTCGTTGAGTTGTTGGAAAACAAAATTTTTCCAAGTTGTGGCTTTTTCAAGCTATTTGCATGTTGGAATTCTGTAGACCCAAGACCTTTTGGATCTATGTTTTAGGAAGCTGGTAATAAAACAGTTAAGGACGCAAGTTTCAAGTTCAGTTTATTTTGTGCACTGGGGTCTCCTTAACCCAGCAACTTAGACTTAAAGATCTAAGCTTTAAGCCAATGAAAAAAATATGACCCATCTTATGAACCAATGACTTATGCAAATAAGTTTCGAAGCGATCAAAAGAACGCTGAATACCCCTTTTTGTACCATCGGGGAGAGGCGAGAGGGGTTACGTCCAACCTAAAATGTATATTGTGCGTTAGTGCTCCTTTTAAGAGACAAAAGTGATTAACTGGACAAAAGCCACCCTCCTACCCCCAATAATACTCCAAACACATGCTACCAAAATCTTGGAATAGCTGTATTGTGCAGTTGAAAGGCCCAGAAACTCTGTCTCTTGAGACGTCAACCTCCAACAACCCTCAGGGTAAGGGCTACAAGTCAAACCACAGTCATTATCAAAAACTAAAATTTTTTTCCGAATGTATATATTACAAGCATATATTTTGACTCTAGACGAGGCTCAAAGACGTCACAATAGTCCATACAAGCATATTTTATATACAGTCAGTGTTTTTAGACACTTTACATATGCCATTCCATTGCGATCAAAGAGAGGTGGTGAAATTGCTGAGGCTCTAGAAGCCACATTGAATAAGATTAATATAGAAAAATTTAAACAGATCGAGGTAGTGAATTTGTTAATCCACATGTAATGAAGGATTTATTAAAATATAATTCAAGGCTTTATCATAGTCATAGTCCAATAAAGGCAGCATTGGGTGAACGGTTGATAAGAACGATTCAACTTTTAATCTCGAAATATTGTACATTGAAAAATACTGCTCTTTTATTCATGATTTAGATAAAATTGTGTTGATTTATAATCAACGTCTCCATTTATCCCTGTCCAAGCTTAGTCCTCTGGAAGTTCATCGAGGAGAGCTTGAAACATTTACATTAAAAAAAAAAAATATTCCAATGAATGGCAAGCGAAAAGAAGAAATTCAATGCTGGTGATAGAGTTCGAATCAGTCAAATTAGTAAAATTTTTGAAAAGGAAAATTATTTAGGGCCCACTGAATTAATAAAGTGTCAAAAGTCTTAGACGCTAAACCTGTAACGCAACGTCTGCGTGATATAAAAAATAAAGAGTTTCTTGGTGGTTTTTATGAGTGTGAATTGCAAAAAGTTAAAATCAATGGAATGTATCAGATTTCTAGGGCGATAATGAAAGAAAGGTTGAGATGGCTAGGCCACGTTCTGCGGATAAAGGATGACAGATTGCCGAAGGTTGTCCTTTTTTGCCATCCTTCTGAGGCTAAACGGAAAACAGGTCGTCCTCGCTTGGGGTGGGAGGATGTCATAAATAAAGATTGAAAGGAAATGGGAACTTCCTGTGAAGGTGTAAAGAGGGAGGCCTTAAATAGATGGGGTTGGAGGAGGACCGTGCGTAGCTGTGTTGGCGTCAGGTGGCTTGGTGCTGCAGTGAGTTATTAGTAGTAGTAGTAGTAGTTAGTAGTATTTTTAAAACCTGCAAAAGGTACAAAAATCAATTTAAAAAAAACGAAGTTCTTATGCCGATAGTAAAGAGCGAAGTTGCAACTTAAAACGATCAGGAATTATAGCTATGGGGCTTATGCAACATATTTTTGAAAAAAATCATGATACAGAAAAACTGGCTCGTGATGTATTCCTACATTTGTGGAATTCTGAAAAACTAGCACTGTGCAGAAAACTAAACCCTTTTGAGTTTTCTAGACAGTTTAAATTTCAATATTGAAATTGATATCATTGAAATCAAAATCAATACAAGTTATGGATTTATTCAAGTATGAAATTAGGTGATATAGAATCTGTTTACTCAGGCAGAAAAAAATGGGTAAATAAACAGGGAGTAAGGCTCATGATGAATAAGGAATCTGCTAAGTCTTGTTTAGGGTGGGGAGATATTAATAATAGAATACTAATGGTTCATTTTATGACTAAAATTTCAGTGTATCAATTATACGCCCGTGTAGAATTGACTAACGGAGAAACTAGTGACTCAGATGGATTTTACTTACAGCTACAGGACCAAGTAGACAAGGTCCCAAATAGAAATAATTAAAAAAAAAATCCGAGGAAAGTAAAGAATGAAGTTGAAATTGAAAACGGACAAACATTATCATTTTAAAGCTATACAAATAAACCAGCAAAAGACGTTTTTCTTTATTTTTAGGGTTATAGAAAACTTGCATTTTACTGAAAGCACAAAAGTCAAATATAAAAACACAGGAATATGGATTTGGGAGTCAGAAATGAGTATGCTGCCAGACAACAATAAACGAATATATAAAGATTTTCATAGTCTTGTACCATTTATGACATCAGTAACTTCAGTATACAATCAAAATTATCTTAAAAACATAAGCGCAAAATTAAATATTTTCTTAATTAACGCAAAGAAATTGTAGAATTTCTTTGATTGATTTTAATATTAGATTGATTTATCAAGTAGTATTTCGGTCTGGGCAGCTATAATACCGATAGTGAATAATGTACAATCTTAAATTATAAGAAATAGGCTTTAGTATTACTTGAAATGAAGACCAAATAATACATAATATGAACTCTGGAAATCCTGTTATTTCTCTCCATACAATAGTAAATTTCAAGCTATGATAAAATTCTAAGGCTAATTTACAGTCCTAGTCAGTGTTTCCACTTCATGATGGCAAGTTTTCCGTTCTGGTAGACCAAAAATCCGTAAAATTCCGACGACTGAGAACGAAAAATCTGTCAAATTTTCCGTTAAAAAATCCTAAGAATCCACAACAAAAATCTGTTCAAATAGAACTCTTGTGGTAAGCAGTTGTTTCAAGCAGAAAAGTGTGCTCTGTTGAAACACTTCCTGGAGTTCAATGCTGCCCTCAAGAAAGATTCCACCAGATCCGTGGGCAGTCAAACGAGAAAAAAAAGCCGAAAATTCCATTTATTCATCTCTTGAAAAAGGTAGTGTGAACGGGATAGATAAGAGGGTTGGACAAATGATGCACTGGCTACTTGAATTTCACCTAAAATGTCGTCAAGCCGAATTGCGGATCAGCAAGTGCGATCTTACCCAGAGTTTTCTTTCGAGTTCACATCTCGTTTCTCCCTTTTTGTCTTTTTAATGTAACTAATTACCCCCCCCCTCTCCCACGAAGATACCAAAAGAGTTTTAAGACAGATGTTTAACAGTTCATGGATATTTTTCATATAGTCCAGAATGTCGCCGAGTCTCTCGTTGCCTGTAAATTGCTAAATGAATTCCGCAACTATCTTATTGTGAAAAAGAACACAACTGCATGAAACCTAGTGTCTCGGTGACGCTTCTGCTTGAGTTGGACTAGAGTATATCTCGGAACGCTCGTTTATCAGTCTATAGACTACACTTCCTATCTGATCGTACAGCTCAAACATACAATATTCTGTTAAGTGGTATACAAATCAGCCTGCTGTCTAAATTATTAGACAGCTAAGCTAACTCAGTAAAAATTGTCCTTTTATCGTGATAGACTACGATCCGCAGTTACTTTGGGCTAAAAGAGCTCGACGAATTTGATGTGTATGTACGGTTAATCTATTAGAACTCATGAAGGCCAATACCTCGGAAGCTAGCTCCTTTGAAAGCCTCTAAATTTTGAGAAAATACACGCTTAGTGACTAGAACGGATACGGATATCGATTAACTATAATATATAATGCTGTATAAAAAAAAAAACAACA
The DNA here is from genome assembly GCF_032884065.1 of Artemia franciscana. NCBI lineage: Eukaryota > Metazoa > Arthropoda > Branchiopoda > Anostraca > Artemiidae > Artemia > Artemia franciscana. The sequence goes on along the minus strand of NC_088866.1, from coordinate 38,642,611 downwards.
TTTTCTGGGGTACTGGGATACAACAGAAATCAGCTACCGCTGCATTTCGGCGACGGCATCAGCTCTAGAAACAAGAGCTTCACGTTGTACACTAGCTGGTGTTTGGCACTCTTCAATGGTCTCGTTTGGCTTGACCGACATGATTCTTTTGGTCAGCTTTGGTCCAGGATGATCGATTCAGAGTGAACGTTTATCCTTCTTATCCCTGCCTTCAGGATGATCGATTCAGAGTGAACGTTTATCCTTCTTATCCCTGCCTTCGTTTGCATCACAGTCCTTAGCGAGATGGATGAGAGACGATTCATATTGTCTTTGATGATCAGTGATTTGAAAATCAGTTTTGATTTTTTTTAGGACAATAAAGAAATGTTCAACGATGGCGTTTGAGAATGGTAGCGAAAGCAAATACCTATTCACGACCATGACGTTTACAAACCTTGGACTTCCAGTGGGAGTATTGATCTCGGAAATCTTTCTCCAGAAGCCCAAATTTTCAGTACTTTTAGGGAGGTCTGAGACCAGCATTTCCCGCTACTCGTCATGAATGCTTTTATCATTCCAGTTCAGAAGTTCGTATTTGCGAAGGAATTTTGATAGTTTTATTGTAGCTGTCGAGTCGGTGGCCATCACAGGGTCTAACAGATCAGCGCACACGAACATTTCGCCGTCAAATACGAATCTTTGCTGTATCTGCTTAATCGCCTCGACGTAAAGATAACGGGCTGACAAATACACTAAATTAACAGAAAGATCTTCAGTGCATGTTCTTTGGTTTGACTGCAACGTCTCCAGAGATTCACAGGCGAGTATCCCAAGATATAACTCTTCCAAAGCAAAGTATTCCCTGACATTTTCAGGGTTCAACTCTAGTGCAGACGTCCCTCTGACGTAGGCTGCTTTCATAAGGTTCATTGACAATTTACGGATCAGTAGCTTGACTTGTGGTTGAATGATGGAAGAGCGGCTTTTCGCTCTAGAAGATTTTGTTAAAATCATTGAATAACTCCAGAACATAGCTTTCAAATTCCAACTGGATTCTCAAAAGTGGATTAGCCAACGCTTGTGCAGTTCGATCGTTAGCGTGAGTAGGGTCTTCGAGAGCTAACCCTTGGAAGTAGAGTTGCAAAGGACTCCACTGTTCGAGAATCCTATCTACCTACAATTTAAGTGAAAGCCAACGCGTCTGCCTTTGCGAGAGCATTCGATGGATATTTATGACAGTAAATCTTTGGAAGGCAACAAAGTCGCTCTCAGCACTCATGTTGAAATGGGCATACACGGTACGACATAATCTTCTAACCCTTTGTTAGCTTCTTACAGGCATAAGAAGCTACTAGCTCTATCATATTGCTGCTACACTTTACACTGGTGATCCAGGGATACTGTGCCTTGATTTTGCTGACAACGGAATCGTCAGAGCCAAAAATGATATTGCAGTTATCCAAACAGTAGCCGATCCAGTTCTCGAGTGGTATCTTTCTATCTTTGATAGCTTTCTCGACAAGCTCAAAGACTGTTTCTGCTCTTGACTCAGGGCTTCTGACCATGTCCTGCAGGTCAACTTCTATTTCAAGTTCTGGGCTGCAAAATATGACGGCAACAGCAAGTTGTTTCACCACACTGACATCGGTTGTCTCATCGATAATGACCGTGAACTGAGTTGACTCGAGTTTTCGCAAACAATCTCATCAAAATAAGTCCATAGCCTTGGAGAACGATGTTATGTGTTTTCTGTTTTCCAAGAGTCTGTAACTTTTCAGTTACAGACTTATTTGGCAGGCTTTTCACAAGTGGTACTACCTGGTCAACCACCGTAACAATATATTTAGCCTCTATAGTTCAGGGTTTCTGGGTGGCGAAAGTACCAACCGGTTAACACCGCCTAAAAGGTGATTTCTGCCGGTATGGTTAAAATCAAGTGGCATGGATAAAATCAAATAACTGGCTAAAATCAAATTTCTAACTGCTACTATGTGATTTTGGTAGCACTCCGCTAATCTAAGACTGTCATAGTTCTTTCAGGTATTAAAGAAACCGTGTAACCACGTGTAACATTCTGTCAGTAAAACAAGAAGGAAAAGCTATGAAATTACAAATTCTATTCTTGAAGTATTCTATTTACTAAGTGCGTATTGTGTCAACTTATGCAACAAAACGCCTTACCGGTTTAAAATAGCTTCCTCGATTTAATATAACACAATACTAACTCCCTGTATAAATAAATCTCGGGAATCAACTTGACCTGATGACTCACTGCATAGCTCACGGTTGTTTGAAGAGTGGATACGACTTGATCGTGTTAACTCCAAACCGGTTTCTGGACTGGAGTAGGTGAGCTGATTAGTCCGAGAATGAACTCTGGTTGAAAAATAGTCGGAACGGAAAACAACAAAGAAACAACAGTAAAGATTGATACTTAAAAAGATCAGTGTGATTTGAGAATAAAAACAACTAAGTTCAATTCTTACGTAAAATCTTAGAAAATCCGTCAAAAATCTGGAAATCCTACAGATCAAATTCTCATCCGTCGAAGACCCAAAAAATCCGTTTTTGACGGAAAAATCCGTCAAAGTGGAAACGCTGGTCCTAGTGCTATCAAGATGGCTATGCTTCGAACTTGTCTACAAACTAATCATGATATGTTGTTTTCAGAACAAAAACGAGAGCCAGTCATTGAAGTGGGCCTTTTTTATTAATATAGCAACAATCCCACAACAATCCTGTATAAGAACTCCTATATTATTTTGTGGTTTCAGTAAAGCGCTAGTGTTATATAATTCTAAGAGTATAGGGAAACATAAATAATTGGTTATTTGGCTAGTACTAGTTTTATTAATATATATCGCATAACGCTCTGAAGTAAAAATTATTGTCCGTTTTATGTTTCAAATTCGCTCTTTACTTTCCTCAGAAAAATATGTTTTTTTTTTAAATTAATCTTCGTTCATTTTATATTGAAATTTTATCTAGAAACATCGCTGCCATGATCTTTTTATTTATACAGAATAATGCATGTTCGTTTAAAGTTTTCATGTTACTCCTTAGTTTCAGTTGAAAACTTATTTTTAATATAATTTCTAATTATCATCGATCTAGGGGAGATAAGACATCTCTAGAAAATACTTCAGACAGCCTTGACAGCTACGAAAAACTTTCAGTCTATAACATGAAGTTCATTACCCATCAAACAGTTCGTAATAATGAACTGTAAAATAACAAATAACAAACAATAACCAACAAATAACAAATCCACCTCAATAGTAACCGAAACTCTAAAAATGGAATTTTGATACCAATAGTTACATCAAAAGAATCACATTTTAATGCTGATTTTAAATATATAAGTTTCATCAAGATCAGTTATACCCATCAAAAGTTACGACCCTGAAAAAATTTGCCTCATTTTAGAAAATAGGGGGGAACACCCCCTAAAAGTCATACAATCTTAACGAAAATCACACCGTCAGATTCAGCGCATCAGAAAACCTTATTGTAGAAGTTTCAAGCTCCTATCTACAAAAATGTGGAATTTCGCATTTTTTGCCAAAAGACAGATCACGGATGAGTGTTTATTTGTTTGTTGTTTTTATATGTTTGTTTGTTTTTTGTTTTTTTTTCCCAGGGGTGATCGTATCGACTGAGTGGTCATACAATTTCTCGAGAGGGCTCATTCTAACGGAAATTAAAAGTTCTAGTGCCATTTTTGAGTGACCAAAAAAATTGGAGGGCACCTAGGCCCCCTCCCAAGCTCATTTTTTCCCAAAGGTCACCAGATCAAAATTCTGAGATATCTATTTTATTCACCATAATCGAAAAACATAATAATTATGTCCTTAGGGACGAATTACTCCCCCGCAGTCCCAGTGGGAGGGGTGCAAGTTACAAACTTTGACCTGTGTTTACATATAGTAAGGGTTACTGGGAAGTGTACAGGCGTTTTCAGGGGGATTTTTTTGGTTTAGGGGGGAAAGTTGAGGGGTGGTTACGTGGGAGGATATTTCCATGAAGAAACTTCTCATGGGGGAAGAGAATTTCAATAAGGCGGCGCAGGATTTTCTAGCATTATTTGAAAAAGTAATGAAAAAATAAATATGAAAAGTTTTTTCTACTGAAAGTAAGGAGCGGCATTAAAACTTAAAACGAACAAAAACTATTACGCATATAAGGGGTTTACCTCCACGTTATACCTCACTCTTTACGCTAGCGTATTTTTAGTAATTTCAACTATTTATTCTACGGCCTTTGTGATTCAGAGGTCATTCTTAAGGAATTGAGACAAAATCTAAGCTTTAGTGTAAAGAGCGAGGTAACGACGAGGGTTGCCCCCCTCATATCTATATATATATGAATAAGTTGTCTGTGTGTTATGTCTGTTACACTTTGTCTGTTACGCCAGATTATATCTTCTATATATATAAAAATAAGTTGTATGTATTTTTGTCTTGAGGGTTTGCATATGACGTCTGAAAAATAAAGAAGAAAAAGAAAACTGAAACTTAAAATGTAAAAACTGGGAATTGCATTTTCGAAATATTTTGACAATAGATTAAACTAATTCGAAAACCTTAAAACAGATACTTAAAATTTGAGGTTTATTATAAATTGTTGAGCTTTAGCAAGCTTGGCACGTGAAGAGGAATTTTTAGTATAGATCTTAAAATTCCGAAAACGAATGTATATACAGACCGGGACACCGGGATACAAATGACGACCGAGACACAGGGAATATAAATGACGACCAGGACACAGGGACACAAATACAACGGGGACGCCGGGGGGCACAGGGGGATATATAAATGACGACGGCGACACAGGGAATGGTCGATTAGCAATCACCATCAACAAAGCTCAAGGGCAATCATTAGAATCATGAGGTATAGATCTGAATACGGATTGTTTTCCCATAGACCATTATATGTTGCATGTTCAAGAGTCCGTAAACCTGACAATCTATTTATATGCACAGACAATGGGACAGCAAAGAATGTTGTATATTCGCAAGTTTTACGTAGTTAAAAACATATATATATATATATATATATATATATATATATATATATATATATATATATATATATATATATATATATATATATATTCACAGGTGGGACATAGGGACATAACTACAATGGCGCGTAACTAATGTGGCGCGTAACGACTTACGCGCGCGGGGGGGCTTAGTGGGGGCACGAAGCGCCCCCACAAACTAGGTGTTGATTTGGCGCGAAGCGCCACCCCAACAGCTAATATATATATATATATATATATATATATATATATATATATATATATATATATATATATATATATATATATATATATATATATATATATATATATATATATATATATATATATATATATATATATATATATTTACAGGTGGGACACAGGGACACAACTACAATGGCGCGTAACTAAAATGGCGCGTAACGACTTACGCGCGCGGGGGGGGCTTGGGGGGCGCGAAGCGCCCCCCACCAATTAGTTGTTGGGGTGGCGCGAAGCGCCCCCACCAATTAGGTGTTGGGGTGGCGTGAAGCGCCCCAACCAATTAGGTGTTGGGGTGGCGCGAAGCGCCACCCCAACAGCTAGTACGCAATAAAAATATACGAATATATACGAATACGAATTTCGATGCGTAAGTTAATTCGTAAGTTACGTATATTTTTTACCAATGAAAACGTTTGTAAAAAATTAAAAGTTCTATTTGCTTTTTTAAGTAATCAAAAACTTGGAGGGCAACTAGGCCTCCTCCCTCGCTCCTTTTTTCTCAAAATCTTTCGATCAATTGCAATTAATGAATATGCAAATTTCGTTTTAATTATTTATGTGCGGAGAGCCAAGATCGAAACATACATTAATTCAAAAACGCCAAGAAATTAAATAAAAAAAATAAGTTTTTTAAATGAAAGTAAGGAGCAAAATTAAAATTTAAAACGAACAGTAATTACTCCGTATATGAAAGGGGCATTTCCTCCTCAACACCCCACTCTTCACGCTAAAGTTTCTTACTGTTTTAAAAACAGAGTTAAGAGAAAGAGTCAAACTTTAGCGTAAAGAGTGGGGCGTTGAGGAGGAAAAGCCCCTTTCATATACGGAGTAATTTCTGTTCGTTTTAAGTTTTAATGTTGCTCCTTACTTTCATTTAAAAAACTTGTTTTTTTATTTAATTACATCACAAGACAATACATGTTTTTCAGGAACGTTTGCTTTTCGATGAGCAAAAAGCTGTTTTTACTCGGCCGACTTCGCCTGAAAAAGCCATAATGAAGACAGGGCTTTATAAATCGTCTACTGACACTACTGACTAGCAGAAAATAGAAGGCTACTGTAAAAAAGAGTAATGTTTAAGAGCTTATTTAAAAGCTTATATTTATACCTATTAGCTTTTTATAAATTTGACTTGATTGCGAATTCTCAAAACATGCACTTTTAATTGTTTCCCTCTATTTTTTTCAAATGAAATGACCAAAAAAGACATTTTTTCAAAACCTAAGCAAGAGCAAAAACTAAGGGGGTAAGGACGTCCCTTCTCCTCAATTACTGCCATTAGAACTCGCACACAGGCTTCATCGCAGAGTGAAGTTTGAAGTTAAAATTCAAAACTGTTGATAATTCAAGCATAATTTTTGTTAGATTTTTAGTTGAAAAGTTTTAGTTTTAGTTAATTTGTCTTCGAAAATACTTTTATTTTTAAGATGAGTAGACAATTTATAAAACTTATTAAGAGAGTCTGGAGCGGCAGTATATGTGAGGGGTTCTTATAAGCCTTAAGGGCTTGTTAAGGGCTTTGAAGCATAATTACTGAAATGCTACCATTTTATGCTTCCAAACTCTTTCACTTAAGAGCTGGCACCAAACATGCCGTTTTAGTGCTATATGGCACTTATGGATGGTAAAATTGATAAAAACCACGTATATATGAGCAATAGGTTTAAAATGAGCCTTCCAGAGATATGTTTTAAAAAATGAGTGCATGACATTTGCAAAAATAGGGGATTATCTGAAAAGAAATCATAAGAAGGGACAAACCATGACTGAAAAAAAAAGGTCCAAGCTGGAATCGACGCATGATAATCTAATTTAAAGTCTATCGCTGTCCTAACAGAACCACTCCTCTAGTAATGTATTTTAACATATTGAGGTTTGTAGGAGTTAAATTGCATAGCTTATTGAGGGGACTTGGAGGAAGAACATGTGGGAGGTGTTTTTTCAGTCCCCAAATAAAGGTTTTGGACCATAATTATTACAATGATACTGTTTTATGTTTCCAAGATTTTCCACTTAGGAAGTGGCACCAAAAGTGTTTTTTTTTTAGTGCTATATCGCACTTATGAATGGTAGAACTGATAAGAAACTCGTAGATATGAGCAAAAGTTTTCAGATGAACCATTAAACATCACTCTAAAAGTTCTGGTGCTAAAGATTGACTCTTTGTCACAATTCTACTTTTTAAAACAATAAAAACTTTAGCGTAAAGAACAAGGCGTTGAGAAGGGGACAGCCCATTTCATATACGGAATAATTTCTGTTGGTTTTAAGTTTTAATATCACTCCTTACTTTTAGTTAAAAAAAACTTATTTTTTTTATTTAAAGTCTGAGTGTTTTTCACCTAATGCAAGTACGAACTTGGCTCTCCATAAATGAAAAATAAAAAATATTATACATTAATTTTGGCAAATCTTTTCCGTATATGAAGGGATGTCCGCTCCTCAATACCTTGCTCTTTACGCTAAGGCTGTTGGTACTTTTAAAAAAGTCTCGTATTCTAATCAGACGACCCCCGTGTTTTAGTAGGTGCTCTTAAAGAATTGGGACAAACAGTCAAACTTTAGCGTAAAGAGCAAGGTTTTGAGGAACTCTTAATATATGAAATAGTCTCTGTTCGTTTTACAATTAATGCAGGCAAATTTGGCTCATCCTCCAGGAAATATACCCCTCCCCTTCGCGAAAAACTCCTCCGTAGAAGTTTCATCCAACGTAAAGAGCAACCTTCCCCCCTGTCGAATTCCCTCCTGTCAGTTCTATCCTCGCTGAGAATCCCCCATCCCTGTAAATTTGCTTGCGGACGATCCAGCCTGAAAAATTCTCCTTCGCATCCTTTCATTTGAATAGGCCTTTAATCTCTGATCAGTTAACTGATCACTTCAGAAATACACCCTTCCGTGGAAATTATTTTCCGGAAATCAAATCGCGCGGAAAAAAGCTTCAGATTATTCCCCCGGATCATCTTCTCATGGAAAATTTGGCAGAGAGAATTTAAAACAATTAAAAGAATTTCGTATATTTATTCTGTCAAATACCTCCAGCGTAACAAGTTCTCTGGAAGATTCGCCCCACAGAAAATTCCCTCCCCAAGGATGGTTCTCCCTTTAGAAGTCCACACCAAACACAACCCCTGCCCATCCTCCCAAACATTGTCTGTGTACTTCCCAATAACAAATATTATACGTAAGCAATGGGCGAATTTCATAACTTACAGGCCTCTCCCCACGGACTGTGGGGAGGAGGGTATTTTACACCTATAGACACAATTATTATATCTTTAAATTATACTGAACAAAATTGATATCTCAAAATTTTGATCAAAAAATTTTGGGAGAAAGATAGGCATGGGAGGGTGCCCAGTTGCCTAAAAATCTTTTTTGTCACTTACAACGGGCACTAGAACTTTTAATTTCCGTCCGATTTCACCTTAACTTGATCTTCTAGAACGATTGTTTCGACAAAATCACCCCTGAGAAAAAAAATGAACATACGTCCGTGATCTGTTTTCTGGCAAAAGCAGTAAAATTCCACATTTTTGCAGATAGGACCTTGAAACTTCTATTTCAGGGTTCTCTAATACACTGAATCTGACAATTTGATTTTCATCAGGATTCATTTGATTTCAGGGGGTATCACTCCCCTTACTTCAAAATCAGGCAAAGTTTCACAGGCTCGTAACTTTTGATTGGTAAAATAATAAGCTGATTTTTACAATATAAGCTGATTTATGATTTTTTTATATATTGATATTAATTTTTTTTTCAATGTCGGTTACTATTGAGCCAATTCATTCCTTACTTACCGTTCTTTACCACGAACTGTTTGAAAAGTGAAGAGCTATAAGGTTGAATTTTAACATAAAGTAAATAGAATTTTTATCCAACATTTATAAAAAACAGTTTATCAAGCATTTATAAAAATGTATGAATGCATTTATAAGCATTTATAAAAATGTAAAAATGTAAATGTATTTATAAAAATGTATGTTCGTATTATTTTAAAAACAATCAGAAATTAGATACAAAGAAAACAATTTTTTTAACTGGAGGCAAGGTGTGGCAATAAAACTTAAAACGAACATAAATTATTCCGTATATGAAAGGGACTATTCCCTGCTCAACACCTCGCTCTTTACGTTCAATTTTTACTCTAGGTCACACCTCTAATTTAAAGTAATAAAAACTTTAGGGTAAAGATTGGGGTTTGAGGAGGGGACAGCCCCTTTCACATACAGAATAACCACTATTCGTTTTCAGTTTTAATGTCGCTTCTTACTTTTAGTTAAAAAAATACTTGTTTTTTTTTATTTAATTACTGATTAAGGTCATCTCTGCATTCTTCTATATTCCTAACAAAGTGAACTAGTCTTCCAGGACTAATTTTTAAATTTTTTCCTACTGCCTTGACTTTAAAACATGGATTTAATCCCAGTAAAACCTAGATTTAGTTTGGTTTATAAAAACCAAAGTAAAGTAAATTCGTTTATTTATGCAGCCTTAAGCAATAGCGCTGACAAAAATATTGCCTGGTATACTAGTTAATTTACTCCTTACTCCTTTACTAGCTCATCTAATAGCAAATCATCAATTTCAGAGCTATATATCAATAATTGATTTGCAAGATGTTATTAGTCGAAGTGTTTCAGTTGGGGCGAATTTCAGCGACTATTTTGTATTTCATTTTTTATTCATGTTTATTTTTTTCCAATAATGTATGTTGTGTCTTATTGTTTTCAATTGGCAAACCACTGAACTTCGTATCAGTATTACTACCTTACTTGATTGTTCGTTCGGTAGCTGTTTTAGGTAAAACATAAAACTTACTGTCGGATAAAAACTATCAGATAAAGTGCCATTCGGCACCATGTAACTGAGATTACATCTATGAGCAGGTACGTAAATACGTTCTGTTTTTTATTATTATTATTATTATTATTCAACTATAAGAAATGTCCAGCGCATTCTTTTTTTACATACTAAATAAATTTTAAAAATAAAATTTGAATATTTTAATTAGTAAAAATATAATTTCTTTACAAATAAATATATTCGTCTATATATACATAGTATATACAATGGCTTAACGATTAGTATGCTTCTACATCCCACGACCGTTATCTTTTGGATAAAGTGGTAGCAGCTCTTCAATTGGTAAAATAGGATAGTTTGTTGCCATAGTAATATACCATGGTGAAGCTGTTACAGCTTGAACTGTCTTTTCGTATCGAATGGAATCAAGCTGAGGTGATGCAACTTCAGCCTGAGGCATGTCAGGCAAAGCCTCTGATGATTTTGACTCATTTTCTTCTAAGGTATTTGACACAGTATGGACCGAAGTTGCTTCAACGGCCATATCGAAGTTTTCTTCAGAATCATCGGCCAATTCTTCTTCTTCATATGGATTTATCTTATGTGATAATTTTTCATTAGAATATGAGCCACCATTTTTTTCTTCAAGATTTTGTACTTCTAATTTAGTTTTTCCAGTTTCTTCAGACTGAGAGCTATTTTCACTTTCATAATTACTAGTATTTTCATCTTTTTCGTGTTTTGTATTTTTCTCAAGAGAAGATTCATAGGTGGATTCTAACTTTTCATGGTATTCTGAACTGGAATTTTGCGGTAGGTTTTCTTGCACATCGGTTGGTAATTGTTTTTTAATGTGGTAAATAGCATTGTTAATATTTCTTTCTAGATGTGAAGAAGTACCATCTTTTTGTTCAGAAAAATCTATCTTTGGTTCCTCTATCTCTTCTTTTCCTGGCCTTAAATTATCAGTTGAATGGTCACTCTCTTCTTGCTCAACAAGTGGTCTTCTTTTGAACTTGCGGTTAGGCCATAGGATAGGTCTTTTCTCCTTCGAAGAATTTTCTTCGACTTCCATAATTTCTTCTATTTGAGGAGTCTCTTCCACTTCGTCTAGAACAGTCCGAGATGTTGTAGAGTATTTTCTTCTATATCCACCTCTAAAGCTTTTACGACTCAGCTTCAAACCTCTTTCCTCACTATTTTCCAGTACTTCATCTGTCACTTCCTTTACGTCCGAGGTTGCACTTTGAACCTGTTCTTTCTCTTTTGTATCGATTTTACTAGCAAACTCTTCTTTGTGTCGTAGTTTTGGATAAGAATATTTGTTACTACTTCGATACCTATTTAAGTCAAAGGTTTTCCTTGGAGATGGAGTCGTATAACTAGTAGTAGTTGTGAAGGGCTCAGTAAAAGATTCGCTCCTTTCATCTTTTTCTTCTTCAGGTAAAATTTCTTTTGGGTGTGGTGTTGAAGTGCGAGACCGAAGTCGGTTCCTTTGTGGGAACTTTACTCTACTCGGTCTTTCTGAAGCTGCTTGTTTTTGTGGTTTCTCAGTACGAATCCCATCGTCGTCGTTGTTTATAACTATTGGAAGTAAAGTAGTTGTCTTATACCTTAGTCTTGCTTGTTCTTTTTGTTGCTCGATCCGTTTTTTGTAGTTACTTAATCTTTCAATTCGCGATGACACCGTCCTTCGCTCTGACAAAAGTTGGCCTTCTGTCGGTTCCGTTTGTTCTTCAGTAACTGATGTTGAAACAGCAATCTCTGGAGCTTCTGTTGGTTCCATTTCTTCTTTAGTTATGTCAGGAGTAAGTGTTGAAGCTACATCAAATGTTTGAATGGGTTGAAAGTTTTCAGTCGAGTCTTCAAATGTTTGAATGGGTTGAAAGTTTTCAGTTGAGTCTTCTTCAATATCATCTTCATCACTTTCATATGATTCTGCATCATTAAATACTGACTTCCAAGATAGATGAGGTAGGTCCTGGTTTACTGGGAATTGCTTTCTCATTTTTATGGAAGTTTCGAGATTAACCTGAGGCCTCTTATTGTCTATACGCCTTGCTTCATGTAGTGAAGCTTCAAATTTGGGAATTCCTTTATTATCGTCTTCTTGTGAAACATATGCTTCCTCATTATCCACATCAAAAGTATCCTCGTAGTTCTTACTAGTCTCAGGCGTAGAAATCTCTCCTTTGTCATGAAATCGATCTAGGCCCTTCGGTCTGTTAAATCTTCTTGTGCTTAATAAATCATCCCTGTATAGTTCTTTACTTTCAGGCCCACTTCTTTGCCATTTAGTTGGTAAATTCGCTGAGATATGTGGCTGATATTTTGAGTAAGGTTCATCAAGTTCAAGCAACTGCTTGTCTTGTTCTTCAACAACCGTTTTCTCTTGAGTTTTGAAAGATCTCTCGTTATGATCAAATGTCAAACTTTGAGGAAACTGGTTAACATTCCGAGATTCATATTTTGGTTCGGATTCTTGTGACCACTTTCTAAGAGGGTAATTTACTGTTGATTGACTCTGCATATTCGGATAGTTTTGTTTAGCTGTTGCCTGAGTTGTACTGATTGGTGCAAATGTACTTGAAACTAATTTTTTGATCCCTGACATTACTTTACCCATTCCAAAGGAGTGTCCTCCGTTCTTTGATTCAGGTAATGTCGGCACTAGAAAAGGTTGGCTAGCTAGTACCTGTGGTCCTAGCTCAGACTTTGATGGAATAGAAGCGTGGCTATCAAGAGGTCTTTTCATAGGCCTTTCAGACTGTGTTGCCCAAGGACTTATTTCAAAACTCTCAGCAGGATCATCGACATTCCCATATGAAAAATGTTGCCTTTGAGCATCTGTAGGATTAAGCGACTCAATAGTTTTGTATCTCTGACTTTCATCATTACTGAAATTTTTTTGAGGGTGTGGTCTCTTCTTTATCTTCCTTCGTAATTTTGGGGAATTTGGTTGTGAATAAGGTTCTGTGGTTTCATAATCCTGATAAGAAATTGGTTTAGTAACATGACTTATAGGCTCTCGGAGTTCATAGCCATTTGATTCCTTGGAATGGCTATAAGACGTTCCAAGATCTGAACGTAGGTTTTGGGAAGGGCCAAAACTGTTCCTAGGATTATTCAACCTCGTCAGTGATGCTGACGGATCTTTATTTCTTTTACTATTTTGATAAAAATTTTCATATAGCTCTGTTTCATCGATATACGATTTTCTACCTTTACTTGGCTCGGAATTCAATGACTGTTTCAGACCTGGTTCTGGATTTAGGGCGTAGTTATGGAAATTATGCCTATGCTCTGACTGTAACTGAGCGGTGTTACGTGGTTCACTTCTAAATTCGCGTAGTGATTGTCTACTCTGTTGATTTGCAAACCATGGCTTTTGATACGGTGAAAAATTTCTTCTCCGATTGTTTGGAAGATTTATGCCTGTTGAGCGCCACTGAGAGTCCGTATAATAACTACCAACTCTGTCTGCGAATTCGGCAAAATCACCGAATGGCTCGCTGCTCATGGCTAGAAGATCTTCTGAGCTTTCACTGGTTGATCTTCTTTTCCTTACCGATCTTTTAAATCTGTACGGGTCATATTTATTATCCCAGTCATAGTATCCATCAGGCTTAGCAAAGTCATTACCTATTCTTTTTGTCCTCACAAGCTCTGGCATTTCATCGTAGTCATCAAAGGAATCAAGTCGAGAATTGATAATTCTATTTCGTTTTCTTTCGGCCTCGACATTTTCAAAATATGAGTGTGTACAATTAGTAGACTGTTCATAATCACACACAAGGTATCGCTGATTAAATTTTCCATTTCCGCCGCAAATAAAAGTGTATCTTACTTGGTCTGTACTACAAAAGTGGAAAACAGCACAGTCAAAATCAAGATCTGCATAATAACCTTCTTCCTTTCCTTGACAAGAAAATTTCACCAATGGAAGTATTTCAGCTAATTGCTCTGAAATATCGTCATCATCGTTATTATAATGGTCTAGTTTCTTAGATCTCTCTGGCAATGAGAAGTATTCTTTAGCTGCTGATGGGGCTTGACCATTGTCTGCAGGCTGCCACCCATTTTCAAAATAGTTTGTATACGTTCTTGGTACTGGGTAAATAATTTCTGCTCCAGGTGAAAAACGATTGTTTAAGTAAAATGCATCTTTTTCGTCGTAACCACTTCTCTTTCGCACAAACTCCGAAGATCCGATAAAGTTTGCAGATACCAGGACTCCTATAAAAAAAAAAAATAAATAAAAATACTTTTCTCAATGCATTTCAGTTTTTACTGTTCTTTGACTAAGGTTCGCTTTTGGAAAAGAGAAAATGAATATATTTAAAAAAGAAATTTCTTTGAAATTGAGATTTCTTGAAACTTTTCTTCGAAATGTTTCCCTAATTTTTGAAAAAGACAGAAACAGCCCTAAAACGTCAAGCAATCATAGTGAAAACGACAGCAGTAGATTCAGCATATCAGAGAACTCTACTGTAAAAGTTTCAAGTACCTGTCTACAAAAATATGGAATTTAGTTTGATATTTACAAGAAAGATCATGGATGCGTGTTTAATTATTTTTCCCTCAGGTGTGATCATATCAAACCAATGGTCTAAGAAGATTGGGATAGGGCTCATTCGAAAGCAAATGAAAAGCTGTAGTGCCCCTTTTAACTGACCAAAAACACTGGATGGCAACTAGCCTCCCTTTCACGCTTATTTCCATAGTCACTCAAAAAAGATTTTGAGATAGCCATTCTGTTCAGCATAATTGAAAGCTCCAACAAATTTACCTTTGGGGATACCATAACTCCCCACTACCCCCGGGAAAACGGTTATAGGTTATGCAACTTGACCATTGTTTACGTGTAGTATTTGTTGTTGGGAAATATACGACATTTAGGAGGGAACTTCCCACTTGGGTGAATTTTCCACGGGGAGATTTTCTTTGGGGAGGGAGCTTTCCAGTAGTGAGCTTTCCAGCGGAAATTTTACAATCGGGGAATTGGCCAGAATTCCTGTATTGAATTCTTTATATTTCTATTACTTTGTCATTGTTGTCTCAATTTTACATGATGCAATGTTCCGTGGAAATTTTGAGCTGGGTTGGAATTGTATGGAGGATTTTTCCGTTGGGGAAAATATTCTATGAGGGAAATCCTCGGAAGGAATTCTCCATTGGGAATTTTTCCCCGGGAGGAGTTTTTTTGGGGGGGATGGGAAATTTTTGAGGAAAATTTTTTTTCGGAAGGGGGATTTTAGCGTGACTTGACAAAGGATCAGAAATTGAAGCCTTTTTTAAATGAAAGTATGCAAAGGAGAATTTTTCAAGTAGAACTGCTCGCAAAAAAACTTACAGAGAGAATTTTCAGCGAGGAGGGAATAGTTCGGGAGGAATTTTCCTGGAAAGAAAGGTATTTTACATGGGAGGAATTTTCCGTGGAACGAAGGAATTTTCCATTGAGGGGAGCCAGATTTCCCAGCATTAGTTGAAAAACAATAAGAAGTTAAAAAAAACAAGTTTTTCAACAGAAAGTAAGGACAAGCAATAAACTTAAGACAAACAGAAATTATTACATATATGTGAAACTTGCCCCTCCTCAA